>NC_136266.1:18152830-18267830 GCF_964187855.1 Myxine glutinosa
CCGTGTAAGTGTGTTCGTAGTCTGTCTTTTGTCTTGTCCCTGGGAATAAGTTAAGCCTGTTAGATAAGCTAAAGATTTCACTGTGTCACCTGCGTCTCATGTCCCTGTAAATAAACGTGACTGCTTTCTTTTTGCTTGTGTGTAAATAATAATAAACCCAGTTACTCTTCTGTACGTCTTCTTCCTCTTTGCATTCGGTCGCTTTAGAGTTTTCCATATTGAGCAGCTGCGGTGCGATACGGCCAACGTTTGGGTTGAATCGGGTTTTAGTCGGGGAATAACTGTTCGGTCGCGGAGCCTCCGCTCGGCAAATATAACATCTTTAACCACGTCCGTAACAATATATGTGTGTGTATATATATATATATATATATATATATATATATATATATATATATATATATATATATATACAGTGGAACCTTGACTTACGAGTGCCCCAACTTACGAGTTTTTCGAGTTACGAGCCGTCGCTCCGGCAGTTTATTGCTTTGAGATGCGAGCCGAGATCCGAGTTACGAGCTTTCGCCACCCGGTCACGTGGTTATCTTGCCGTTCAAGTACGTATCTCTGTCGTATAGCGCTGCATTTTTTTTTTCGCATTTTGGTTATTTCGAGTTCACGCCGCCAGGTGGGTTCTGGTCACGTGGTTATCTTGCCGTGCACGTACAGTACGTATCTCTGTCGTACAGCGCTGCATTTTTTTTTTCGCATTTTGGTTATTTCGAGTTTACGCCGCCAGGTAGGTTCTGGTCACGTGGTTATCTTGCCGTTCAAGTACAGTACGTATCTCTGTCGTATAGCGCTGCATTTTAGTTTTCGCATTTTGGTTATTTCGAGTTTACGCCGCCAGGTAGGTTCTGGTCACGTGGTTATCTTGCCGTTCAAGTACAGTACGTATCTCTGTCGTATAGCGCTGCATTTTTGTTTTCGCATTTTGGTTATTTCGGAAAATTTCATGTTCATGTCCAACATTTCATGTTCATGTTCATGTTTTCATGTTCATGCCATGCCAGGCCACAACTTGTTCAGAGTGCCGGCGATAGCTCGCCTTCTCTTTGTGGAAAACACGGTGAGATCCTTAACATCCAACAACTAATGGGACGCAAACGGGGCGCCCAGTTTAGCGGTACACACATTGATGAATCACCCTGCCTGTGATTCACCCATGACAGGTTATAGCTGGGTCGGGATTCAAACCCAGGCTGGACAGTTTAGACTTTAGAGTCAAGTGTGCGTACCTCCAGTCCAGGCCATCCTGCCAACTTGTATGCTGCATACAGGTGAAATATAAAGCGCGAGATATTTTTATATATACTGTATATTTAAAAAAAAATTGGTGTGGTTTTTGGCTGGCTGGAACGGATTAATAGCATTTCAATGGGGAAATTTGATTTGAGATACGAGCAATTTGAGTTACGAGCTCGGTCACGGAACGAATTAAACTCGTAAGTCAAGGTTCCACTGTATATATATATATATATATATATATATATATATATATATATATATATATATATATATATATATATATATATATATATATATATATATATATATATATATATATATATATATGTATATATATATATATATATATATATATATATATATATATATATATATATATATATGTATATGTATATATATATGTATATGTATATGTATATATATATATATGTATATATATGTATATATATATATATATATATATATATATATATATATATATATATATATATATATATATATATATATATATATATATATATATGTATATATATATATATGTATATATATGTATATGTATATATATATGTATATGTATATATATATATATATATATGTATATATATATATATATATATATGTAGGGAGCTGTAATGCCCCTCCCCCTTTGTATATCCTTGCTGCTTTACCAATTACCAAGTATAACCAATTATATGTTTTGTTTTGACTTGCTACTGTACTCTTTTATGATACTGAGTTCTTTCTACTGCATTGAGGATGTGTAATATCCTAATAAGGAGTTCTCTGCCTGTGTGCTCTGGCCTGCGTGGGCACAATCTCTAGTTCCCCTTTTCAGGCCTTGGAGGCAACTCTTATCTCTCTTTGCCTTTCTCCTGACTCTGCCATTATCTTGCAAGTTGACAGTTTTATGAGTGTCCACTCCCCTTTGTACTTTCCCAAGCCAGCTGCTATACAGAAAGTTGTAAACATGTTGCCACATAATGCTGACCATCTCCTTATCAGAGCTAACCCATGACTGGCCTTGGATGAACTTCCTTTAATTAACTGAACAACAGGATGGGACTATGGTGGGAGGCCCAATGAGCCCATTCTGTCTCTGTGTCTTGTGAGCTAACTCCACCCCTGACTTTCTTTATATAAAGCAATGTTAATTGAATTATTTCAGAGCATCTTGTTGTACTGTTGGTCATTCCTTGTGAGTTTCAATGCAACTTTGCTGTCCTCAAGCTTGAGTACTCGAGTTCCAATAAATATATCCGTTGCTCCTTTCTTCTGAGTCTTCTGAGTCCCAAGTCCTAAGTCCCAATCCGACATATATATATATATATATATATATGTATATATATGTATATGTATATATATATATATGTATATGTATATGTATATATATATGTATATGTATATGTATATGTATATATATATGTATATGTATATGTATATATATATATATATATATGTATATATCTATATTATAATAGCCGTAGATGATTCTGTCTGTCTGTCTGTCTGTCTATCTGTTGGGTGTCTGTCCGGGGTGTGGCTTACTCGGTTTGCAGAGTAGCTCCACCCATAGCTCCACCCATTCTGGGAGTGGCTATAAACAAATATCCACCATTTTATTAACTCGCATAGCTTTGAGTCCTGTTTTGTAGGCCCGTGGTGTCTTGCTCTCCCCCAGTTTTATTTCAAATCAAATTCGATAAATCATTTCATTTTTCACAGTCGCTAACATAGTTTTAGACTCGGTTGAAAAAAAACGGGAAGAAAATCCGATGAAAGTTGCCGTTTATAGAACGAAATGAATTCTCAAAGGCCTGTAACTTCAAGGCCATTGAGTCTCTCTCACGCCTTTATCTCCAATCTAACTCACCATATGATTTCATTTTTATCGATGGTTTTACTTTTAGACTCGGTGTCAGCAATAATTGAGAACAATCCACACACGCGGGAAAATGCAGAGATATATTTTTTAAAATCGCGTCATGGTGTATCATACACCGCCCAACATGACACCGCCGGCAATGTGTCGATATATATTAAAAATTCGCTTTTGCTTTTCCGTTATGATATATTACTATTTCGTTTGATGATAGTCGTCACAAAAACGTCAACAATGATGCCGACATATATTTCTTCGTTTTTATTTCATTCAACATATTAGCCGGAAGTAAAATATGTTTCAGGAAATTACCGAGAGATATTTCTTCGTTTTTTTTATTAGTTATGTGCGCATACACTTTAAATAGGTTTATTTGAAATCTTTAATTTTCCACAAACATTCCACACACGCGGGAAAATGCAGAGATATATTTTTTAAAATCGCGTCATGGTGTATCATACACCGCCCAACATGACACCGACGGCAATGTGTCGATATCTATTTTAAATTCGATATATCATTTCATTTTTCACAGTCGCTAACATAGTTTTAGACTCGGTTGAAAAAAAACGAGAAGAAAATCCGATGAAAGTTGCCGTTTATAGAACGAAATGAATTCTCAAATGCCTGTAACTTCAAGGCCATTGAGTCTCTCTCACGCCTTTATCTCCAATATAACTCACCATCATGGTTTTAGACTCGGTGTCAGCAACGCGGGAAAACGCAGAGATATATTTTTAAAAATACACCATATCACCGCCCAACAGCCAACAAGTATCATACACCGCCCAACATGACACAGACGTCAACATTTCAACATTATCGCTTTTTCTTTAAACCGAGCCGAACCGAATAAACCGAGTGAATTCACCGTTTACCTTTGATGACAGTCGTCACAAAACGACATATATTTCTTCGTTTTTATTTCATTCAACATTTTTAGCCGGAAGTAAAATTACCGAGAAATTACCGAGTTCAGGAAATTACCGAGACATATTTCTTCGTTTTTTTATTTATTAGTTATTTGCGCATACACTTTAAATAGGTCTATTTGAAATATTAAATTTTCACAATGTAATTTACTTGCCATTTGTCATTTGATAATTATGAGACACTTCCTATTGAGGATCGTGACAATTCATGCGGTGCGTGGAAACTTCCATTTCCAAAATGGATGAAGAACGCAGACCTGAACAGGATGCAGCAAGAAAACGAATGAGAAGGGCGAACGAGTCCGTCGTCGAACGTCAATGCAGACTTGAACAGGATGCAGCCAGAAAACGAATGAGACGGGAGAACGAGTCCGTCGACGAACGTCAATGCAGACTTGAACAGGTTGCAGCAAGAAAACGAATGAGACAGGAGAACGAGACAGTTGAGGAACGTGAACACAGACTCGCACAGGATGCTGCTGCAACAACGATGAGGAGGGAGAACGAGACCCTCGACGAACGTGAACACAGACTCGCACAGGATGCTGCTGCAACAACGATGAGGAGGGAGAACGAGACCCTCGACGAACGTGAACACAGACTCGCACAGGATGCTGCTGCAACAACGATGAGGAGGGAGAACGAGACCCTCGACGAACGTGAACACAGACTCGCACAGGATGCTGCTGCAACAACGATGAGGAGGGAGAACGAGACCCTCGACGAACGTGAACACAGACTCGCACAGGATGCTGCTGCAACAACGATGAGGAGGGAGAACGAGACCCTCGACGAACGTGAACACAGACTCGCACAGGATGCTGCTGCAACAACGATGAGGAGGGAGAACGAGACCCTCGACGAACGTGAACACAGACTCGCACAGGATGCTGCTGCAACAACGATGAGGTGCGAGAACGAGACCGTCGATGAACGCCAACACAGACTCGCACGGCATGCTGAGCAACAAAGACGTTGGAGTGCTCAGCAAACACTAGGGCATTGCCCGTACGTGGGTGCCCGTTCCTTGCCAAAAAAAAAAAAAACGACTGCCTGACTGACCAACGACTGCCTGATCGTATCTGTGTAGAAAACAACATGTCTTTAGCAGAGGCTGTTTTTGGTAATTTGAACGAAATCCATTCAAACTATGATGCGCTGGCACAACGAGCCGTGTTGTGTCCAAAGAATGAATCCACATTTGTGATCAACGATGAGATACTGGATGCATTTCCTGGGGAAGAAAAGACGTACTTCAGCGCTGATTCCATTGTCTGTGATGACCCTGAAGAGGCACTAAATTATCCTATGGAATTCCTAAATCAATTAACTCCTTCTGGAATGCCATTGCACAAACTTCGTCTCAAAGATGGTGCTGTCATCATGTTACTCCGTAACTTTGATCCGAAACAGGGACTGTGCAATGGTGCAAGATTGGTTGTTAAAAGATTGTTGCCTAACATAATAGATGGAGAAATAATTTCTGGCAGTCACAAAGGAACACGCACATTTTTACCCAGGATTAGTATTGCACCTTCCGATACAACACTACCATTCGTACTCAAACGCCATCAATTTCCAGTTCGTGTGGCATTCTCTTTCTCAATAAACAAGAGTCAAGGTCAAACATTACACAAAGTTGGGATTTACCTACCAGAACCCGTCTTCAGCCATGGCCAATTATATGTTGCATTGTCGCGTGCTAAACGATTTGAGGATGTCAAGGTAAAGGTAGTCAGTAATGGCCAACAGGGAAAAATTGATGGCCGCAGTGGAATCTTCACCCGTAATGTTGTTTACCCGGAGGTCCTGCAGTGACACCATTCAGGCAACAAAAGGAGGTCACGAAGGAAAATAGTTAATTACTCCGACACATTTAGTTGCGGTGATTGAAAAATCACCGGACTATTGTTGCTGTTTTGATGCTTTTTACTGCTGTTTTGATGCTTTTTCACTGCTGTTTTGATGCTTTTTCAGTGCTGTTTTTTCACAGCTGTTCTGATGCTTTTTCACTGCTGTTTTGATGCTTTTTCACTGCTGTTTTGATGCTTTTTCAGCTGTTTTGATGCTTTTTTACTGCTGTTTTGACGCTTTCCACTGTTGTTTTGATGCTTTTTCACTGCTGTTTTGATGTTGTTTCACAGCTGTTCTGATGCTTTTTTGCCGTTTTGCCTAAAAATCTCATTTCAAAAAAAAAAATTCCAAAAAAATCGCACAATGATGACATATAATTCAACGAAAACGTTGAAGCAACCGCATAATATTACGGTGATGTTTAACTCTGAGTGAGAATAGTTCTAAATTTTTAAAACTTTCTTCTGATATTTGTGATTTCTTTCAAACAAACTGTATTTCCCATCTACACGGGCATGTATGTATTCCTATTAACGTTATGTAAAGTACATAAATTGTGTGGATTACATCATTTGTGGATGTGATCAATTATTGCCAGTAACCATTTTATATAACTGAATGTGCAGGTGCAGCATCTAACTCAATATGTCAAAATGTCACACACATCCATGCCCGTGGCATGTTTATTTGAAATCTTTAATTTTCACAATGTAATATATTTGTCATTTGATGATGACGAGACACTTCCTCTTGACTCGTGACAATTCATGCGTTGCGTGGAAACTTCCATTTCCAAAATGAATGACACAGTCGATGAAGAACGACTCGGTGTCAGCAACGCAGGAAAATGCAGAGATATATTTTTTAAAATACACCATGTCACCGCCCAACACCGCCCAACAGCCAACAAGTATCATACACCGCCCAACATGACACAGACAGCAACATGTCGACATTATCGCTTTTTCTTTAAACCGAGTGAACCGAGCCGAACCGAATACACCGAGTGAATTCACCGAGCGAATTTCATCCAATTCCACCGAGTTTTTTTTTTGTTTGTTTGTTTTTTGTATACTGAATCGAGGCTCGTGAAAGAGCTAACATTTACTTCACAAACAAATCAACCAGACAAACAAAATACCCAAAAAGAGGGAGCGGAAAACAAGATGGGGAGAGAAGGGGAAGCACACAAACACAACATTTGAGAGCAGGGAGATGTGTGGAAGGGAGAGGGCTTGGGGGGAGGAGGCGTGGGAAGGGGGGGGGGGAGGGTGGAGAGAAACCGAGAGATATTTCTTCGTTTTTATTTTATTAGTTACCAGCAGAAGTACCCAGCGTTGCCGGGCGGGGGAGGGGGGAAGGGCACGTACACTTTAAACATGTATATACATGTGGGATGTGGTATATATACATGTGGGACATGTGTACGTGTGTGTGTGTACGTGTGTGTGTGTACGTGTGTGTGTGTGTGTGTGTGTGTGTGTGTGTGTGTGTGTGTGTGTGTGTGTGTGTGTGTGTGTGTGTGTGTGTGTGTGTGTATATATGTGTATGTAGGCTAACCCCCGCTCTAGCAAGGAAAATGGCCTTAAAATGCATGTTGTTGTTGTATGTGTATATATGTCTGTATGTGTGTATATGTGTCTGTACGTGTGTGTGTGTGTGTGTGTGTGTGTGTGTGTGTGTGTGTGTGTGTGTGTGTGTGTGTGTGTGTGTGTGTGTGTGTGTGTGGAGATGTATATATGTGTATAATGTGCATATATGTGTATATGTGGATACATATGTGTATACATATTTGCATATGTGCATATGTGTATATGTGTCTGTATGTGTGTGTGTGTGTGTGTGTGTGTGTGTGTGTGTGTGCATGTGTGTCGATGTACGTGTGTGTGTATGTGTATATGTGTGTGGGTGTATATGTGTGTGTGTGTGTGTGTGTGTATATGTAAACATGGGCCGGTGTGTGTGTAAAGTGTGAGGAGGTATTGGAGAGGAAAATGCAGAGATATATTTTTAAATCGCGCCATGATGATAAACGAAAATACACCGCCTAAAATAAGAGTCGACATATATTTAAAATTCGTCACACACATCCATGCCCGTGGGATTCCCACGGGTGGGAATCCCACGGGCATGGATGTGTGTGACATTTCGACATATTGAGTTAGAAGCTGCGCCTGCACATTCAGTTATATAAAATGGTTACTGGCAATTGATCACATCCACAAACGATGTAATCCACACAATTTATGTACTTTACATAACGTTAATAGGAATACATGCCCGTGTAGATGGGAATGACATATAATTCACCGAAAACGTTGAAGCAACCGCATAATATTACGGTGATGTTTAACTCTGAGTGAGAATAGTTCTAAATTTTAAAAACTTTCTTCTGATATTTGTGATTTATTTCAAACAAACTGTATTTCCCATCTACACGGGCATGTATTCCTATTAACGTTATGTAAAGTACATAAATTGTGTGGACTACATCATTTGTGGATGTGATCAATTGCCAGTAACCATTTTATATAACTGAATGTGCAGGCGCAGCATCTAACTCAATATGTCGAAATGTCACACACATCCGTGCCCGTGGGATTCCCACGGGTGACCCCGCTAGTATATATATATATATATATATATATATAGATATATATATATAGATATATATATATATATATATATATATATATATATATATATATTGTTACAGACGCGGTTGTGGATGTTAGTTTACCGAGCGGTTTGGTATGACCACGTCTGCACAGTTTACCCGATTATGCTCGAACGTTGCCGAGTCGCGCTACGCTAGGTCAATGAAGGAAAAGACACACGGCTGGATTAAAATGACACGACACCAAGGGTTCAGTTCTCAAGACCTCCGGAGGAGGTTATATTAAGGCGGAAGGTTAGATTACAACTACAAGAGGGACATCATAGAAAGACAGGCACTTAGACACACTTATATTAACCCCAACAGACGACAGATAAACGGGACAAGGCTGACTCACACGGGGATTGATGGCAAGGAAAGGCAGGTATCGATGGCTCCAGGTGCACCTGGGCTCAGGGCAGAATCGACCCGGTTCGGTCCGGTCCAAAGATGCGGGGAGGTATCGTCGCGCTGGGGGTGGCGATGGCTTCCTCTGCTCTCCGTAGTTCAGGCGCATCTCACCTCACATCCGGTAAGTCGCCGCGTATATCCGGCGGGGAGTGACACGCCCTCGGCTCGTTAGCTCCGCCCCAGCTGGAATCGGCTCGTTGCTTCTCATTGGGTGCGTGCGGGGGGGTTACCGGCTCCGCCCTTGACGAGGGCTGACAGGGAGCCCCTTCGTGGTAACCCCGTCGGAGCGCATGGTCATGGCGGCTAACCGAGCCGGTGTGAGGACGCACACTCCCCGCACGCCGCGCCGCGCCCCTCTGTTGTTGTAGTTGTTGTTGTAATTGTTGTTTGGGGAAGAAGATGGGAGGAGGTATGGGAAGGTCCTAAACTCACTACTGGTGCCATACAATCACATTCTGGTGCAACGAAGAGTCATAATTAATGGAAACGAGTCCTTAACTGACATAGACTAAGAATAACTAGCAAGATGTCCGAAAGTTGTCTACGTGAGATGCGGTGGACCTGGGCACGACATTTAATGGGGGAAAAAGGGGAAGGTCGGTTCTACAGAGTGTTATTTACAGGCAATGGGACTAGGGAATGGGGGATTGGGGATAGTTGGGGAGTATTGGGGAAATAGGGGAATATTTACAAGCGGATATGGAGGCCAAATGCCATATTCGCAACATTGCACCCTTCTCTACCCTCGGGGCGTCCCGACCCGATAAATTTTTACCTATTTTAGTGTGGCACGCAGATGTAGTTCCCTCTACTATTAACTCTACCCTGAGTGCGACAGTTTTACAGATATTCACAAATGAGTAAATATGTCCCCCTGTGACGTTGCACCCTTCTCCTCTCAGAAACACACCCACAGGATAACCGAATCCGGAAAGAATTCGCAAACTAAACATACAGCCGGTAGGGAGCATTATTTACACGACTACGCTGCTATTTACACTACGATCCAGGACCTGTTTTTGGAGGAACACATGCAGATGTTATGCATAGAGAGAGCACGCATGCCAGCATCGATACACCAACCCACGAGTGCTCTGTGGCCTTACGGCCTTTAATAATGTGCAGAGCACCCCTTCCCAGCACCAAAAGCACCACCCCATCACACAGTCAGCACCATCCGGTGCAGTCACCATTGTTCAATGAATAAAACCAGAACAACGCCTTTAAGACCTCAATCTGACGGGATGGTGGAAAGATTTAACCGAACTCTAATCCCACTCCTGACACCAATTGTTACAGACGCGGTTGTGGATGTTAGTTTACCGAGCGGTTTGGTATGACCACGTCTGCTGGGGTCCGGTAGTGGAGAGTGAGGCAGGGTCGGTCCAGGACCAAATTGAGGGACGCGAGGAGAGCGAAGCAGCGAGGGTAGCAAACGCACAAAATGGCGCCTCGCTGGTCACCGCGCCCGCGACCGTGGCAGCGCCCCTGGTGGATTCGAACCTTTTCCTCCTGCAAATGAGGGCCCTTATGGAACAAATGGTGGGAATGAGGGCTGATAGTGAGCGGTTGGGAAACCAAATGGGGGTAATGGGAAACGAAATGGGGGTAATGAGGGACGAAGCGAGGGGTACCGGAGAGGGGTTAGACAATAATTTTAAGGGTTTAGACAAGAAATTTGGGAAGTTAGACGACAAATTTGAGGGGTTAGACAACGGGATAAAAGAGGTGAAAAAGGGGTTAGAGGGGGTAGAAAATAGAATGGCTGCCCAGGAGAATCAGATAGAGGGAGTGAAAAATGGGTTAGAGGGGTTAGAAAACAGGATGGAAGGCAAATTGAGGGACATGAGGGACCAAGCGGAAAGGGAAGTTAAACAAATGGGGCAGCAGATAGAGGGGGTCAGAATGGGGGTAGAAACTAAACTGGATGCTCACAGGGAGGAAATGGAGCAGATGAGGGTGGCATCTGGGCAGGAGATGCAAGTGATGGGAGAGGAGATCAGAAGAGGAGTGAGTGAGGAGGTCGGAGGAGTGCGCGAGGAGGTGAGGCACTGTAAGGAGCACATGGAGAAGGAGGTGAGAAAGGGGACTGTAAAGTTACAAGGGGGCATAGAGGACCTGACGCAGGAGGTGGAGCAGCTGACGGTGGGACAGACGGAGTTAATGGAGCAGGTTCAAAGGAACACTGCGGTATTAGGAGGTTTAAAAGCGACACAGAAAGAACTAAAAGATGACTTGGTAGCGACGAAGAGGGAATGTCAGATGGTACGTGAGGGACTGACAACGAGGCTGGACGAGGTGATAGAGGTAATGGAGACGAAGGACCGGCAGGTGAGGACGCACATGGAAACGGTCAAGGTAGCCTTGGAGGACGAGCTTGAGGAGACGTACCGGGGAATAAAAGAGGTGAAGCAGAAATTAGAAGAAGTGGAAGAAGGGATGAGCGAAATTAAGAAGCGACGGAGAGGGGATAAGAAGGAGATAAAGGAGGAAGTAAAAGAATTGGTCCAAAGTCTGTGTTTGGATCGTGATGATGTGCTCATTAACCGGATGAGGGATTCGCAGGTGATGGAGGAGAAGCGAAGAGGAAGAGGACCCGGTGTAAGTGGTGACTAATATGGTCGTGCGTATGATGCGCCAGGGGATTTAAGAAGCTTGGGGGTCGAGATGGACCCGGGTGTTCGTGAGAGGCCGTGGGTGAAGTGTGCGACAGGACTGGTGTGCGAAAAAGGAGGTGTGCGAGAAAGTCCGACTCTGGGGTGTGTGAGGAAAAAGTGCGTGCCAAGGAGTGAGGGTGCTGGCGAGAATGAGTCGGTCGTAGCGCGTGTGCGAGGGGCCACATGGAAGCGCGGTGTGGTGAGTGTTACAGAGGGTGTGACGGGAGAGTGTGCGCAAGAAAGGTGTGTGACGGACAGGTGCATGGGGAAAGAGCGCGCTGTCAAAGGCAAGGAAGAATGCACACCTGTGGTGAGTGTTACAGAGGGTGTAACGGGAGAGTGTGCGCGAGAAAGGTGTGTGACGGACAGGTGCATGAGTAAGGGTGAGTGCGTTGTCAAGAGTGGTGGTGAGAGGAGTGAGAGTGACAAGGAGCGTGAGTGGGAATGCACGCTGGAGTTGGTGGTGAGGCACGTGGTTGGGTGTGCGAATGAGAGCACACCTGTGATTGTCACAGAGGAGGTGACAGAGGAGGGGGCGCGAAGAGGTGTGTTGGTGAGGTGTGCTACCAACGAATGTGTGCCAAAGTGTTCGGTGGTCAGGTGTGTGACCAAGGCTGTGAGTGGAATGGGTGTACCTGGGTGTGTAAGGAAAGGTAGCATGGGAACGGCTGGATGTGTGAGCAAGGAACGGGCTGCGGGGTGTAAGCGTCCAGGTGAAGCATCGACGTTAGACGGGGTAGAGTTTAGAACGACTTATAGCCGAATCGGGCCCTCGGTGCGTGCCGGGCCTCGCTTTGAACGGCCGCGTCCGTGCTCCACTAGGCGGAGCGGGCAGCCCGATAGAAAGGGTCGTCATGGCGACCACTTTTTGTTGAGGCAGTCCGGCAGGTCGAGATCGGGACATTGGATGGCTCCACGCCGAGATGGTGCGTGGGATCTCGGCCCGGGTAAGCCCCCGTCCCTGCACCGAGTGCCGGACGCATCCAGCCGCTGGCACAGAACAACCCGCATTCATGGCTTGGCTTTACGAAGCCGGGCTTTAGAAGTGAATTGGCGCACCGAGAGGCATTAGTGAGTAGACTGGGTGATGAGGTTAGTGTTTTGGACCCAAAATTAGAGAAAAACAAAATTTGATGATTGGCAAGGGATTGGCAGTAGTGATTGGCAGATGATGGGTAGTGATTGGCAAAATTTTTGATTTGTTGAAATTTGATGTGCAAAATTGGTAGTGAGCGATGGGCCCGGTGGGTAAGGCTGGCATCCCTGCCACCCTTCCCATGGGGGGGCAAAGGAGCACTAGTTTATGGGGTTGATGGCAGTGAAAACTAGCCCGGGTGGGTTAGGTTATATGTGTGTAGGGCCCTAGAAGATGACATTAGGTGACGTTAAGTTTAGTTAGTGACTGATACCTGTAGTGGGGACGCAGGTAGATTAGTATGGATGATAATGACGTGGGAGCGCAATAGTTTAAAGGGACGACTGGGAAGCGCAAGTTTCAGAAGGGAGTAGTTAGATGAGATGATGCCGTGTGTGTGAGGATGGAACAGGTGTGATTGCACAGGTGTGCAACTGGACGGGTGTGTGGAGCAGTGTGTGAGTAGTGAGTGTTGTGGATCAGCGCGAATGCGCTTGGGGAGAGAAGGGTGCAGGTGGCACCAGGTGTGAGAGCACAGGTGTGCAGGTACAGGTGTGTGGAGAGAGTTGGAGTAAGTGGTACGGAGTGGTGTGCATGGTGCGAAGGTGTGAATGGGGGAAGAGTGGACCCCCATCACGGATACCCGGGGCGGGTAGTGTAAGTGTTAGGTAGAGGGTACAGGTAAATTGTGGTTGGATATTGGCATCTGTGGTGCGGTTGCAGAATGGTGTTGTGAATGGGTGCATTAGTGTTGTGGAAATGGCTGGGCGTGTAGCCTGTTAGTGTGTGTAGTTGGTTGGGCACTCCACCACTGTGAGGATGTCGGCCAGGTGAGGCCGCAGGTGGGCTCTGGGAGCCGATAGTTGTGAGTGGGTGCCTGAGGATCCCGGGTGTGGATCGGGCAGCCCAGTGCCAGAGAGGGCACCGAGTGGGGAGAGCGCCAGAGGGCCTTCCCCAGGTAGTTAGGTTAGGGTGAGGAGCTAGGTAAGCTCGGGTGGCAACTGCAGTGGTGGAGGTGTGCAGGTGGGTAGACCTGCTGGGAGAGCTACACGTCGCGGCCCAGAAATTGTGCGAGACACGAGGAGAGGGAACAATTGGGCGATTCGGACCCGACCCTCGTTGTCCGGGCAACCCGGGTGAGAGGGCCAATTTTGCCACTAACCGCGGACGAAGAATTTGGAGAGTTGGCTTGGAGCACGGCCCAGCAGGAGGATCCTGTTCTGGGGCCGGTGTTCCAATGGGTCAAATTGGGGCAAAGACCAAAGGGGGAAGAGGTCACCCCCCTCGGGGCACAAACAAAGGCATATTGGGCTCAGTGGCAGACCCTGGAATTGAAAGGCAACATCTTGTATCGCAAGTGGGTGGAGGTTCCCTCTGATAGAACTTCCTGGCTGGTGGTAGTCCCAAACAAATTTAAGACCGATATATTGCAACAGGTGCATGGTACCCGCCCCGGCGGCCATTTGGGCAGGACAAAGACAACATCGCGGGTACGCCGGAGGTTTTATTGGGTGAATATGGGGCGCGACATACAGGACTGGTGTCGGAGATGCGACGCCTGTACTGCCAAAAAGGGAACAGCACGGAGGATGAGGGCCCCCCCTTCAATTACACCAGGTGGGGGCCCCCCTAGAGCGGGTGGCCATGGATATCCTAGGCCCACTACCCCGCACCCGCCTAGGTAATAAGTACATCCTCGTTGTGATGGACTACTTCACCAAGTGGCCGGAGGCCTACGCCCTCCCCAACCAAGAAGCAGGGGTGGTAGCGCAGGCCTTCGTGGAAGGATTTGTGTGCCGGCATGGGATTCCACAGGAGTTGCACACCGACCAGGGACGAAATTTTGAGAGCAAATTGCTAAAAGATGTGTGCAGTCTCCTGTCAATTCGGAAAACCAGAACAACGCCTTTAAGACCTCAATCTGACGGGATGGTGGAAAGATTTAACGGAACTCTAATCCCACTCCTGACACCAATTGTTACAGACGCGGTTGTGGATGTTAGTTTACCGAGCGGTTTGGTATGACCACGTCTGCACAGTTTACCCGATTATGTCGTCTAACTTCCCAAATTTCTTGTCTAAACCCTTAAAATTATTGTCTAACCCCTCTCCGGTACCCCTCGCTTCGTCCCTCATTACCCCCATTTCGTTTCCCATTACCCCCATTTGGTTTCCCAACCGCTCACTATCAGCCCTCATTCCCACCATTTGTTCCATAAGGGCCCTCATTTGCAGGAGGAAAAGGTTCGAATCCACCAGGGGCGCTGCCACGGTCGCGGGCGCGGTGACCAGCGAGGCGCCATTTTGTGCGTTTGCTACCCTCGCTGCTTCGCTCTCCTCGCGTCCCTCAATTTGGTCCTGGACCGACCCTGCCTCACTCTCCACTACCGGACCCCAGCCGACTTGGTCTGCCATAGCGCGACTTTCAAAATTCGAGTTTTTATTTCCGTATAACAAAATCAAATTTCGCCGTTATAATTTCGTCGAGCGCAGTAAACGCGCTCCGGATCAATTCTACCTCCCAAAGTTTGGGCCTAACAAATTTAGTCCCGGGTCCGAATTCCACTCCTCGACACCAATTGTTACAGACGCGGTTGTGGATGTTAGTTTACCGAGCGGTTTGGTATGACCACGTCTGCACAGTTTACCCGATTATGCTCGAACGTTGCCGAGTCGCGCTACGCTAGGGCAATGAAGGAAAAGACACACGGCTGGATTAAAATGACACGACACCAAGGGTTCAGTTCTCAAGACCTCCGGAGGAGGTTATATTAAGGCGGAAGGTTAGATTACAACTACAAGAGGGACATCATAGAAAGACAGGCACTTAGACACACTTATATTAACCCCAACAGACGACAGATAAACGGGACAAGGCTGACTCACACGGGGATTGATGGCAAGGAAAGGCGGGTATCGATGGCTCCAGGTGCACCTGGGCTCAGGGCAGAATCGACCCGGTTCGGTCCGGTCCAAAGATGCGGGGAGGTATCGTCGCGCTGGGGGTGGCGGTGGCTTCCTCTGCTCTCCGTAGTTCAGGCGCATCTCACCTCACATCCGGTAAGTCGCCGCGTATATCCGGCGGGGAGTGACACGCCCTCGGCTCGTTAGCTCCGCCCCAGCTGGAATCGGCTCGTTGCTTCTCATTGGGTGCGTGCGGGGGGGTTACCGGCTCCGCCCTTGACGAGGGCTGACAGGGAGCCCCTTCGTGGTAACCCCGTCGGAGCGCATGGTCATGGCGGCTAACCGAGCCGGTGTGAGGACGCACACTCCCCGCACGCCGCGCCGCGCCCCTCTGTTGTTGTAGTTGTTGTTGTAATTGTTGTTTGGGGAAGAAGATGGGAGGAGGTATGGGAAGGTCCTAAACTCACTACTGGTGCCATACAATCACATTCTGGTGCAACGAAGAGTCATAATTAATGGAAACGAGTCCTTAACTGACATAGACTAAGAATAACTAGCAAGATGTCCGAAAGTTGTCTACGTGAGATGCGGTGGACCTGGGCACGACATTTAATGGGGGAAAAAGGGGAAGGTCGGTTCTACAGAGTGTTATTTACAGGCAATGGGACTAGGGAATGGGGGATTGGGGATAGTTGGGGAGTATTGGGGAAATAGGGGAATATTTACAAGCGGATATGGAGGCCAAATGCCATATTCGCAACATTATATATATATATATATATATATATATATATATATATATATATATATATATATATATATATATAGTTGCGGATCTCAACGTCAGCCCTTTTTCCCCTTACCAAGGGGGGATTAATCCCCTTGTCTGTGACTGACCGACGTGAGTCCTGAAGCTGCCCAGCTCCCTGCAGGGAGGCAGGTGAGCAACCTCGTCCGAGGCCGTGGACAAGATGTTAATTGCCGAGTGGTTTAGCAGCCGCGGCTCGAACCATTAACAGAACTAGACCCGATTCTAAACGTTGGCCAAATCGTGCCACAGGTATTCAATGGGGAAATCACTAAGACGAACGGATGTGAGGAAACCAGAAGGTAAGGAAGAACAAATATAATTTATTACTACTATTTACAAGACCAAAGAAACCAAGGGAGAGGGAAAAATACGAAAATAAAGACAGAAGTAGTAAGAAGCCACAGTGCAAATATTAACTTATTCAAGCTTACTTAAACCCCAGGACAACATAAAGGACAGATGACAATCAGACTTACATGGGGAATGAAGCAGGAATGAATGGCAGGAAGGGGAGGAAGGTTCAGCTGGAGCAGGAGAACGGTTGGGCCGGGAGTGCGCAGCCGCCGCCCCTCCTCAGGCGTGTTCACACGGCGGCGTCGCTTCGTAGCCGCGGCCGAAACCGCTGTCAACGCTCAAAGCTGCAGTGGTCAAAACTGCGGTTGGTTCAGCTCCGGTTGGTTCAGCTGCGGTGGACTCAAAGCTGCGGTGGACTCAAAGCTGCGGTGGACTCAAAGCTGCGGTGGACTCAAAGCTGCGGTGGACTCAAAGCTGCGGTGGACTCAAAGCTGCGGTGGACTCAAAGCTGCGGTGGACTCAAAGCTGCGGTGGACTCAAAGCTGCGGTGGACTCAAAGCTGCGGTGGACTCAAAGCTGCGGTGGACTCAAAGCTGCGGTGGACTCAAAGCTGCGGTGGACTCAAAGCTGCGGTGGACTCCGATGGAATGCTCACTCATCTGCTGCTGCTCACTCAGCTCTCTCATCTGACGCATCTCCTGGTGGGGGCTGATCCAATGGGTTTTATAACCCCACCCTCCTGAGCCATACCCACTCATCCTTGGTTGGTCGGCAAGGGCTTTCCTGGCTCCACCCTCTGATGACGAGGTGCGGGCCACGCCTGTAATGTAACTCCTCCCCCTTCTTCTCCGAGGCTTGACCACGTGCGTAATGGAGTCGCGAATGCAGTTGGCAATCCGAATGGCGATGGTGATGCCAATAACCCCACCCAAAGTTACTGGCATTTTGAAGAGGCCATGGGGAAACTTGAAAGGGGAACTATCTTATTTCAATTCGGTGCAATGCAGGGTCAACTAGTGGGAAACAGAGCCTTAAACTACATAGACTAATAAATAACTATTGAAAGGTTCTATGGTGGCCTACGTGCTTGTTCATGGACTAGCTACGGTGCACTCATTTCAATTAACAGCCAATTAAAAGGGGAAATGTACATAAGAAATTTTAATACTAAATTTACAAAGTGAAGGTTCTAAGAACCGTAACAAAGCACCCTCATTCCTCACGGCACGACTCGGGCCGACAAAACTTTAACTTAGTGTGGCATGTAGGTGTAGTTCCCTCTACAATTAACCTGACCCTGAGTGCGACAGTTTTAAAACACAAATAAGTATGTCCCTCTGCTGCATTGCACCCAACCGAACAGATTCACGCCCACAGGATAACCGAATTGCGGAATTAATTCTCAAACTATACATGTACGGTGGGGAGCATTATTTACAAGTGACGCTGATTGTATTTACACTGCAACCCAGGACCTGCGATTGTTCTTTCTGGGGGGGGGGGGGGGGGGGGGGGGACAGCCTGCGCTGCATCGACGCACCAGCACCAAGAAAGAAAGAGCACCATTAAGCCCCATAAAGTACCATAAACGCACCAGTCAGTGCAGTCACCACAGTTCATAATAAAAACAAAACAAACCCTGCTGGTGGTCTTTCTCTTCGGCTCCCTCTGCTGGCCATTGTTCTTCCAGATGTCGTCATTCTTATCTTCTTGGTTGCGGCCTATTTGGAGATAATAAAAAGCACAAAACGTGTCCACTTTTTATTTATGGCCCACAGGGGCAGACTAGGGGTGGGTCACCTGTGTGGCATAGGTGCCACGTCACCGAGATCCGCAAGCAAGATCCTGGGCCATCGTGGCCGGTTCCAGCAGAGGGGCCATGCCCCAACCCGTGGGGTCCATGAGTGGTGCCCAGCCACAGACATGTGGTCCATAAGTGGTGCATCGATGCAGGCAGCTGGTTGCGGGGCTTCGGGCACACAATGGCGGACTCCCGCACACTTCCCTCAGTGCCCAAAGAGCACGATCCATGGGTTGGGGAAGGAAGACAGAGAGGGCAGGTTAGCGAAAGGTAAGGTCACACGAGTACACATCAATAAAGGCAATGCAAGGTGAGGTGCGCCTGGAGACCGAGCGGAGAAAAGCTCGTCCCTATCGTACGTCACCCCACCCGTCACCTGTTCTACCCTTGCCCCTTACCCCCGTATTTATAACAATTTACAATTCGTCTCTACCGTCACGTCTTCCCCATATTTCCCCTAATACCAAATTCGTCACAATCCCATTGTCTAAATTTGCCATCACCAATTCATCATCAATCCTCATAAGGAGGGAGAGATGCAACATCAGCACAATGTCACACCCACGTCACGATGCGTCTCACATTCCAAACATTTGCACAGAAAAATAACAACAACAAACCATGGCATGGTGTGGAGCACCGTCGTCACCTCAGGTGAGTGGATGTAGATGGTGCAAGGAGATTTCCATCCTATATAAAATAACCACCTTTAGAGGCCATTTTTCCCCGCAAGCGGGGGTTGGCCTTTTTCGGGGACCGTGGTTGTTGTTGTTTTTTGGTCCCCTTTTTGAAGCAATGTTTTACGGCTGGATGCCCTTCCTGACGCCAACCCTTTTTGTCGCCTTTTTACGACAAACAGGGAATTACCAGTGAACTGGTACTCAATTTGCCGACCTCGGAAGGATGACAGGCTGAGTCAACCCCCTGGCGTTAATTCAGCGATTGACCGGGATTCGAACCCAGGATTCTTAGGATCCTAAGACCTCACCCTAGCCGCTTGCCCAACACCAGGGCTATCTACCTTCTAAATGACATTAACACACTTTACACTACCGGGGTCTTTCCCTGCAAATCCATTGGCCATCTTACACGATGCGGTTTTAAGAACCAATTCCCATTGACCAAACTGTGGTGCTTCATCAATTTGGGGTCTCACTCCCCCGATTCAACTCCCTGTGCCTTTGCACAATTTCAGGACTGGGTCGTGTGGCTCTCCCAGCAGGTCTACCCACCTGCACACCTCCACCACTGCAGTTGCCTCCGAGCTTACCTGCTCCTTACCCTAACCTATCTAACTGGGGAAGGCCCTCTGGCGCTCTCCCCACTCGGTGCCCTCTCTGGCACTGGGCTACCCGGGTCCGTCCTCTGGATCCTCGGGCACCATTCACAACTCTAACGGCTCCCAGAGCCCACCTGCGGCCTCACCTGGCCGACATCCTAACAGTGGCGGAGTGCCCATTTAACTACACACACAAACAGGCCACACGCCCAGCCATTTCCACGTCACTAATGCACCCATCCAAACACCATTCTTCCACCACGCACCACAGATGCCAATATCCAACCACAATTTACCTACTCCCTCTACCTAACTCTTAAACTACCCTCCCCGGGTATTCGTGATGGGGTGCATCCTCCCCATACACACCTTCGCACCATCCACTCCACTCCACAGTTTCCACCATACTCACTCCACACCATCCATTCCATACTCCATATATTCCATACTCCATGTATTCCACACAACCATTCTCCGTACACCTGTTCACTTGTACACCTGTGCAATCACTCCCTCACCTGGTGCTTCCTGCACCCTCCTTCCTCCCAGGCTTCTTCAATCATTCAATACACTCACCCACAATTGTTCCTCATACACTGCTCCATACACTTCCACGCTCAATACAACTCACAATCACCTCACACTTTTCACAATACACTTCCGATTCTCAAACACACGGCATCATCTGACCTACCTGGTTTCCTTCTAAAACTCGTGCTCCCCGTCTTCCCTTTAAACTAAGCACATCCCACGTCATTAACAACCATTCTAACCTCTCTATGTCCCCGACTACCTGTCCAATGTCGCTACTTACCTCTACCGTTACCTATGGTCATCTTCTCTAGATCCCTATCATTTTATCCTAACACTTCCTCGGCGAGCTTACACTGCCATAAACCCCATAAACCGATAGCTCATGTGCCCCATGTGAGGGATGGTGGATTTGCCATCCCTCCACATCGGGCATTCCCCATTATTAATTTTGCCATCAAATTCCAACCAATCAAAAATTTGCCAATCACTGCCAATCCTTCTACCAATCAGTTGCCAATCAAATTTTTCCAAACACAAATTCCCTATCCCTACCAAATGTCCTTTAAATTGAGCCTCGGTGCGTCAATTCATTTTCAAAGCGCGGCTTCGCAAAGCCGAGCAATGAATGCGGGTTGTTAGTCTCCCGCGGTTGGATCCGTCCGGCACTCGGTTCAGGGAAGGAGGTTTTCTCAGGCCGAGATCCCAACGTCCACCTCGGCGCGGAGCCGTCCGGTCTCCCGCCTGATGGCCCGATCTCGCCCTGCCGGAACGCCTCAACCACAAGGGGTCGCCGTGCCGACCCTTCCTACCGGCCCTTGAACCGGGCCGCCCGCTCCGCTTAGCGGAGCACGGACGCGACCGTTCAGAGCGAGGCCCGGCGTGGTTCGCGCACGGCGGTTCTTTCGAAACCGCCGTGGTTACGCTCCCCGCTGGTTCCCGCTGCACACAAAGCCCGGCATGAACCGAGGGCTCGCTTCGGCTAAAAGTCGACCTAACCTCTGCTCCGTTTAACGTCGATGCTTCACTTGCATGCTCACACCACGCGTTCCGTTCCTTATTCACACCTCCAGGTACACTCATTACGCTCCCAGACTTCGTCACACACCTGACCACCGTACACCTTGGCACACACTCGTCGTTCGCACACCTCTTCGCGCCCACTCCTTGGTCACATCCTCTGTGACAACCACGGGTGTGCACTCATCTGCACACCCAATCACGTGCTTCACTACCAACTCAAGTGTGCATTCCCACACGCGCTCGACCATCCCAGGTGTGCATCCTTTCATTCCAGGTGTACATTCTCTCTCACCTGCCACAACCAACTCGTGCTCCGTGTCACTCTCACTACTCTCACCACCACACTCGGTCGCGCATTCACCCTTACTCTTGACAGCGCACTCTGTAAGCATGCACTCCTCTGTTACACACCTTTCTCACGCACACTCTTCCGTTACGCCCTCCGTAACACTCACCACAGGTGTGCACTCTTCCGTTACATCCCCTGTAACACTCCCCATCACGCGCTTCAATGTGCCCCCCCGCACCTGCGCCACGACCAACTCACTCTCGACAGCACACTCACTCCTCGGCGCGCACTTTTTCCTCACACACCCCATAGTCGGACATCCTCGCACACCTCCTCCTTCACACTCTGTACCTGTCGCACACTTCACCAGCGGCCTCTCACGAACACCCGGGTCTAAACCAACACCCAAGCTGACTGAATCTCCCCTCACACCATATACATTTCCGATTATATCGCCACTCACCTCGGCACCTCGTCTTCGCTCCTCCTCCGCCACCTGCAAACTCTTTATTTGGTTAGTAAGCACATCAGCACGATTTGAGCACAGACCTTGCACCAATTCCATCACCTCCTCCTTTATCTCTCTCTTAGTTTCCCTCCGTCTCTTCTTAATTTCACTCACCCCCTCTTCCACTTCCTCTAATTTTTGCTTTACCTCTTTCATTTCCTGGTGCGCTCCCTCAATTTCTTCCTCTAATGCCACCTTGGTCGTTTCTCTGTGCGTCCTTACTTCCCGTTCTTTCGTCTCCATTGCTTCTGTTACCTCGTCCAACCTCTTTGCCAACCCTTCATGTACCATCTGACATTCCCTCTTCATCGCTACGAGTTCTTTTTATATCTCTTTTTGTGTCGCCTTCAACCCCACGATTACCGCAGTGTTCTTCTCCACTTGCTCCCCTAATTCCTTTTGTCCCACAGTCAGCTGCTCGACTCCCCTCGTCAGATCCTCTATTCCCCCCTGTAACCGAGCCGTACTATTTCTCACCTCTTTCTCCATACACTCCTCACCTCGCTTTACCTCCTCGCGTACCCCCGCGACCTCCTCACCCACACCTCGTCTGATCTCCTCCCCCATTTTTCCCATCTCTTTGGTAGATGCTGCCCTCATCTGTTCCAAATCATGCCTCTGGGCATCCAATTTGGTTTCTAACCCGATTTTCACCTCCTCTATGAGATCTCCCATCTGTTTAATTTCCCGGGCGGATTGCTCCCCTATTTCCCTTAATTTGCCTTCCATTGTGTTTTCTAACCCCGTTAACCCATTCTTCACCTCTTTCATCCCATTGTCTAACCCCTCAAATTTGTTGTCTAAACCCTCAAATTTGTTGTCTAAACCCTCAAATTTGGCTTCTAGCCCCCCAATTTTGCCGTCGAGCCCCCCGATTTGGCTTCCCATATCATTCCTCAATTCCCCTATTTGATTTTCTAATCCTCCAAATTTACTGTCCAACTTCCCAATTTGGGCGCTGGTACCCCGCGCTTCGTCCCTCATTCTGTTTTCCATCCCTCCAATTTGATTTCCCAACCCCCTGTTGCTTTCCCTCTCCTCATCCGCCTTGGCCATGAAGGCCTGCATTTGCAGCATGAATAGGCCCCAGTCCATTGGTGGCGCTGCTACGGTCACAGGCGCGGCGACATTTGGTGCCGCCGCAACCTCGTGCGCGAGGGCGCCATCTTGCGCACCTGATACCCCCGCAACCACATCCTCATTTCTCTCCTCCGCCATTATTACTCCCACCTCCTCCATGGGGTCCTGAGTCGCTTCTACCCCCCCCTTCTAACTCACCCACCGGCATCCGGTCGCCTTGACTATCCATGGCACGATTTTAAATTTGGATGTTAAAATAAAATTTTGGCCACTCGTAATTTGAGTGCACTAAGCGCACTTCAGGTCCGAATCTCGCTCCTGACACCAATTGTTGCGGATCTCAACGTCGGCCCTTTTTCCCCTTACCAAGGGGGGATTAATCCCCTTGTCTGTGACTGACCGACGTGAGTTCTGAAGCTGCCCAGCTCCCTCCAGGGAGGCAGGTGAGCAACCTCGTCCGAGGCTGCGGACAAGATGTTAATTGCCGAGCGGTTTAGCAGCCGCGGCTCGAACCATTAACAGAACTAGACCCGATTCTAAACGTTGGCCAAATCGTGCCACAGGTATTCAATGGGGAAATCACTAAGACGAACAGATGTGAGGAAACCAGAAGGTAAGGAAGAACAAATATAATTTATTACTACTATTTAAAAGACCAAAGAAACCAAGGAAGAGGGAAAAATACGAAAATAGAGACAGAAGGAGTAAGAAGACACAGTTCAAATATTAACTTATTCAAGCTTACTTAAACCCCAGGACAACATAAAGGACAGATGACAATCAGACCTACATGGGGAATGAAGCAGGAATGAATGGCAGGAAGGGGAGGAAGGTTTAGCTGGAGCAGGAGAACGGTCGGGCCGGGAGTGAGCAGCCGCCGCCCCTCCTCAGGCGTGTTCGCACGGCGGCGTCGCTTCGTAGCCGCGGCCGAAACCGCTGTCAACGCTCAAAGCTGCAGAGGTCAAAACTGCGGTTGGTTCAGCTCCGGTTGGTTCAAGGCTGCGGTGGACTCAAGGCTGCGGTGGACTCAAAGCTGCGGTGGACTCAAAGCTGCGGTGGACTCAAAGCTGCGGTGGACTCAAAGCTGCGGTGGACTCAAAGCTGCGGTGGACTCAAAGCTGCGGTGGACTCAAAGCTGCGGTGGACTCAAAGCTGCGGTGGACTCAAAGCTGCGGTGGACTCAAAGCTGCGGTGGACTCAAAGCTGCGGTGGACTCAAAGCTGCGGTGGACTCAAAGCTGCGGTGGACTCAAAGCTGCGGTGGACTCAAAGCTGCGGTGGACTCAAAGCTGCGGTGGACTCAAAGCTGCGGTGGACTCAAAGCTGCGGTGGACTCAAAGCTGCGGTGGACTCAAAGCTGCGGTGGACTCAAAGCTGCGGTGGACTCAAAGCTGCGGTGGACTCAAAGCTGCGGTGGACTCAAAGCTGCGGTGGACTCAAAGCTGCGGTGGACTCAAAGCTGCGGTGGACTCAAAGCTGCGGTGGACTCAAAGCTGCGGTGGACTCAAAGCTGCGGTGGACTCAAAGCTGCGGTGGACTCAAAGCTGCGGTGGACTCAAAGCTGCGGTGGACTCAAAGCTGCGGTGGACTCAAAGCTGCGGTGGACTCAAAGCTGCGGTGGACTCAAAGCTGCGGTGGACTCAAAGCTGCGGTGGACTCAAAGCTGCGGTGGACTCAAAGCTGCGGTGGACTCCGGTGGAATGCTCACTCATCTGCTGCTGCTCACTCAGCTCTCTAACCCCACCCTATTGAGCCATACCCACTCATCCTTGGTTGGTCGGCAACGGCTTTCCTGGCTCCACCCTCTGATGACGAGGTGCGGGCCGAAGTCCGTAATGTAGCTCCTCCCCCTTCTTCTCCGAGTCTTGACCACGTGCGTAATGGAGTCGCGAATGCAGTTGGCAATCCGAATGGCGATGGTGATGCCAATAACCCCACCCAAAGTTACTGGCATTTTGAAGAGGTCATGGGGAAACTTGAAAGGGGAACTATCTTATTTCAATTTGGTGCAACGCAGGGTCAACTAGTGGGAAACAGAGCCTTAAACTACATAGACTAAGAAATAACTATTGAAACGTTCTATGGTGGCCTACGTGCTTGTTCATGGACTAGCTATGGTGCACTCATTTCAATTAACAGCCAATTAATAGGGGAAATGTACATAGGAAATTTTAATACTAAATTTACAAAGTGAAGGTTCTAAGAACCGTAACTATATATATATATAGTTACGGTTCTTAGAACAGTATATGTGTGTATATATATATATATATATATATACACACATATACAGTCACGTGAAAAAGTAAATACACCCCATGTAAAGTTCTGACTTTTTCAACATATTTCAACATACAGCTATTTGATCTTCATTTCAACAATATTGATAGATAACGTTGATATAATATAACAAATATCATGAAACATTTACATTTTGTAGTCCATTGTATAATTTAAATAAACATAAATGCAAATTTCGCATGTAGAAAAAGTAAGTACACCCCTACATTTATCACTACTTCAAATACCTCAAATTAGAATGAGGTACACCAGCTCAGGTGCAAATGATTAGAACATCGTTAGAGAGGATCTTGGAGGAACCTGTCTTATTTAAACCTCAGACATTTAGTTTGGTTTGCTCTTTGTTGTTGAAGTGTGCGGCATCACCATGCCTAGATCAAAAGAGCTCTCTGAGGCCTTCAGAAAGAAGGTTATAGAGGCCAACGAGTCTGGGAAGGGATTTAAAAAGATCTCCAAACTATTTTAAATCAATCATTCGACTGTCCGGAAGATCATCTACAAGTGGAGAAGATTCCAAACATCTGCCAACTTGTTCAGGCCAGGCCGCCCAGCAAGTTCAGCCCGAGAGCAGACCGCAAGATGCTGAAAGAAGTCTCTAAGAACCCCAGAATATCCCCACACATATCCCCACTCTTGCCGCTGTTGACGTCGAAGTGCACGAGTCTACCATTAGAAAGAGGCTGCACAAATTTGATCTACATGGGAGGTGTGCCAGGAGGAAACCTTTGCTGTCCAGAAAGAACATCAGGGCATGACTAAAGTTTGCCAATGAACACCGAGGCAAAGACCAACACTTCTGGAACAATGTGCTCTGGACAGATGAGTCAAAGGTAGAGCTATTTGGCCACAGTACCAGAAGACATGTTTGGTGAAAACCAAAGACAGCATCTGACCACAATAACCTGATACCAACTGGAAAGCATGGTGGTGGAAATATTATGGTTTGGGGCAGCTTTGCTGCATCAGGGCCTGGGCAGCTCACCATCATAGAATCCACTAAGAATTCTTCATTGTACCAGAGGGTGCTTGAGGATAATGTGAGGCCATCTGTCGCAAAGTTGAAGCTCAACCGAAGATGGACCTTGCAACATGACAATGACCCTGAAACATACCAGTAAATCTTCCAAGGAAAAGCTGAAAAGAAAGAAATGGAGGGTTCTGGAATGGCCAAGTCAAAGCCTGGATCTAAATCCCATCGAGATGTTGTGGGGGGATTTGAAACGAGCTGTGCATGCAAGAAACACCTCAAACATCGCACAGCTGAAAGAATTCTGCATGGAGGAGTGGGCAAAAATTTCTCCCAGTCAATGTCAGAGACTGGTAGACAGTTATAAGAAACGGCTACTTGAGGTTGTTTCTGCCAAAGGGGGCAATACCACCTATTAGAGCCAAGGGTGCACTTACTTTTTCCACATGCGAAATTTGCATTTATGTTTATATAAATTATAGAATGGACTACAAAATGTAAATGTTTCATGATATTTGTGATATTATATCACCTTTATCTGTCAATATTGTTGAAATGAAGATCAAATAGCTGTATGTTGAAATATGTTGAAAAAGTCAAAACTTTACAAGGTGTGTACTTACTTTTTCACATGCCCATGTTTGCACCTGGATTCCTCTCCTATGGCGTCCATCCGATTAGCCAATCGATCCCCGCCCGGACCCCCGCTCTCTATCTCTGGACTCTCTCTGGATTCTCTGGCTCGGCACTCTGGTCTCTCTGCCTGGACTCCCTGAATATACGCGCACTTTTGCCTCGCTGACCTTGATACGCTCCTCGGATTCCTGCTACGTGCACATCCGCGATCAACGCCACTGCCGTGAACATCCCCGGCTGTAGTGTCCTGGGGTTGGAGCGATCTTTGGGGGTATCTGCCAAACGAGCCCGTCCAGGCGAACTGCACCATGCGGCCGCGCTTCGTGCGCATTCCCCTCTTCCTCCCCTTCCCCGAAGGAGTCTGAGGGCCCTTGTCTGGGAACGTAAGTAAGGCTGTTAAGATTCTTCGCTGTGTCCCTTTTCTATGAATATTGTACATTTGTGAATAAATCCTGTGGTTTGTTTCCAACCTGGCCGTCTTCGTCCTTTCACCATTGGACTAGCATTGCACGAATTAAAACCGCTCGATCGGGTTCAATAGTGATTAACGGCGCGAGTTACGCGACGCACAAACCGCTCGGGCGTTCAATACCAGCGTGACTCGTGCGAGGTTCAGTCCCCGTTCTCACGGCTGCGTGTGTCGAAGGTACTCGGGTCGTGACCGTTAACCCTTCCACGCGTAGCTTTGGGCTCAAGGAATTTGATCAAGGATCAAGGAATTTCACGATCCACCAAAGAATGGCTAAAAAGAAAGAAATGGAGGGTTCTGGAATGGCCAAGTCAAAGCCCGGATCTAAATCCCATCGAGATGTGGGGGGATTTGAAACGAGCCGTGCATGCAAGAAACCCCTTAAACATCACACAGCTGAAAGAATTATGCATGGAGGAATGGGCAAAAATTTCTTCCAGTCAATGTCAGAGACTGGTAGACAGTTATAAGAAACGCCTACTTGAGGTTGTTTCTGCCAAAGGGGGCAATACCTCCTATTAGAGCCAAGGGTGTACTTACTTTTTCCACATGCGAAATTTGCATTTATGTTTATTTAAATTACTAGGGCATTGCCCGTACGTGGGTGCCCGTTCCTTGCCAAAAAAAAAAAAAAACGCTACCCGTACGCTCTACCCCGCCCGTACGCCCGTAAACAAAAAAAACAACGCTCTTCGCTTCCGCCCTTCGCTCTGACTGAATTGGGAGAAATAATGCGCATAAGAAATCGAATTACGTACCGTAATGGCGGTCAGCTCGTAACGCGCTCAGCTCCGCTCGTCTCACATCGGCCACGCCTACGCAACAAAGCGTTCTGTGATTGGCTGCCGGAAAGCGTGCTGCCGGACAGTCTTCACTGTCCGGAAGTTCGCAAATCGCAGTTACGATGAATCGTTTTAATTTAATCGCAGTTTGAATTCGTTTTAAAACATAGTTTAACGGCAACATAGTTTTCCAACGTGAAATAAATGAATACGCTGTCAAATGTGCCGTCCGAGGCAGAGTCTGATCGCCACGTTCGGCACACGTGATAGCTCGCTGCTCTCTGATTGGTTGAATCGTTTTTTGGACATAGCTCGGTAAGTAATTGTCCGATTAATATGAAACCTTGAAAAGGCACATCCTCGGGTCCCCAGCAATATACCTGGCAAGTTAAAAGTATATCGGACCCGTGGTTGTCGAGAAACAGCGGTCACAGACACACAGACACACAGACACACAGAGATTACTGGAATTATAGATAGATACAATGGACTACAAAATGTAAATGTTTCATGATATTTGTTATATTATATTACCTTTATCTATCAACACTGTTGAACTGAAGATCAAATAGCTGTATGTTGAGATATGTTGAAAAAGTCAAAACTTTACACGTGGTGTACTTACTTTTTCACGTGACTGTACATATACATATACATATACATATATATATATCCGAAAAACATGGTCCATGAAGCCACACCGTTACGTCTGGGAAAAACTAGCCGTGAAGCTGTGCGTTTATATGTCTGTTAATTACGCACCGTTTGAATGCTGGTTGCATTCTGTATATTAATTATGTACGTCTATGAATTATGTATTGTTGGAATATACCTTTCGACCCTTTGGACTGCTGAGACCCCTTAAATCCCTCAAAACCCTTTTGCCCACCAAGATCACAAAAGTCCACAAAGATCCAAACGACCCCAAATATCTCAAAGATCTCGAAGACTCAAAATACCAAAAATACAATGAAGACCCTTGAGGACCCACAAGACCCCATAAGTCCCGGAAGACCGAAAAGTCTCTGAAGACCCAAAACTCCCCCAAAAGACCCTGAGGACCCTTAAAGACTCAAAATACCCAGAAGAACCAAAATACCTAAAAGACCCCAAAGACCCCAAAGATCCAAAAGGTCCCAAAAGATACCTAATACCCAAAAGATCCCTAATACCCAAAAGACCCCAAACACTCAAAAGACCCCAAAGACCCAGAGGACCCAAAATATACCAAAGACCCTTAAAGACCCAAATTCCCTTCCCTTAAAGACCCTTACATACCCAAAAGGTCCAAAAGACCTTGAACACCCATAAGACCCATTCTACCCCAAGATACTGAAGACCTCCATGACCCTTAAGACCACTTTTACCTTTAAAACCCTTTCAATACTTTAGACTCCTTTAGATCCCTTCACTGTTACAACCTTTTTTACCCTTTAAACCTTTACACCCCTTAAGTACCTTTCGAACCCTCATACATAAACACCATTCAGACCCCTTACACCCTTCAAACCGATTAGACAGCTTGGACCCTTCACAAGACAGCTTGGACAGCTTGGACCTCCATCATTGCTTCTGATATGAAATCTTTCCTCTTCTCCAATGGCTTGATCTCTGATCATCAATTTGGTTTCAGACCAGGTCACTCTACTCTGGACATGCTGCTTCTGCTGTCTCAACAATGGATGGAGGTCCTCAATGCCAAACAGGAAATTAGAGCTGTCTCCCTCGACATATCACGTGCCTTCGACACGGTCTGGCACCCCGCTCTGCTCACCAAACTCTCCTCCTTTGGTATCCATGGAAATCTCCACGCATGGCTGGCGGACTTCCTCTCTAGTCGTCGTCAACGTGTGGCCCTGAATGGGTTTCTCTCATCTCCTCTTCCTGTTCAGGCTGGAGTTCCCCAAGGCAGTGTTCTGGGCCCCGTGCTTTTTCTGGTCTTCATCAATGATCTCTCTGACTCTCTCGAAAATCCTCTCTATCTCTTTGCTGATGACTCCACTCTCTGCCGCTCCATTCCTCTTCCCTCAGATCGGCAGTCTGCTGCCTCCTCACTCTCTGAAGACCTGGACAAAATCACAGACTGGTCAAACAAGTGGAACATGTCTTTCAATCCTGACAAATCTCACACTCTTACTATGTCTCTCCGAAAAGATCGACTGGACAACCCTCCCATCTACTTTCTCAACAATCCTCTCCAAGAAGTTCTGTCGCTCAAGATTTTGGGTCTCACTATCTGCCATGATCTTTCTTGGGAAAACCACATTTCCAAGCTGGCCTCCAAAGCCAGTCGCCGACTGGGCATCCTCCGTCGTGCGAAGTCCTTCCTCGGCACACCTGAGCTCCTCACCACATACAAGGCTTTCATCCGCAGCTCAATGGAATACTGTTCTCCCCTATGGGCCGGTGCTCCTGCCTCACACCTAGCTCGGCTTCACGCTGTTGAAACCAAAGCTTTCAGAATTATTGGAATCTCCCGCGATGAAGCTATCTCTGAGGGCCTTTCACTCACTCACCGCAGGCAGGTAGGTGGTCTTTCTGTCTTCTACCGACTCCTCTCCGGCCTTGCACCCCCAGCTCTCTCTGTGCTCTGTCCCCCAAATATTCCTACAGGTCGCACAAGATCTGCCAGCAACCCTCTGATGGTTAAACTGCCGAAATCTCGGCTCTCCGCTCACCTTCACTCTTTCATTCCTCTTTTCTCCCGCCTCTGGAACAAACTCCCTCACTCCCTTCAATCCCACTCCTCCCTCCAGGTCTTTAAAACAGCTGTTCACCACCATCTCTTATCTTCCCCCATCCAAAACCTTGATCTTTTCTACCCCCGCTAATTCACCCCAGATCCACATTGTTTGAAATTCTAACTTCTTTCCTGGAAGTCCTGGCAGTGTCCATATGTTTTATACCTCTCCCACTGCCCCCTTCCCACGCCCCCCCCCCCAAAGCCCTCGCCCTCTCTCAGATCTCTCGATGTCTCCATGTCTCTCGGTCCCTGCTCTCAAATGTTGTGTTTGTGTCCTTCCCCCTCTCTCCCCATCTTGTCTACCGCTCCCTATGTTATATGTTTTATGTGTCGGTTTGTCTTTCTGTGTGATTAATGTTCGCTCTTTCACGAGCCTCGATATTGTATAAAAAAAAAAAAAAAAAAAAAAAAAAAAAAAAAAAAAAAAAAAAAAAAAAATTTAGAGCTATACACCACTTGGACCTTTTTTGAATCCAATTAATTACAAATAAATAATATAATCAATATTACAAATAAATTTGTGCAAAAGAAATGTTTGTATTATGATTGGTGTAAATCATGACAACACAGCAACTGAAGTTCAGTCAGGTCATTATCCTCAGTTTAAACAAGCCCGTGCCTCTGCGGTGACGTGTGGTGAGACGAGCGTAGCAAGCGAAGCCATGCTAGTATATATGTATAGGTGAACCTTTGGGGGGGGGGGGGTGTGGGGGGGGTAGTGGAAGATCTGAGTGTGAGGTGCGCAAGTGAAGGCTTGGGTGTGTGGGGTGCAAGTAAAGGTTTGAGTGTGGGGTGCAGGTGAAGGTTTTGGTGTTTCGGGTGCGGGGGTATAATCAACCAATTCTGAAGGTAGAAAGCTCAAATATGTCAACTGACAGAGTTAGTGTCTTTAACTCGTGGATATCCTCACGTATTCAAAAAAAGGTTTGTTTTTATTCGAAAAAGAAAACAAAGCGTTTTCTTGAGAAAGTGACGAATGATTTTCTATTTGTGCTCAAGAAGATAACAGATGGAGAGTGCTAAAGAAATTTTTCAAATACGAGGCGACCAAAACTGCATGAAATTTTTCAAATACGAGGCGACCAAAACTGCATGAAATTTTTTAAGGGCTTGAATTTGGGGATTTGAAGAGGTATGCTTTGTGATACAAAACAAGGAGTATATATTGAATTTGCAAAAATACAGAACCATCTTGTATTTAACAAGCACACGTGCATTATTTGGGAACAAAAGTTTCAGCACCTGAGACAGGCGACCCGTCACGAAGAGATGCTGGACGGGGAAGATCAAAGCTCGAGTCATTGCACCAAAGTTGTGATCCAAAGCATCCCCTTGACTGACTTCATTTGTCTGAAACGCGAGTGGAGGTTGGTGGCAGATACAAATATATAAACCTTCAACAATCAATCAGTATTCAAATTGCATTTCAATAGCCAAAAGAATGGCCAAAGCAGACCAATACTTATCAGACAACGCTCCCGAAGGGCGAGTGAACGCACACCTGTCGCACTTTCTCAGTAAGGGGTTCAATGATCATCCTCCACAGCCGGGCTACATCCTTCGGGGATGTGTTGCTGAGTATATCACATGTGGCTAAACTCAGCAACGCCTCAACAAAGCTCAAAGGAGAAGATGGACCCTCGAACACGCAACTAATAAGGACTTCAACCACAGAAAAAAACCTGCAGTCGAAAAAGAAAATACACAAAAATAAATAAGTCATGAAAATTAAATCACAAGTTTAACCTTAGACCTGCATTCAATTACTTGCATAACAATTAGAGCAGAATAGACAATTAATTTCCCTTTTTGACACCTCCCAAAAAAACCCCCAAAAAAACCCATCACTCCCCAATGAAGTCATAATAATAATAATAATAATAATAATAATAATTCATTTATTTTGTATAGCGCTTTTCCAGAAGCCCAAAGGCGCTTTGACAGAGTGGAAAACATAATGCATAACAATACATGAAAACAACAATTGCAAAAAGACAAGAATCAAGAAAACAAACAGCAGCGATATACGGCATATATATAAGACAAGAATCAAAAAGACAAGACAAGAATCAATAGGGAAATATTTAAAGCAAAAGGAGATCTTATAGTCTGTCATGACCTTATAGTCCAGATTAGCTGATGTTACACGATGATTAATACTGTGGTTTTTTTGGGGTTGTTTCCAACCCTCCAAAGAGTGGTGAATCAATCTGAATGATAATAATAACAATAACAATACATTTATTTTATATAGCGCTTTTCAAGAAGCCCAAAGATGCTTTGACAGAGTACAAAAAACAAGTGCAAAAAGACAAAAATCAACAGGTAAATAATCAAAGCAAAAGGAAGGAGAAGGAGAAGAGATAGTCAGGGGTTAAATGATGGAGAGGGTGGGAGCAGCGATGGAGAAGGCCCTGTCCCCCCAGGATCTGAATTTGGTCCGCATGGGGGGGTGGGGCGGGGGTCAGGAGGTTGGTACCAGCAGAGCGGAGGTTGCGGGTGGGAGTGTGTCTGGAGAGGAGGTCAGTCAGGTAGGATGGGGCCAGGTTATGGAGGGCTTTGTAGGTCAAGAGGAGGATTTTGTACTGGATTCTCTGGGGGATGGGGAGCCAGTGAAGCTTGTAAAGGACGGGGGTGATGTGGTCACGGGTCCGGGAATGGGTGAGTAGACGGGCAGCGGAGTTCTGAATGTATTGGAGTTTATTGATGATTATTGAGGGTGAACCAAAGAGGAGGCTGTTGCAGTAGTCCAGATGGGAGGTGATGTAGGCGTGGATGAGGGTTTCTGCAGCCGTGGAGGAGAGGGATGGACAGAGACGTGCGATGTTTTTCAGGTGAAAGAAGGCTGTCTTTGTGATCTGTTTAGTGTATTTGTCGAAGGAGAGGGTTTGGTAAAAGGAGAGGGTTTGGTCAAAGATGATGCCAAGATTCCGGATGTGAGGGGAGGTGGATACTGGGAAACCGTCGATGTTGAGGGCAAAGTTATGGGTGGATTTGGTGAGCGTTTTGGGGCCAATGATGATTATTTCAGATTTATCATAGCTAAGTTTGAGGAAGTTGATTTGAAGCCGGATTTTATTTCAGTGATGCAGTTTGTCAGGATAGAGTGGGTGGCGGTGGAGATGGACTTGGTGGAGATGAAAAGCTGGATGTCATCGGCGAAGCAGTGGAATTGGAGACCATGACGGCGGATTAAGTGACCAAGGGGGGACAGGTACAGGATGAAGAGAAGGGGGCCAAGAACTGAACCTTGGGGGAGGGGAGCAGTGGGGGATTTGCAGTTATTGATGGAGATGAACTGGCATCTGTCGGAGAGGTATGATTTGATCCGAGAGAGGGCAGTGCCGGTAATGGTAAAGGTGGTTTCAAGTCGGGTGAGGAGGATGGTGTGATTGATGGTGTCAAAGGCGGCGCTGAAGTCGAGGAGGATGAGAATGTTGAGGTTGCCAGTGTCAGAGGAGAGGAGAAGGTCGTTGGTGATTTTGAGGAGAGCAGTTTCAGTACTGTGGTTGGAGCGGAATCCGGATTGGAATGTTTCATACAGGTTATTGGCAGAGAGGTGAGTTTAAGTTGAGTGGCTACAGCACGTTCCAAAACTTTTGACAGAAAGGGTAGGTTGGAGATGGGTCTGAAGTTGTTTAGGGTGTCAGGGTTGGACATGATGGACATGATGGACATGGACACGGATTCTGGACATGATGCCACTCTATCACCTTTGGGCAATTTTGCTGTAGGCAAATATATAACACTACCAACACAACCTATACATCAAATGGTGTGAATGCTACTGGAGCAGTACTGTTCCTTTCCCTCTTGTTTATCTCAATTCTGATATTTTATCTGTCTTCTTCGTTTGTCTTTTTTTTGCCAATGGATGGTCCACACATTCATAACACTTCCATATCTTATTATAATGTAGCAAATGTATATGGTTATGTATGTATGTATGTATGTATGTATATATGTATGTATGTATATATGTATGTATGTATGTATGTATGTATGTATGTATGTATGTATGTATGTATGAGGTCCACTCATGCATACAAGTGTATTTGTAACCAAAACGTATTCTTCTTCAAATATATATAAAACCATAAAACAGTCCATTAAGCCACGAGGGGTGAAGCAGTGAAGCCGTGATTATATGTCTATTAATTACGTATTGTTCGAACGTCAGTTGCATCCTGTCTATTAATTACGTACATCTATTAATTACGTAATGTTGGAATATACCTTTCAACCCTTCAGACTGCTGAAACCCCTTAGGCCTCTGAAGACCATTTAACTCCCCCAGGACCATTAAGACCACTAAAACTCCAAAAGACCCAAAAGACCCCGAAGATCCAAAAGACCCAAAATAACTCAAAGACCCAAAAGACCCGTAAGATGCTTTAGAACCATTAGACCAGCTTAGACCCTTGACCATTTAGAGCTTTAGACCACTTGGACTATTTTAGATTACAAATAAATAATATCACCAATATTCCATATATACTTGTATCAAGTTTGATTTAAATCCCCTCAGCTATTCTCAAGTATCACATTTTTACCTGACATCACCTCTGACATTTGACCTCTTGATGCTGAAATATAATCAGTTCATCTTTGCATCATAATATATACTTGTACAAAGTTTGGTCAAAATCCCACCACTGGTTCACAAGTTAGCTTGGTAACTAACATTTACCTAACAGGACCTCTATACTTTGACCTTTGACCTCTTAACCCCATAACCTAATCAGTTCATTCTGCATCATTATATATACTTGTAGCAAGTTTGACTTGGATCCCTTGAGCCATTCTTAAGTTATCGCGGTAATGAAAACCGATCATGGACGGATGGAAAGACGGACGGACAGACTGACGGACAACCCAAAAACATAATGCCTCCGACGACTTTGTTGGCGGAGGCATAAAACCCCATTCATTCTTCTTCTTTATCAATATATCTTTCTTTTCTCTTTCACAAGGCTTATTTCTCAAAACCTCATCACTCCTAAATGCTCAGTTCATCCAGCCTCCACTTTCACACTTGCAGCCAAATTTTCCTCCATGCCTCCAACCAAAAACATTCTCACCACCTGTCGCAGGAAGTCTGTAGTCCCACCATTGAAGTCTGTCGCAGGTTATCCAGTCTAATAATCCTGAGGCATCCAATTTGCAGAAGTTGTATGCACACGACAATAATTTCCCCTTCACGTCCATTCACGTTGTCAAGTCCGTCATGTCAGTACCTCTCTCCCTGCCCCTCATGCCACTCCTTCTCAGATTCCACCTCATCCTGACCCCTCTCTGCCCCACCCCCACTTCCCTTCCCGGCACCCTCTCCTCACTCTTTTCCACCTCAATCCATCCTATCCGCAGCTCCTCCTCCCCTGTCCTGAACTGTGAAAATTGAGTACACAATGGGCAGTGACAACCATTTTGGATTTCCTTAAATAAATATAAAAATTGCTACCCCGCATACTAGAGTAGCTCATGGTGGTTGAGTATGCACTTTATTGTACAGACCTAAACTCTTCAGGAATCCACTAATTGAAGGTCCAGGAACAATATTTGGTTGGAAACACATTTGCCACTGACGGCGAAATAGCTGAAATGGCCACACCCCTTTTTGGGCCACGCCCCCTTTTTTGCCGTGACTGTATCTACAGAACCGTTGGACCTAGGAGGTTGCCCGACCACTCAAAATTTGCGCAATGGCCACATTATGGGGGGTCAGTAATACATTTTCATATCCAAAAGTCAATGGTTTTTAAGATAATTGCCAAAAACCGATTTCAACATGTTACGAACTACAATATTATTCGTAATTGTTCCTGTTCCTGTTCCTATTGTTCAATTACTTGATTCCTGAAGAGTCTAGACTAGACTAGAGTCTAGACTAGAGTCAAGACTAGAGTCTAGACTAGAGTCTAGACTAGAATTTAGTCTAGAGTCTAGACTAGAGTCTAGACATGGCTAGAAATTCCGGTCATGGGTGTTTTGTCGTTGAGCCACACCTTGTCAAAGGCACTGGTGATATACCGGAGACATTTTCAACTACACCATACAAGGATAATCGAAAGCACAGTGTTGATGATGATTATTTCCTTTGGTGCATGGCAAGACAGAAGTACACCGATCGTGAGGAGGGCTCTTTTCCTAGCTTCACAGCAACAATGAGTGCACTCCAGGATCCACTTAAGTTTGATGTTACAAAGACGTCATTTGTACCCATCCTTCCATATGTCGCAACCGAAATGGACACAATATTTACATCCATGATAAACTTTCAGGATGTCTTGAAGCAGAAGAATGCCGTGTCAGGGGCATTGTGGTCTGATGAAGGGGTGTATGCAATCGCCAAGGAAATCCAGCTGTTGAAGCCAGATCAGTTTGGTAACATATTCCTTGGAATGGGACCTTTTCACATGGAGAAGATTGTCATCGCTTGCCTTGGGAAGTTTTTAGGCTGTATCGGTATTGATCTGGCTTTGATTGAGACTGAAGCCTTTGGCAAGGTCGTTGTAGAGAATAGTGTCATGACTGGAGGTCACTATTGCAAAGGCAAGGAGGGAATGAGTCTTGTATCAGAGGTGATGACAGTTCTTATGTTTGAGAAGTTTCAACCTGACCAGGACAGTACTAGTTGTGAATTAGACCAGAAAATAGAGACCATGGAAACTAAGATGCAGCAGGCTTTAGATAGTGACCATACAGAGTTCAGAGAGATTTGGGAAGAAAGCAAGATCTTACATGCAGACTTGAAGAAGTATTTCACCGAATGGAAAGAAACGGCCTGTAATGAGAATGTGAGGTACTGGAGCTTGTTTCTGGATGAGCTGTATCCTATCCTGAGAGATCTTACACACTCTATTCGGCAAGGCGATTGGCATCTTTTCGTTTCAGCTGTGCGGAGGTGCATGCCTTTGTTCTTCGGGTTTGGCCGGACAAACTATAGCAGATGGGGTACGCTGTTCCTTGAAGATTGCCTGGACCTACAAAGGAAGTTCCCGGGTATCTACAGATGCTTTACAGATGGTGGATGGGTGATGTACCACACTACCCGACAAGGCAGTGCAGTAGGATTTGACATGGCACTCGAGAAGTGTTACAATAAACCCGCCAAGGTTGCTGGAGGTATCATTGGGATGACCAGACAGAAAGAAGCAGTAGCCTTATGGAATCTCCTAAAGCATGAGAAAGATCTTCATGTGGCACAGCTGCTGGAATGGTGCAACTTGGGAGACAAAGATGACAGTGAGCTGAGCCTACACCATGAGTTCAATCCAAGTTCTACGAAGATTGGCCATGTTCGTGCAAAGGCCCTTCTGGATTACATAAAATCCATCAACAATCCGTTCGACGCTGGAATCAGACTTCAGAACATCTCTACTGGAGCTGACATTCCCCAGGAGGTTGTCGACGGATTACTTGAATGCCTGGAAATTGGTGAGAAGAGTTATGAAGAGTTTGTTGAGACCAGATTTCAGGATAAGGAGAAGCACCTACATGATACAATCCCTACCAACCGCAAGACTGTTTTCGTGAAACGTACTTCTACTCCGTTCACAGCGAAGAAATCAATGGCGAAAAAGGATGCAGCGGAAACGGTTAGGTACATTGACTATGCTAGAGAAAGAGGGTACAGCATGCTAGAACTCCTGAAGTATGAATTGACCAGCACATCCCAGTTCCTCACCACTGAATGTAAAGATGGCATCAAATTGAAGAAGCCCGATAAAGCCTCCTTAGCCAGGGAACTTGTCAGTCGCCTTCCACAGGAGACGAGGAATGTAAAGAGTGACGCTCAGATGACAATAGTGGACTTCATGGCACTTGTGCGTAAACTACCGATGAAAAAGATGGGCCTTCACACATTCGGGGAATTGGCTGAGAGTCTTTCCAACAGGATTCTTGCTACAGGCTCCGTGTCCACAAGAATAGACATTATTTTTGATGTTTATCAAAAATCATCAATCAAGCAAATGGAACGGGCACAGCGAAGTTCCTCAGAACAAATCACAATCACCATTGGGTCTGACAATCAGAAACTCCCTGTCGATCTTGATATGTTCTGGAGCTCAATGTTGAACAAAGTTCGGTTGCAGGAGTATGTCTTCAAGTGGATGCTGCAGAATGTCGAGTCGGACAAGGAAATATTCTTTGGAGGAGTATATGGGGGTGAATGCAGGAAACTGTTAGCTGGCACTGAAACACAGATCGCAGAGCTCTCAAGCAACCAAGAAGAAGCCGACGACAGAATCATGTTCCATATTAATGATGGTGTTGTGAAACACGGGGTTCAATCAGTCTTGGTCGACTCGCCTGACACAGATGTCTTTGTCAACCTCATCTTCCACTTCAACACAACCTGGCAACTACAAAAGCTGTACGTGAAGCTTGGTAACCGGAAAACAAAGAAAACTGTACCAGTCCACATGTTGGTTGATCAACTGGACAACGGTTTGGTGTCGTGTCTCCCAGCCATTCATGCTCTCAGCGGTTGCGACAGTACCAGCAAGGTGGGTCCAAAGCTGTCTGGCCTGAAAGCATCCATCGATCTCTCCCTACTGGAAGGGTTTGGTGTAGAAGAACTGTCACCACAGATAACAAGCAATGCTGAAAAGTTCCTTGTGTCTGGATTAAAGAAGACCGACTGTTCCACTTTCGATGAATATCGATGGGAGCAGTACCACAACTCCAAGAAAGAACTGGACTTCAACCAGCTTGTGTGCTGTTCATCAACGCTACGAGAACACATAAAGCGAGCATTTCTTCAGTGTAAGATGTGGTTGCAAGCCCCAACTCCTGCCGTCACCAAACCAGATCCACTCCAGTATGGGTATGAAGCAACGGACGTTGGCATAACACCAGTGATACTGCCAGTATCGTGCAGGCCCGATGACCTGCCTCCTCCATGCAAATGCCCAAGAGCATGTATGAGTACCAAAACGTGCACTTGCAGAGACAGGAACATTAAATGTGTCACGTTTTGTGGCTGTAGTAAAGGCGAAAAGTGTAGAAATCCAAATAAGTAAATTCCAAAATAGGATGATGCAAAAGGTATAAGTGTCATATAATGTTGTGGCCTTGGTGGTATCATACAATTGTAGTTTGTAACATGTTGAAATCGGTTTTTGGCAATTATCTTAAAAACCATTGACTTTTGGATATGAAAATGTATTACTGACCCCCCATAATGTGGCCATTGCGCAAATTTTGAGTGGTCGGGCAACCTCCTAGGTCCAACGGTTCTGTAGATACAGTCACGGCAAAAAAGGGGGCGTGGCCCAAAAAGGGGTATGGCCATTTCAGCTATTTCGCCGTCAGTGGCAAATGTGTTACCAACCAAATATTGTTCCTGGACCTTCAATTAGTGGATTCCTGAAGAGTTTAGGTCTGTACAATAAAGTGCATACTCAACCACCATGAGCTACTAGAGTAGCAGCCTTGTGCTGCATATAAATGAAGAATTACATCCGCGTGATAACAATTCACAATGCATCGACTCATAATACCACAGCTTTATCAGGACCTGCATACGAGATAGCTCTCAGGACTGAAACCACATGCTATCCCCTCCTCACTCCTGCCTGGCATCTTACCTTTCTTCTTCAAAACTACCCTGCAAAACTAGGCCTGATTATCAAAATAATGCCAAAAACGTTTTGATAAAAGTCCAGAGTCTCCCTCAGCTGCTCCTTGGCCGAAACATTTTTGAACAGCTCATGGTTCCAACTGGGCTGACCACTCATAATTTATAAAAAACGAAAAATAAGGCTGGAATTTGTTGAGTGTCAGCGATAACTCGCCTATTCTTAGCGAAGGACACCATGAGGTCTTTAACGCCCACCAAGTAATGCCGGCAGATTGGATGCCCGTTTATCGTCCATCCGAGGGACAGCATACACATCAATGAATCACCGGAACGACAGTTTATAGCTGGGTCGGGACTCAAACCCAGATTCGACAGCTTAGAGAGTGTGCTTACCTCTAGGCTATCCTGCCAATCCTAAGTAAAGTTCACAGAAGTTACAAAAAGTAAGATTTAGAGAAATTACAAAAATGAAAACAGAAAGGATCGCGAAAGTGGTAGATGAGAGGGGGTGTAAGCGTTACTGTTCATCAGAGAAGCTGTTAACCACGAGTCGCTTGTTGAATAGGTTCTGAGCCAGGAAGAGAGCCGGCGTCCCCTGTAGAGATACAGTCACATCATGAGAGTTGAACGATGCCTGTGTGGAACATCAATAAGTAATAGCAAAGAAGCAGGACCAAGGAAAGCACTTTTGGCATGTTCCTTAGTTTCAAAGATTAATAACAAATAAAATTTAAAAAACAAACACTAATAAAAGTATGAGGATTTAAACATTACGTGTTGGTACTCTCTAGTGAAATTACTATGATATTTTGGAAAAAATACAGAAAGAGTTCAAATGGAGTTATGCTGAAAGAAAGGTTTCATCCAGCATACCGGCATTGGGTGTTCAAAGAAACAAACCTGCATGAGATCCATGTTTGCCAGTTGATAGGCTGGAGACGCCAAAACTGTCCGTGGTAGTTTGTACACAGTAGATTCCAAAAACGCCTGCAACAGCAAAAAAAAAATTTTTTTTTTTTTTTTTTTTTTTTAAAGACAAAATAAGACAAAACAAGTAATGGTGGAACAAATGACAACACTCATTCATCTGAATGACATAACTCACAAGGGTGACAGCAGGTGGGAGGAACTCAAACTCGACAATCTGCTTCAGCGTGTTCAACAGGAGGGCAAGAAGTTCACTTGCCTGCTGTTCCTTCTTCCTGGCTGTTTGCATAGAACAGTAACATGCTTACGATGCAATGAATAACTACACCCAAACGATAACACTACTTAACTGGAAAATAAAATAATTGAACATTAAACATATGTAATGTGCAAAATAAATTGCAAATGCAGTAGACTATCCTGCTAAAGAAAGAATCCTGAAGAATTGCTCAAAGAAAGTATCCGTTCATCAAATAATATTAGACATAAGAAGGATTGTGCCATGAAGGCATTTTTATTCTCTCACATGCAGCACACATACCTGTGGGGAGCATCATTTTCTGGGCAAAAGTGGGAGTTGGTGGGGGGAGGGGGTTGGGTGGGGAGGGGAGAGGGGAGGGATGGGAGGGGATGCACAGCCATGCTGCTAATGCAGTTCTCAATGTAAATTAGAACAGTAATTTTTAACTTTGATAGAGTGTCAGCGATCACTCGCCTACTCTTCACAAAGGACACTGTGGGATCTTTAACATCTGCCAACTAATGCCGGCATATTTCCAAGGTGACCTCCAAATCCAGCCTCGGACTGGATATCCCCCATTGTCTCGTACATGTTCTGGACTTGAACAATCCAAACTTTTGACAACCTGCAAAGCCTTCATTCTCAGGTTGATGGAGTACTGCTCTCCCCCTTTGGGCTGGCGCCCTTTGATGGCCTTGAAAGCAAAGCCCTCAAAATCATTGCGATCTCCCGCTATGCGGCTGAATGTTACTTTTGCATCGCAGGCAGGTTTGGTGGCCCCACTGTATTCTACAGCCTCCTTTTTGGCGTTACACCCTATGCCCTCTCTCGACGCTGTCACACCCAGATTTCTGCAGGGCGCATACGTTATGCCAGTAACCCTGTTCTTGTTAAACTCCAAAAATTAAGGCTCAATGACCAACTCCACTCATTTGTTCCTATGTTCTCTCACCTGTGGAACCAACTTCCCTGTCTCAACTATGGGAGGGAAAATGTTAGTTGTTGATTAGTTTGGTCCTATTCTGTTTAATCCCTGCTTGCAGTGTTTCATTCAGATGGTGGGAAGCTTGTTTACCGCAATGTGTCATTCCTCCCCCCTTGACCTCACTCTCAACTCGACTACTCTACTGTTGTGGTTTTCACCTTTCCATTCTGCTCTTGTTCTTCCAGTTGCTCCAGTTGCTGCGGTTCGGTCGTGAAAGAATAACGTACAGATGCAAACACACAAACAAACACTTGAAAATATTGTCACGTCTGCAGCTCCCGTGAAGACAGAAACCTCAGCGCAAAGAGCTCGAGTCTCGGAACATGGACTGAACGAAATTTTATTGCACTACATTCAATTAATTCTTGGAACTTAACCGTTCCCCAAGGATCATTCACTGGGCCGGAATTGACGGCAAGCACACACAAAATCAGGCAGATAGCTCAAACACGTTTTCTTACGTTTTAAAGGATTTATTTTGTAAAGTAATCAGAGAAGAGGGTAACAAGACGTTATAAACAAAAATGGAACGAACCAAGCGAGTAAAATGGACACAAAGAGGACGAGAACGGCACTCTGTACAGCAAACATAGAGTCCCCTCCAGTGAAACTGGTAGGGGAGTAACAACAGAGTAAGAAAATGGTAACATAAAGAAAGAAGTTAGAGCAAAGCAGGGCATTACGGATGAGAACAAACATGAACAGATAAATAACTGTTTATACAAAACAAAAAAAAGAAAAACCACTCAACATGGACAGGCGACAATAAAATAAAAGGACCAGACAACTCCATACAGCATCCTTAACTTTGGAGGTGGATGACTTACAGTGCACAGTCATGTGCGTTCTCCAATGAGGAACTGGAAGTCATGAGGAACCATAATACAAATATATCTTTGAAACAAAGGAATGAATCTTGCACCAATTCATCCAGTACTGGAATAGCACACTCACCAAAACATCGAGGATATTACAAGACCATTTTATATTTCAGGACTCACCAATTTCCAGTGAAGATACAACAAAGCTCAGAAACTTGTTCCAGACCACCAGCAGCAAAGAGCCTGCACAAAGGGGGGAGGGAAAGTGTGTAGAGAGGCATCAGTGTGTGTATGTGTGTGTGTGCGTGTGTGTGTATGTGTATACAGTTGGACCCGGCTATTCGCGGTTCCGCTATTTGTGGGTTCCGTGTATTCGCGGTTGATAAATTGCGACCTGCTTCTATATCCGTGGCCGATGTGCCATATATTCACGGTTTTTCACGGGCACAAAAAACAAAATTCACGAGCCGTGAGCATGATAGTTATAAAACCCATCTTTCACCAGCCACACATAAAGCAGCTGGACATACGCAAAAAAAACATCTACGAGCCACGATCATGACCTGCTTCTACATTTGCAGCGCTGTCCTTCGCCTTTTTAACAGCTTTCGTGGCCAAGCAAGCTTCACAGGATATCCCGCCATTCGCACAGCAAACATTGCTTCACTTGATATCAAACCATTCAAATAGTGACCATTGCTTCGCGAGATGCTTCGCAGGACATCCTGTCATTCACACTGTGAATAGCTTCACATGATATCCCGCCATTCACACGGTAAACATTGCTTTGCGGGATATGCCAACAGTTTGAGGTCCTAGTATTTGGTCATTTTCTTGATTTTTGCGTTGTTTCGGCCAAAAATCGCTGGATACTGATATCTCAATTCTCAGTCAGCAATGCTGTCTTTTCCTTTTTGTTCCTCAGTACAATGTCTGGGGCAATGCTTTGTTTTTTATCTTTACGCTGATGGAATCATCAGGTCGTACGTGAGCATGACTTCATGTTCAATGATTGTGTGTGTGTGTGTGTGTGTGTGTGTGTGTGTGTGTGTGCGCGCAGTCATAGACAAACACAGTTAGATAGTTTGAGTCTATAATATAAAAACAGCCGCAAGTGGGCTGACGGTCATCTCCAAGTTGTAGCTCAGACCACTGACCACTCCCCCTTGGAGCACCCCTGTTACCCTGGGAGGGTCCCTGATACAAAGTCGAAACATCTAAGACCAAGCGATACTGTGCACCAACGAGTATAAGAGCTGCATCGGGTTTCAGAGTAATCGGTTGGTAAATAAGGCACGAGTAGGGATCCGAAGTTTGGGGGTTAACGCCCACACTCGCCGAGGAACCCCCATGATCCAAAATCGAAAAATTGAAGCCCGAGCAATTGTGTGGACTACTTTCTTGTATTCATGTGTCAAATTTCAGAACAATCAGCCAGATGACAAGGGAAGAGTAGCAAAATAGCAAAAAGTTAGACGGACAGACAGACAGACATCCCGAAATCACAACCCATTTTATAAGTTCATCTCTTCGAGAATCGAGATGAGATGACCTTTAAATGATTATTTTCTGCAATGTTTAGTATCACAAAATGCATTTCATCACAAAAACTCCAAAAAAAACAAAGTTGTGCACATCTTGTTACACACACCTTGAAAATTACTTTAACCTGGGTTGGACATTGATTTTATGTTATAAATACTTGTTCAATGATTGCCTTTTACACACACATCATGGCCAATCTCAACATTCCCGTTTCCCTCCTCCACATGAGCCCCACTTCAAGCACTCACCATCAACATTGCTTCCATCATGACGTAGGGCTTCCCTCCAAGCAGGCAGAATGATATGAGCCACTTTTGGAAATGATGACAAGGTGATTACGGGGTGCTTCAGGGGATCTGTGGAGAGAGACAATTCTGGTGTAACTGTGAAAAATAAATAAATGGTTCCTGCAAGACTTGGGTCGATGTTGGAAGCACGATAAGCTGTGTACTCCACAATAAAACAGGGCCTGGTGCAAGATGATTATTACGATGTCGATTTGCCAGTTGTCTAACCATGCCCTTATGGCATGGAAAAGTACACCGATGTTTCCTTATGTATTTGTCCTGCGACCTGCATGCAATTTACGTACAAGCTCTACCACGAGTGTCAAGGCCTAGCCAGGATGGATTGGTTCAGGGAAATTCAGTGAGCGGCTAAACGTGCTGGGTCGAGGGCACACGTGCAGAAGATTAACACATTTGGTACTCAAAAATAACTAACAAACATTTAAAACTACAGCATTATCGAACTGAATATAACAAGGTCGACCAGCTAAGTTTAAACAGCTAATCACTGGAAATATTTGTCTGTCTCAGCTCCATTGATTGTAATCTGTTTGATTTTGTCATAGTTTCAATTTTTCATATTCTCCCCTGCAATGAATAGCAGATTTTTTTTTTCCAGGAATATTTGCTTTTGGAATACATGAATCTCGGTTCATGGGAGAGCAAGAATAAATTATTGAGACACAGAAATACATCGTTTCATTACATCTGCTCCAATCATCTCGAATCTGTCGAGCCTGTGTTTGAATCCTGACCAAGCTATTGTCGTCCAGGTGTTTCACAGGCAGGGCAATTCATCGATGTATGTCCCTCGGATGGACGTTAAATGAGAGTCCCATCTGCCAGCAATCGTTGATGGATGTTAAAGATCCCACGGTGTTCTTTGAGAAGAGTAGGTGAGCTATCTCCGGCACCCTGACTAAATTCAAAATTCCTGCCCCAACCAGCAGAGGGTGTTGCATCAGCGGGGCAGATGCACCCTCAACGAATGATGCTACCCCACAGTCTTGTGTTGCATATGAACGAAGAATTACATCCGCATGGTAACAATTCACAATGCACAGACGACTCGTATAGTGGGGCAACTTAGCATTACAATTGTGCATTTTGTGAGGAAAGCACCAAATTTGGCACACTAGTAGACTATCATATTATGAAAAGATCTGGATATTTGGTCATCTCAGATTCAGAGATTTGATTTTTGCAAGATTTCGATTCGATTGGGATCGAAGAGAACACCTTCTTCGTCTTCTGTACAGTGAAGTTGCCAGCCCTGAATTCTCTGGCTACATCTGGGTGCTTCATTGGGAGTGCAACCATGTCCCTCAGGTGAACAGGGACCCACCTGGCATAGTGTGTGTGGTCTAAGGCATGGAACCATGGGACCAGTTCCGTCAGGGCATCAAGGTACATTGTGAATGAAGCCTGCTGCAGAGAACGCACGTAGACCAGTACCAACATCTCTAGTTCCAGCACAGTTGCCCAGTACTGAAAGTTGGGAATGTCTTCTCCTCTCTGGTGACACCAGTCTTCGAACTCAGGCAGGTCTTCTGCATCATCAGCATATGTCATACAGTGGCGTTCATACGCACGGTGTTGCAGGATGTGCAGTGGCGCTGCAGTGATTTGATGAGCTCTTCTTGTGCGGGTGACGTGCGCAGCTCGCAGGAAGGAGTCGGCCGTCCCTGGCGTTGCAAACTCAGCTTGCAAATCTGCAAAATCTGCAAATCTTGCAAAAATCAAATCTCTGAATCTGAGATGGCCCAATATCCAGATCTTTTCATAATATGATAGTCGACTAGTGTACCAAATTTGGTGCTTTCCTCACAAAATGCACAATTGTTATGCTATATTTAGCTTAGCTGCCGGACTAGTAAGACCACAGCTTCATCAGGACCTGCACACGAGATGGCTCTCAGGACTGTAACCACATGATATCCTCGCTTCTGCCCAGCATCTTACCTTCCTTCTTCAAAACTAAGCCCGATCAAAATAATACCCAAACTATTTTGTAAAAGTCCGCCGAGGCTCTGCTCCTTGGCCGAAACATTTTTGAAAAGCTCCAACGGACTGACCACTCATGATCACTTACAACAAAGGAATTTTTTTTTCTAAATTATAATGAAAGATAGGTAAAAATGAAAACACTAATTTCAAATTAACAAGTAAACAAAAAAAAAACGAAGAAGATTTTAAACCACAAACTTAGGAGATTGGTGGGGGAGGGGAGGTCGGGAGTCATCCAGGCAATATTTAATTAAAACGAGAGGAATGCCCTTCCAATCCCAATGAATGCTCTTGTTGCAAGAAAAAAAAAAAAGGACATAACTCCAAAATGCAAAACTGCCTAAAAATCAAACTTGTTCTGTAACCTATCATAGCCATGTATAAAGTTTCAGTTGAATATGTTAAAGGTTATGGTGACAACAACAAACAACAACATGCATTTTAAGGCCATTTTCCCTGCAAGAGCGGGGGTTAGCCTTGCGGTCCCCATGACAATCTTCTCCATTTTGCCCTATTTTCTGTATGTCTCCTTGTTACCCCCTTGCCCGCATTTCTTCTTCCACCATCTTTAGCCAAGTCTTTCTCGGTCTTCCCCGTCCTCTACTTCCTTCTACATTCATCTCCATCACTCTTCTCAACCAGTCACTTTCATCCTTCCTCAACACATGACCAAACCATCTCAACCTGTTCCTCTTCACAGCATCAATCACAGGCTCTATTCCCATCATCTTTCGCAATTAATCATTTGTCTTCCTCTCTCTCAACGATACTCCACACATCCACTGAACCATTCGCATTTCCACCCTTTCCAGTCTTTGTTGCTGCTCTACGTTCATTACCCATGTCTTGCTCCCATAAATCATAACACTTCTCACACATTAAAGGTTATGGTGAAAAGTCTGGAAAACCATAGGTGGGATAATAATAATAATAATAATTCATTTATTTTGTATAGCGCTTTTCAAGAAGCCCAAAGGTGCTTTGACAGAGTGGAAAACATAATGCATAACAATACATGAAAACAACAATTGCAAAAAAACAAGAATCAATAGGGAAATATTTAAAGCAAAAGGAGGGAGAAGGAGAAGAGATAGTCAGAGGTTAAATGCTGTGGGTTGAATGTTGAATGCAGTGTTGAACAGGTGGGTCTTTAGTGATGTTTTGAATGTGGTGAGTGAGGAGTCTCTGATGGTGTGAGGTAGTGAGTTCCAGAGGGAGGGAGCAGCGATGGAGAAGGCCCTGTCCCCCCAGGATCTGAATTTGGTCCGGATGGAGGGGGTCAGGAGGTTGGTACCAGCAGAGCGGAGGTTGCGGGTGGGAGTGTGTCTGGAGAGGAGGTCAGCCAGGTAGGATGGGGCCAGGTTATGGAGGGCTTTGTATGTCAAGAGGAGGATTTTGTACTGGATTCTCTGGGGGATGGGGAGCCAGTGAAGCTTGTAAAGGACGGGGGTGATGTGGTCATGGGTCCGGGAATGGGTGAGTAGACGGGCAGCGGAGTTCTGAATGTATTGGAGTTTATTGGTGATTTTTGAGGGTGAACCATAGAGGAGGCTATTGCAGTAGTCCAGACAGGAGGTGATGAAGGCGTGGATGAGCGTTTCTGCAGCCGTGGAGGAGAGGGATGAGCGGAGACGGGCAATGTTTTTCAGGTGAAAGAAGGCTGACTTTGTGATCTGTTTACTGTATTTGTCGAAGAAGAGGGTTTGATCAAAGATGACGCCAAGATTCCGGATGTGAGGGGAGGTGGATACCATCGATACCGTGATACCGTCGATGTTGAGGGCAAAGTTATGGGTGGATTTTGTGAGCGTTTTTGGGCCAATGATGATTATTTCAGATTTATCACAGTTAAGCTTGAGGAAGTTGATTTGAAGCCAGGATTTTATTTCAGTGATGCAGTTTGTCAGGATAGAGTGGGTGTCGGTGGAGACGGACTTGGTGGAGATGAAAAGCTGGATGTCATCGGCGAAGCAGTGGAATTGGAGACCATGACGGCGGATTAAGTGACCGAGGGGGGACAGGTAAAGGATGAAGAGGAGGGGGCCAAGAACTGAACCTTGGGGGAGGGGAGCAGTGGGGGATTTGCAGTTATTGATGGAGATGAACTGGCGTCTGTCAGAGAGGTATGATTTAATCCAAGAGAGGGCAGTGCCGGTAACGTTAAAGGTGGATTCAAGTCGGGTGAGGAGGATGGTGTGATCGATGGTGTCAAAGGCAGCGCTGAGGTCGAGGAGGACGAGAATGTTGAGGTTGCCAGCGTCAGAGGAGAGGAGAAGGTCGTTGGTGATTTTGAGGAGAGCAGTTTCAGTACTGTGGTTGGAGCGGAATCCGGATTGGAATGTTTCATACAGGTTATTGGCAGAGAGGTGATGTTTGAGTTGAGTGGCTACAGAGCGTTCCAAAACTTTTGACAGAAAGGGTAGGTTGGAGATGGGTCTGAAGTTGTTTAGGGTGTCAGGGTTTAGACCAGGTTTTTTTAGAATGGGGGTAACAGCAGCAATTTTGAGGGAAGGTGGGACGATGCCTGTAGACAGGGAGGAGTTTATTGTTGCAATGATAAGTGGAGAGAGAGCAGGGAGGGAGGCCTTGACAAAGCTGGAGGGGATGGGGTCAAGAGTGCAGGTGGCAGTTTTCATTCCTATGAGGAGTTCAGAGAGGTCAGTAGGGGAGATTGGGGAGAACCGAGACAGGGGATGGCAGGACAAGGGGGGGCAGGTGGTTGGAGGGGGAGCGGGTGCGGCGGTGGTCAAGCTGTTGTAGATGTTGTCAATTTTGCGTTGGAAGAAAGAGAGGAAGGAGATGCAGTTGTCTACTGTGAATGACTGGGTGGTGGTGTTCAGGGGGCGAAGGAGTTTGTTTATTGTCGAGAAGAGTGCTTTTGGGTTTCCGGAGCCAGAGTGGATAATTTGAGTAGTAGGCGGAGCGGGCACGGGAGAGGGCATCTTTGTAGTGTTGTAGGTGGTCCTTGTAGGCTTGGGAGTGAACTGCGAGACCTGTTTTATTGCGGAGTCTTTCAAGTTGGCGAGCACGAGTTTTCATCAGGCTGAGTTCAGGGGTAAACCAGGGAGCAGAATGGGTGAAAGAAACTGTTTTGGTTTTTACAGGCGCAAGCTGGTCAAGGCAGGAGGAGAGAGTGTGGTTGTAGTAGTCAGTGAGGTCGGAAGGGGTGTGGAGGTCAACGAAGGGAGAAGTGGACATTTTTTCAGAGGGTGGATGAGAATGACGTAGGTGAAAGAGCGTTTAGCTTACGGAAGTTGATCGTGCGATAATGCCTTGGTGCTGGGGTGGGGATGTTGATGGTCATAGTGATAGCTAAGTGGTCAGAGAGGGTGAGGTCGGAGCCAGAGAGATGGTGCAAATTTAATCCAGTGGAGCAGACAAGGTCCAAAATGTGACCACGGATATGGGTAGGAAAGTCGACATGTTGAGTGAGGTTAAAGCAGGTGAGTAAATCAGTGAAGTCAGTGGTTATTGTGGAGTCAGTGGAGTCCATGTGGAAATTGAAATCACCAAGGAGGAGGATTGAGGGGGAGAGGGAACATAGCTGGGTCAGAAAGTAGGAGAAGTCAGACAGGAATGATGGGTGTGGCTTGGGAGGGCGGTAGACGACAGCCATGACTGACTGCGTGCGACCAGAGAGTTTAAAAGCCAGGCGTTCAAATGATGAGGATGAGGCGATGGGGATGAGGCTGGTCCTGATGTCTTGACGGTGGATAACGGCAATTCCACCACCTCGGCCCCCCGAGCGTGGTTTATTGACGTAGGAATATCCATTGGGTGTGGTGAGGTTGAGTGTGTAGTAGTCCAGAGGTTGTTGCCAGGTTTCGGTGAGACAGAGAAAGTCCAGTTTGTTATCCAGGATGTATTCGTTCAGGATGAGGCATTTGTTGTTGAGGGACCGGGTGTTGAACAGGGTGAGCTTGATGTTGTTTTGAACAGCAGGGATGAATTCAGGTGATTTAGACAGGGTTCGTAGGCAGGAGGTGCGATTGTGTGCGTTGCTGAGACCAGGTGCGCTGGGACGAAGAGTGCGAGTGCGCTGAGCCGACCAGAGGACGGGGATGGAGTGACCTGATTGCAAATATACAAACTTACGACCGGAGCCACGGTGAATGTACCTGGGTCGTCGGAGGAGTCCATTTGATTTGATGGCAGAGATGCATGATGGGGTGGAGCAGGTATTGAGCAGGAGCCTTGCGGCGGAGTACCGCAGAGCCATGCCAGGCAGGAGCGGAGAGACGAGACGAGGCCAAGGTTGAGGAGGTGAAACAATGGTCCCAACCCATGGGAGCGGGCCCGAGGAAACGAAGGAGCCAGGTAGGTGAAGCCATGAGCAGAGCCGGGACCAAGCAGAGGGCAGGCAGGAGCAAAGAGACGATCACGAGGCCAAGGTTGATCACGGCAAAGCGGCAAATGCAGCGGCAATCGACCGCCGCCGCTACAAATCTAGATCACGGCGGGAAACCGCCACCAAACCGCTGCGATGGTCACAACCTACGAGAGCGTGCCCGAGGAAACAGCGAGCAGGCGAAGGAGCCGGGCAGGCGAAGCAGGGAGCAGAGCCGGGGCTATGCAGAGGGCAGACTCAATGGCCAAAAAATCCGCGCGACCACCAAAAAAGCAAGCAACTGACAGTGGCCCGGTCGAAGAAGCGGCGAGCATGTGACGCCTGCGCCCTCTTCATACCGGACCGGAAGCGGATGACACACATATAGTCCCCTCCAGGTAGGGGACTAATAAATCCACCTGCTATGCCACACTTAGACAACCTGATTCTTTGCAAATGCAACCAACCAATGTGTTTTAATCACTGGCCATTGAAAAAGTGGAGCAAAGTTGTGATTAAGATCAGCATATAAATCTGTCATTAAAGGGAAGAGCATTCAGCATTTAGAAAGGAATTCCCCCTCACTGAGAAAAAGGTGCAGATCTTTAGAAACTTCCTTTTGTTGAATCTCAGGGCCAAGAATCAGATGAGCAACCATCTCACAAGCTCTCTTTTGCAGCACAGCAGACACCCGTTGGCCAGGAGAGCCACTGGAGGGAGTCGGATGAAGTACCAGTCCTGCCATAAAGCACAGATGGCAAAGAACGAGAGAATATTACAAGCTGTGGCACCATTGTTTATATATACATATTATTCATCTCACAATACAATGCCTAATTATCCTCCTCCCATAAACCTCAACCACACAGCTTCTTCATCTGGTTTCTGGACGCTTCCAACTTCAAAGTTTCTTAAATGACATTGCCAAAGGTGGTAGATGGGCAATAAGATGAAATATTTTAAAATAAACTTGCTTTACCAACATTTTGGCAAATATTGAGAGAATTCGTTAGCCAGGTAAGTCAATGAACAGAAATCAACAATTTTAAATGGTGTAGATTTTGACAATCCAGGAAGAGTTACACTGTTGTGCGATGGTTTAACAACCAAACTCTACAACAGAATAATCAGGCAATAACTTTCAGGGACTGACCAGATATTTGAGAGGCTCCTGAAGTCGCTGGGGAGGTGACAGAAGAACGTGACGAAGTGCGAGAGATGTTTGTCTCCAGAGGGGATCCAAGAACGAATGACAATAGAGGAACAACTACCTGACATGTACACACACACCACCTCAACGAGTCAGAAAATGCATCTCAACATCAGGCATGAAGGACATTCCAAGTATTTTTTGAGAAACAAGTGCAAGATAAAGAGCTGACCACATCAAAGCGGGATGTGGCATGCGTGTCGAGCCGAAACACAAGGTGCCACCACACGTGTAAGCGTGTCTGAAGAAGAAGCTCATTACGCGTCAATAGTTCAGCCAAAGGTTGCAACAGCAGCTTCAAGCGTCGCATACTAAAAAGCACCTCTGCACAAGTAGGGCAAGGTTTGAATAGACCACACGTCAGTAGGTTTGTTTGTTTCATTTGAAACAATGAATCCACAATACTAAGCAGTGCATTAAAGGAGGTGCTAAAATAATACCGATTAAGATTTCCTTTATGGTATCCAGGCAAATGTTTTCCAAACTATAGCATATTCAACCCAAAACAAACATATCACTGAAAAATGCATCTTCTCACAAAAAGAATGACAAAAATTTCCTTTTTGGAAGGTTATTTGTTTGGAAGAACACAGGAGCAAGCAGAACTAAAAACGATCTGAAAATGCAAAGCCTGTCCAGTGTCCACATCCGCTTTATGTTCAGACTTTAGTCCACATCCGTATGCTAAACATGATGAACACAGATAAAAAAATTAAAAAAAATTATTGATGATTTTAGTCGATCTTGACCTTTTGACCTCAAAAGCAATATATTTCAGTCACCAAATATGCAAACCATGCTCAAATTTCAAGTCAATCGGATGAAAATTGACAATTTTATGCAACATTCACCTTTGAAAACAAAGCGTTGGCGTCAGGATGGGCATCCGGCCGTAAAACATTGCCTCAAAAAGGGAACCATGACAATTATAATTACACATGGGCAGGGTACAACCCGAAGTACCCTGTGGGGGTCCTCACCACCTCTTGTCAAAAATCAAGGTGGGGAACCAGATCAAAGAAAGGGTGGAAATAACTCAATTTATGACGAAACATCTGATGCCCCACGTGGAGATCGGTTTCTTCGGTTTGGGACATTGAATGTAGGGACAATGACAGGGAGATCAGGTGAAGTGGTGGAAGTATTGGTCATAAGAGTGGGCATATGTTGTGTGCAGGAGACGAGATGGAAGGGAAGTGGTGCGAGAATGGTGAAGGGTAGGCAGGGACAGAAATACAAGTTTGTGTGGCAAGGGTGCCTGGAGGGCGTGAATGGTGTTGGTGTCCTGTTTTCTGAGGAGTTTGTAGACAGTGTGGTGAGTGTGACTAGAGTGAGTGAAAGGTTGATGATGGTGAGAATGATGATTGGAAAGCTCTTGGTGAACGTCATCTCGGGATATGCTCCGCAGGTTGGTCGGAGCGATGAAGAGGAGGACAAGTTCTGGTGTGCGATAGAGAAGCTGATGGAAAACGTGAAAGATGAGGAAGTTGTTGTGGTAGGAGGAGACCGAAATGGACATGTGGGAAGCAGTATAGACGGTTTTGAGGGAGTTCATGGGGGTTACGGATATGGTGTCAGGAATGGAGAAGGTGAAAGGATTTTGGAGTTTGCTGATGGAGCTGGTTTGTTGATTTGTAATACTCAGTTCCAGAAAGAGGATAATAAGCTTGTTACATACACGTCAGGTGGGTCGACGACAACCGTTGACTACCTGATGGTGCGTAGGCCAGATAGGGGGCACCTCCGGGACACAACGGTGATCCCGGGGGAGGAGGCTGTTTCACAGCACCACTTGGTTGTCTGCGACATGAGGGTGAAAGGTGCGAGGAGAGCTTGGCGGGTGAAGTACCAACCGTGAATGAAGGTGTGGAGGTTGAAAGAGGTGACAGTGAGGGAGGCATTAAAAGAGAGGCTGAGTATGGAAGAGGATGATGTGATTGAGCTTGAATGTGGTTGGATGTCAATGAAAGATAGTCTCTTTGGAGCCGTTGGTGAGGTATGTGGATGGACAAAAGGACCACCGAGGCACTCGGACACATGGTGGTGGGATGATGAAGTTGAAAAGAGGATTGACGAGAAGAGGAAGAAATTCAAGGAGTGGCAGAAGGTGAAGGGTACGGGGGCAGAAAAGGCAGAGCATGAAAGTTATAAGACAGCCAAGCAGGCTGCAAAGAAAGAGGTAGCAAAGGTGGAGAAGGCAGAAAGGAAAATGTTCGGAGAACGCTTAGATTCGGAAGAGGGTCAAAGAGCGGTATTCAGGATTGCAAAGCAGATAGCGAAAGAGGTGCGATGTGATGGGGGTGAGTTGCTTGAAGGATGAAGTGGGACAAATCGTTGTGGACCCAGATGGAATTAAAGGAAAATAGAAGAGATATATGGAAATGCTGTTGAATGCAGAGAATGAATTGGGATGACAACATGGAGCGTAACCCAGTTTTAGGACCGACAGAGAAGATAACTGTAAAGGAAGTTGAGGAAGCGATAAAAGCAATTTAAAAAAAAAAAAAAAAAAACACCTTTAGAGGCCATTTTACCCCGCAAGCGGGGGTTGGCCTTTTTCGGGGACCATGGTTGTTGTTGTTTTTCGGTCCCCTATTTGAAGCAATGTTTTACGGCCGGATGCCCTTCCTGACGCCAACCCTTTTTGCCGCCTTTAACGACAAGCAGGGAATTACCAGTGAACTGGTACTCAATTTGCCGACCTCGGAAGGATGACAGGCTGAGTCAACCCCCCTGGCGTTAATTCAGCGATTGACCGGGATTCGAACCCAGGATCCTAGGATCCTAAGCCGGCACCCTAGCCACTAGCCCAACACCAGGGCTCGATAGCCATAAAGCGATAAAAATAGCGATAAAATACAGAGGGACATACATACATAGCGATAAAAGCAATGAAGAGTAGAAAAGCGGGAGGGCTGACGGGAGTTGTGGGAGATATGTTGAAGGCAGCGGGAAGTTGGATGTGAAGAGAATGACAGAGGTCTGTAATCTGGTGGTGAAAGAAGGCCGCATTCCAGTGGATTGGGAACCAGGTACCCTCGTCCCTCCATACAAGGGGAAAGGTGACCCTCTGGACTGTGGCTCGTATAGAGCGATAAAGTTATTAGAGCATGGAATGAAGGTATTGGAAAGGGTGTTGGAGAGGAGGATAAGGAAGAAAGTGAAGATCTACGAAATGCAGTTTGGATTTATGTCAGGAAGAGGAACGACAGACACGCTTTTTCTTGTCAGGCAGTTGAAGGAGAAGGACATGGAGAAGAGGAAGAAGTTGCTTCTTGGGTTTGTTGATCTGGAGAAAGCATTCGATAGGGTTCCACGCAAAGTAGTTACATGGGCATTGAGGAAGTTACGAGTGGAGGAATGGTTGATCAGAGTAGTGATGGCAATGTACGAGTGAGCACACACAGCTGTAAGGATAAAGGACAGGAACAGTGGTGAGTTTGAGGTGAAGGTGGGAGTGCAGCAGGGGTCGATACCAAGTCCACGACTATTTGTAGCTGTGATGGAGGTGCTGGCTCTGAACGTAAAGGAGGGTTTACCATGGGAGTTGTTGTATGCAGATGATCTGGTGTTGATTGCGGAGAGTATGGATGGACTGAAGGAGAAGATGAACAAGTGGAAGGAATGTATGGAGGCAAAACGTCTGAAGGAGATTATCGGAAAGACGAAGGTGATGGCAAGTGGTAAAGCATGTGGTGAGGTGGAAATAACTGGGAAGTGGCCGTGTGCTGGAAGGGCGTCGGAGTGAACTCCATTCAATGTACAATGTGCGCTGAGTGGGTTCATCAAAAATGTAGTGGTCTGAGAGGGTCATTATCCAGTGTGGCAGGTACATTCAAGTGTAAGGTGTGCATAGAGGGAGCTGCAGATGGAGGAAATGTTGAGTTGGATCTTCGAGACGGCGTGAAGCTGGAAGGTATGAAAACATTTTGCTACCTCGGAGACATGCTGAATGGAGAAGGTAGATCAGACTCGGCAACGGTTGCTAGAGTGAGATGTGCATGGAAGAAGTTTCGGGAACTGATTGGCGTGCTGACGAGGAGGGGAGTGTCGTTGAAGCTGAAGGGAAAGGTGTGTGCTGTATGTGTGAGAAGTGTTATGATTTATGGGAGCGAGACATGGGTAATGAACAGAGAGCAGCAACAAAGGCTGGAAAGGGTGGAAATGCAAATGGTTCGGTGGATGTGTGGAGTATCGTTGAGAGAGAGGAAGACAAATGATGAATTGCGAAAGATGATGGGAATAGAGCCTGTGATGGATGCTGTGAAGAGAAACAGGTTGAGATGGTTTGGTCATGTGTTGAGGAAGGATGAAAGTGACTGGTTGAGAAGAGTGATGGAAATGAATGTGCAAGGAAGTGTAGGACAGGGAAGACCGAGAAAGACTTGGCTAAAGGTGGTGGAAGAAGAAATGTGGCCAAGGGGTTAACAAGGGGAGATGCAGAAAATAGGGCAAAATGGAGAAGATTGTCATGGGGCCCGCAAGGCTAACCCCCGCTCTAGCAGGGAAAATGGCCTTGAAATGCCTGTTGTTGTTTTGTTGTATTCACCTTTGACCTTTTGATCGAAGAGAAAAACAAACAAAACAAACAAAAAAAACAAAAAAACATGCAGCTTCGAGCTTTTGATTGGTTAAACAAATCAATTAACCAATATGCAAATTCTTCAAATGTCAGGTCAATTGCATGAAAATTGACGATTTTATGTGACACTGACATGTGACCTTTTGTGCAAATTATGAATTTGTCCTCCATATTGTCATAATAAAGCTTTGTTGAAAATTTGATCACATAGGTCAAATCGTAAATTGAAATTTCAGGTGAATTGGATGTAAATTGAAGATTTTAGATGATGGTGACCTTTGACCTTTTGACAAAATTATTCCATTGGCTTCTCCATATTCTCATAATAAAGCTTTGCTGAAAATCTGATGGCAAAAGCTAAAATGGTGAAATCGTTACAGCCTGGACACAGACGCGCACTCACACGCACAAAGCGATTGCAAAACCCCGTCTCCCATTGCACGGGGTAATGGCTAACTACATCAGCAGCATTATAAGGTTTTAGATGTTGAAAAATTGATGACAAAATTTCAAATGGCTAAAAAAGAAAGTAACCTATTTCAAAATCTGGCCGTCTCACACTGTGCAGTTGACAAGCTAATATGGCCTATTTGTAGTAAACTCACTCTGCCCTTTGACATTTTGATCTGATTATTAAAGATAGTTTTCTCTACATTCTCATAGTAAGGGTTTGTTGAAAATTTGATGACAAAAGCTGAAACGATTAAAAAAAAAAAAAACAATCAAACAAGCAAAACCCCATCTCCTGCTATGCGACGGAGAGTTTAAGCAAAAATGAATCTAGGAAAGATAAAAAGCATCGATGAAGAATACATGTGCAAGCTCCCTGCACTATCTTGCCTGGGTTCAAAGCAAAATTGTCAATAAGGACTTTCCACGAGTTGAATGCCGCTGTCTTAATGGACAAGGCTGGGCTTCGGAAAGCAGACTCGACGAGCTGCAGGAGGGGGTTAACAAGCTTGCCCTTCTTGTGAAGTTCCTGTAAGACAATAGATAATTGCTTCACATACTCACACTCTCTTTGGTACACAACTGCTAATACGAAATCTTAAATCGCTGAGTAATGATGATATTGACTTTAAAGGGCATGTGACATTGATAATCATAGAGCCGTATTCAAAAGCATTGTGCAGCAACTCACCAATTTGCATCGTCTAATTGTATCATTTTGAAAGAATGTTGTTAACATATTATGGGACAATAGTCAATTTTAAGTCACGCTAGTCCAATATATCTTTGTTCAAACATTTTTAGTGCATTAATGTAGTGCACCTTGTGAAATTTTTTAATATAGTAGGGCGCAGTCTGCCAGTGTAGAAGCGACATCGTGTCGCCCGCTCGTGGAGAACCGATAACGTTGCATCGCCCACGAGCATAGAATCGACAACGTGGCAAGCATTCATGGATGTTGCATCGCTTTGTCTCCATCTCACGCATTTCCCCCTTCGGTGCAAGGGAATGAAGTACAGTCGGACCCCACTATTCGTGGATTTTCCAGGAACATATCCCCTGCGAATAGTGGGGTCCCAAAGTATGTACGAAACTATGTCGAATATGCACATGATTAAACCACCTTTAAACCACCAAGAGGTGGTCCCCCCCCCCCCCCCCCCTTCCCACGCCTCCTCCCCCCAAGCCCTCTCCCTTCCACACATCTCCCTGCTCTCAAATGTTGTGTTTGTGTGCTTCCCCTTCTCTCCCCATCTTGTTTTCCGCTCCCTCTTTTTATATATTTTGTTCGTCCCGTTGATTTGTTTGTGAAGTAAATGTTAGCTCTTTCACGAGCCTCGATTCAGTATACAATACAAAAAAAAAAAAAAGAAAAAAAAAGTGCACGGGTCCACCATTAGAAAGAGGCTGCACAAATTTGATCTACATGGGAGGTGTGCCAGGAGGAAACCTTTGCTGTCCAGAAAGAACATCAGGGCAAGACTAAAAGTTTGCAAATGAAAACCAAGGCAAAGACCAGCACTTCTGGAACAATGTGCTCTGGACAGATGAGTCAAAGGTGGAGCTATTTGGCCACAGTACCAGAAGACATGTTTGGCGAAAACCAAACACAGCATTTGACCACAAGAACCCGATACCAACTGTAAATATTATGGTTTGGGGCAGCTTTGCTGCATCAGGGCTTGGGCAGCTCACCATCATAGAATCCACTATGAATTCTTCATTGTACCAGAGGGTGCTTGAGGATAATGTGAGGGCATCTGTCGGAAAGTTGAAACTCAACCAAAGGTGGACCTTGCAACATGACAATGACCCTAAACATACCAGTAAATCCACCAAGGAATGGCTGAAAAGAAAGAAATGGAGGGTTCTGGAATGGCCAAGTCAAAGCCCGGATCTAAATGCCATCGAGATGTTGTGGCGGGATTTGAAACGAGCTGTGCATGCAATTGTGCATGCTGTGCAACAATTTTTTGTTGAATAAATTATTGCAAAGTCAATTTTTCATTGTTTTTTGTTCAAATAGTTCACCTTTTTCTATAAATACTGTTTAAATGAAGATCAAATATTGATATGTCCACATATGTTAAAAAGATTTAAAAAACATTTCATGGGATGCACGGATGTACTTACTTTTTCCACATGCGAAATTTGCATTTATGTTTATTTAAATTATACAATGGACTACAAAATGTAAATGTTTCATGATATTTGTTATATTATATCACCTTTATCTATCAGTATTGTTGAAAGGAAGATCAAATAGTTGTATGTTGAAATATGTTGAAAAAGTCAAAACTTTACATGGGGTGTACTTACTCTTTTCACGTGACTGTGTATATAAATAATTATATATAAATAATTTTGTATATGTACAATATTGTTGGGGATCTCGGCGCCGGCCTTCTCCCCTTATCAGGGGAGAATAGGGGGGGGGGGGGTTAGTCCCCTTGTCTTTGACTGGCCGACGGGACAAGGGACCTATGACGTCACTTCCGGACAGCACTGAGTAGGGTATCAGGACCAAGTCGCTGTTACCTTAGTACCAACGCTGCCCAGGAAGCAAGGAAATGAGCCCCGCCCGAATCACGGGTGTTGGTGGATACGCCGAGTGGTAGCGAACCCGTGACCCGAGCCGTTATCAATGACTAGACCCCGATCCAAGCGGTTCTTAATCGTGCCACGCTTACCCAATGATGGAAATCACAGAAACGGTCGAATTGGAAGAAAAGGAATAACAGGATTTATTTACACTTTGTACAATGATCAGAAGAAGAAGACACAGTGCAGCCTTAATCACAGTCTTAACTTATTCCCTGGTCAAACAGGCCCGTTCACACTCAGACACACTCACACGGGGTTTGCAGATGAACAGGTCAGCACGTCCAGGGATGGCGTCCGGGCAGCTCTCCCTCCGGTCCCCAGCTCGCACCGCGAAGTAGATGAAATAGCAGACGGCAGGAGCTCTCCGCGTGTCGTTGGCGCACACGGGATAATTACGGGGCGAACGGTAGGGCTGGGCTCTGGCGGTTACACTGGCGGCTGTGGCCGCGTACGTAATAAACTAATAGGCGCTAACAATGCGCTTTTCACTTCCTTCAAGTCCTCCGACAAATCCTCTCGATACTGTCGTGTGCACGCGAGTCGAATCCTTTCTCACGAGTCCTCTTAGTCCTTTCAACGCCAGCATTTTGCGAGTTCCTCTTAAGCAAGTGCTTCCCTGCGAGTCCTGTTCAAGGGCTTTGTGCGAAGGCTTATTTAGCCCTGCCCAGCGAACCTTCCAGCACTTGCTAGACGCCTCTTACCACGCCCTGCCACGCCCTGCCGCTCGAGCCCTGGTTGGCTGGTGGCCCTTACCGTCATCGCCTCTGAGGCGCTCCTTGACACCGCCCCAACCCGACCTTTCGAGGCCTACCTCGTGTTAGCTCGACTTGTGAGCATCCTAATGCGAGGTGCAATGGATTGTGCCTGTTGGGGAGAGGGTTGAATTTGAAGGGTGGACTCAAAATGAAAGGGACCTAATGTTATTTCTTTTACACAACGCAGATATTACAAGGGGAAATGGCCTATACTCACACATACTATGACATAACTTATACTCTTAGTGGGCCTACGTGTTGCTTGTGGACTAACTATGGGGGGCAACCTTTAACCTTTAATCAGTCCACATGTGCAATTCTCAAAACCGCAACAATATATATTATATATACAGTCACGTGAAAAAGTAAGTACACCCCATGTAATGTTTTGACTTTTTCAACATATTTCAACATACAGCTATTTGATCTTCATTTCAACAATATTGATAGATAAAGGTGATATAATACAACAAATATCATGAAACATTTACATTTTGTAGTCCATTGTATAATTTAAATAAACATAAATGCAAATTTCGCATGTGGAAAAAGTAAGTACACCCCGACATTTATCACTACTTCAAATACCTAAAATTAGAATCAGGTGCACCAGCTCAGGTGCAAATGATTAGAACATCGTTAGAGAGGATCTTGGAGGAACCTGTTTTATTTAAACCTGACATTTCGTTTGGTTTGCTCTTTGTTGTTGAAGTGTGCGGCATCACCATGCCTCGATCAAAAGAGCTCTCTGAGGCCTTCAGAAAGAAGGTTATAGATGCCTACGAGTCTGGGAAGGGATTTAAAAAGATCTCCAAACAATTTGAAATCAATCATTCGACAGTCCGGAAGATCATCTACAAGTGGAGAAGATTCCAAACAACTGCCTACTTGTTCAGGCCAGGCCGCCCCAGAATGTTCAGCCCGAGAGCAGACCGCAAGATGCTGAAAGAAGTCTCTAAGAACCCCCAGAATGTCATCACGGGACAGACAGGTAGCTCTTGCCACTGTTGATGTCAGAGTGCACGAGTCCACCATTAGAAAGAGGCTGCACAAATTTGATCTACATGGGAGGTGTGCCAGGAGGAAACCTTTGTTGTCCAGAAAGAACATCAGGGCAAGACTAAAGTATGCCAATGAACACCTAGGCAAAGACAAGCACTTCTGGAACAATGTGCTCTGGACAGATGAATCAACGGTAGAGATATTTGGCCACAGTACCAGAGGACATGTTTGGCGAAAACCAAAGACAGCATTTGACCACAAGAACCTGATACCAACTGTAAAGCATGGTGGTGGAAATATTATGGTTTGGGGCAGCTTTGCTGTATCAGGGCCTGGGCAGCTCACCATCACATAATCCACTATTAATTCTTAATTGTACCAGAGGGTGCTTGAGGATAATGTGAGGCCATCTGTCGGAAAGTTGAAGCTCAACCGAAGGTGGACCACCTTGCAACATGACAATGACCCTAAACATACCAGTAAATCCACCAAGCAATGGCTGAAAAGAAAGAAATGGAGGGTTCTGGAATGGCCAAGACAAAGCCCGGATCTAAATCCCATCGAGATGTTGTGGGGGGATTTGAAACGAGCTGTGCATGCAAGAAACCCCTCAAACATCACACAGCTGAAATAATTCTGCATGGAGGAGTGGGCAAAAATTTCTCCCAGTCGATGTCAGAGACTGGTAGACAGTTCTAAGAAACGCCTACTTGAGGTTGTTTCTGCCAAAGGGGGTAATACCACCTATTGGAGCCAAGGGTGTACTTACTTTTTCCACATGCGAACTTTGCATTTATGTTTATTTAAATTATACAATTGACTACAAAATGTAAATGTTTCATGATATTTGTTATATTATATTGTGGCGGACACAAAAGCCCACTGGCGTGGTGACATCATTCCGCGCACCAAGTGGGCGGTGGCCACGCCCGAGGGGTAGGCGTGGCCTCATGAGATACACCGGGCGCGCAGCCCGGAGCGCGCCAGTGTTACAGTGAGCTCCTGAAATAAAGACGCTGAAAAGTTACCGCTTGTCCGCTTCCTCCTTGCTCGCAAGCAGCGCGCGTAACGCCGCGCTTTACTGGTGACCCCCTAGACGTTGGATCTGCCGGAGCGATCCTTCGACACGCGACGCCATTGCCATGGCCAACTTCATCAAACTTCCCGAATTTTGGGAGGCTCAGGCCGAAGTCTGGTTCGTCCAGGCCGAAGCCCAATTTCAGCTTCGGCGCCTCACCGGCGATGACACGCGCTATTGCCACGTCGTCGCCTCCCTCGGGCCCGGCACGGCCGCTCGAGTTGTGTCCGTCCTTCGCCACCCACCGGACGGCCACAAGTACGAGGCACTCAAGCGGCTACTCCAAGCCACGTTCGGCCTCACGGACGACGCACGGGGCGACCGCCTCCTGGATCTCCCCGAGCTCGGTGACACGCGCCCGTCGGTCCGAATGGACCATATGCTGTCACTGTTGGGCGACGAAGCCCCCGGTTCTCTATTCCGGGCGCTTTTCCGTCGCCAACTTCCAGCGCAGGTTCGCCTCGCGTTGGCCGGGACCGGGCTAACGGAACCCCGAGAATTGGCAGCCGAGGCGGACAAGTACTTCGCCGCTTCGGACACGCGGGCGAGAGTCGGCGTGGCCGTCACAGCCCTCGTGGCTGATGCTGCTAATGCTGCTGATGCTGCTGATCCACAGCATCAGCTTATACAGCATACGCAGCATGCTGATACGCACCTCGTGACCGCCGCCACGCCCCGCCCACCGCCGCGGCGAAAACCGCCACCGCGGGGAAACCCGCCAACTCCACCGGCCTGGCGGAGCCAGCCGCGCTCCTCCAGCTCCACCACCTGGTGCTGGTTCCACGCCAAGTTCGGCCACGAAGCTCGGCAGTGTCATCCGCCATGCTCCTTCAACAGGTCGGGAAACGCCCGGGCCGGCGCTCAATAGTGGCGATGAGCGCCGGCCGTTCGAGCAGCCTGCTGTTCATAACGGACACCTTCTCCGGGCGCCGTTACCTGTGCGACACGGGAGCGCAGGTGAGTGTCGTTCCCGCCGGCACGTCAGACAAGCACGCCGCGGGTGGGGGCCCCGCGCTGCTTGCCGCGAACGGGACGCCCATCCGTACGTACGGAAAACGCTGCCTCTCTCTGCGGTTCGGAGGGCAGGTTTTCCGAAGGACGTTCGTCACCGCCGACGTGCCCGTGGCACTGCTTGGCGCGGACTTCCTGTGCGCTAATGGGCTCCTGGTCGACGTCAAGCGCAGACGTCTTGTCCAGGCCGAGACGTTCAGCTCGCTCGCTTGTGGGTTGCCCAGCTCGCCGAGCAGCTCAACGAGCGGCTTGCCAAGCGGCTTGCCGAACGGTTCGGTTCCGGCCACGTTGGTATGTACGCTTCCGGCAGCGGACGCATTCACCCGCCTCCTCGCCGGCTTCCCGGCCCTCACGCGGCCCACCTTCTCGGCGGGGGCCGTCAAGCACGGGGTGGCCCATCACATCCCCACCATCGGGCCACCGGTCTACGCCCGGGCACGCCGCCTCGAGCCGACGAAGCTGGCGGTGGCAAAAGCGGGGTTCGCTACCCTGGAGCGACTCGGCATCGTTCGGCGCTCAGAGAGCGCTTGGGCGTCGCCGCTGCACATCGTGCCGAAGCCCGGCGGGGGATGGCGACCGTGCGGGGACTATCGCCGTCTCAATGACGCCACGACTCCCGACAGCTACCCCGTCCCCCACATTCAGGACTTTTCCGCCCGTTTGGCGGGCATGTCCTTCTTCTCGAAGGTGGACCTCATACGCGGCTACCATCAGGTCCCCGTCAGGCCGGAGGACGTCCCAAAGACGGCGGTCATCACGCCATTCGGACTCTTCGAGTTCCTGCGCATGCCCTTCGGTCTGAAGAATGCGGCTCAGGCGTTCCAGCGACTGATGGACAGCGTCCTGCGCGACTTGGATTTTGTCTACGTCTACCTGGACGATATCCTCGTCGCCAGCGCGTCCCGCGAAGAGCACCTACGCCACCTCCGCACGCTCTTCGAACGCCTGGTCCAGCATGGCCTGATTGTGAACCCCGCAAAGTGCCGGTTCGGCGCCGCCATAATCGATTTTCTGGGGCACCGTGTCACCAGGCACGGAGCCGTCCCCCTGCCGGCCAAGGTGCAGGCGGTGAAGGGGTTTCCGCGCCCCCACACGATCAGAGGGCTGCAGGAGTTCCTGGGCATGGTGAACTTTTACCATCGGTTCCTGCCCCGTATCGCCCAGCTCCTGCGCCCCCTGCACGAAGCTCTCCGAGGTAAGCCGGGCAAAGGCGACGTTACCTGGACCGAGCAGATGGACACGGCGTTCACGGGCGCGAAGCTCGCCTTGGCTAACGCCACCATGCTCGCGCACCCGGCGCCCGATGCACCGATCGCCCTCACCACCGATGCCTCGGACTACGCGGTGGGCGCGGTGCACGAGCAATGGGTGCGTGGAGCTTGGCAACCGCTGGCGTTCTTTAGCCGGCAGCTTCGCCCGCCCGAACGCCATTACAGTACCTTTGACCGCGAGTTGCTCGGGCTTCACTTGGCGGTCAGGCACTTCCGCCATCTGCTCGAGGGCCGTGCGTTCACTGCCTTCGTCGACCACAAGCCGCTGATCTTCGCGATGGGCAAGGTCACCGAGCCGTGGTCGGCCCGGCAGCAGCGTCACCTCTCGGCCGTGTCCGAGTACACGACGGACATCCAGCACGTCGCGGGGAAGGACAACCCGGTGGCGGATTGCCTTTCCCGGGCCGTCGCCCACGCAGTCCACCTCGGCATCGACTATGCCCGGATGGCAGCGGACCAGGCCGCTGACCCCGACGTCCAGGCCTTGCGGACCGCCGTCACGGGCCTCCGCGTCACCGAGGTGCCGTTCGACGGCGCGGGCGCGGCCCTCTTGTGCGACGTCTCCCTCGGGCATCCTCGCCCCATCGTGCCCGCGGGCTGGCAGCGCCAGGTGTTTGACGCCATCCAGGGCCTGCCCCACCCGGGCGCGAGGGCCTCCCAAAGGCTGATCGCCGACAAGTTCGTCTGGCATGGCCTCCGGAAGGCTGTCCGCGGCTGGGCCAGGACGTGCCTCGCGTGCCAGCGCGCCAAGGTGCACCGGCACACCTAGGCCCCGTTGGCCCCGTTCACGGTGCCGGAACGCCGGTTTGACCACGTCCACGTGGACCTGGTGGGACCTCTGCCCCCCTCGCGGGGTTTCACCTACGTCCTCACCATGGTGGACCGCACCACCCGCTGGCCGGAGGCCGTGCCCTTGGCGTCGACAACGGCGGCCGATGTCGCGCAGGCTTTCATCGCCACCTGGGTCGCCCGGTTCGGCGCCCCCTCAGACATCTCATCCGACCGCGGCCCCCAGTTCACCTCGGAGCTCTGGGGGGTGGTCGCGCAGGGGCTCGGGGTCCGGCTGCACCGAACCACGGCCTACCACCCCCAGGCTAACGGCCTGTGTGAGCGATTTCACCGCTCATTGAAGGCCGCACTCCGGGCCACCCTCCGCGACGGCGGCTGGGTCGACAGGCTCCCCTGGGTCCTGCTGGGCCTCCGGACGGCGCCCAAGGAGGACCTGCGCGCATCCGCGGCGGAGTTGGTCTTCGGGCAACCGCTGCGGGTGCCGGGCGAGTTCCTCCCCGACTCCACGGCACCATGGTCCGCGGCACAGCAGCGCTCCGCTCTGCAAGAGACCGCCCAGAGGTTCGCCCCGGTGCCAACGGCATGCCACGGGCACCCACCGACGCACGTCGCCCCGGAGCTTCGCATGGCGGAGTACGTCTTCGTCCGCCACGATGCCCACCGGACACCACTGCGGCCCCCGTACGACGGGCCTTTCCGCGTGCTGGAGACCGGGGCGAAGCACTTCACCCTGGACATCGGCGGTACTCCTGACCGCGTTTCGGTGGACCGCCTCAAGCCGGCCCACCTCGACGTGGACCATCCACCGCCAGTGGCCTGACCCCCACGTCGGGGCCGCCCCCCTGCGGGCGGACCCCCGGCACCGCCCAGCTCCGCCGCCCCCCGGTCCTGCACCCATCCCAGGGGCAGCCAGGGGCATCCCACCTGGCATCCCTGCACCCCGGACGCCGCCGATCGCCAGGGGGCGCTTCGGCCGGGTCATTCGTCTGCCCCGCAAACTGGCCCTCCAGGTGCGCGGGAATTCTGGGGGGGCACGTGTGGCGGACACAAAAGCCCACTGGCGTGGTGACATCATTCCGCGCACCAAGTGGGCAGTGGCCACGCCCGAGGGGTAGGCGTGGCCTCATGAGATACACCGGGTGCGCAGCCCGGAGCGCGCCAGTGTTACAGTGAGCTCCTGAAATAAAGACGCTTATAAGTTACCGCTTGTCCGCTTCCTCCTTGCTCGCAAGCAGTGCGCGTAACGCCGCGCTTTAATATCACCTTTATCTATCAACATTGTTGCAATGAAGATCAAATAGCTGTATGTTGAAATATGTTGAAAAAGTCAAAACTTTACATGGGGTGTACTTACTTTTTCACGTGACTGTATGTTGTTGGGGTTTTGAGAACCCTGCACTGTGTAAATTGTTGTAAATATACCCCTCTGTAAATAATTCTCTTTGTACATACCTCCATTTCTGGTAAAGGTCAAAGGTCGTCCCCTAGTTAGTCCACATCGAAACACATAGCGAAGCATAGGCCCTCTTCGTAGTTATTTCATTATTATGTGTTTCAGGTAAGGATGTGTTTCCAATAGTTTGACTACGTTGCATTAATCAAATAAGATAGGCCCCTTTCAATTCCCCAATCGCCTCACCCGCGTCTCCGCAAAGTAACAGCCAGGCAGCGTTCGCTACCCTTTGGTTTGGCTCGTTTGATTGCCCCAAGACACCATTGCCCATGTGCTCCATCTCGGAGAAGAAGAGGGGAGGAGCCGCCAGATCATGGGCGTGGCACGTCGTCGTCATCGAAGGTGGAGTTAGCCAGCCCTAACCACCAACCAGCACCGCGGTGAGCGAACCGGTAGGCGTGCCCTCGCAGCCCGCGGCTTGAGACGGCCGACACCAATATAAGCGTGAATCGAAGCCTTTTTACCAGTTGGAGTGGGAGGTGAGAAAGAGAGTCGGTGAGAAAGCACAAGAGGGAGAGGAGTGATCCAGCCGAACCGAGAAGTTGAGAGAGTTGAGTGGAGTTGGAAGGGAGTTGGAACCAAGAAGGCAGAGAGAGAGACGAAGCTGCGCGGAGCTCTGACACGCTGCTTCAAACAGCCCCTGCCGTGTGAAACCGAATACGTTGAGCCGCCGGCCGAATACGTTGAGCCGCCGGCTGCTCGCATCCAGCCCGGGGTGTGGAGCTGGAGCGGACCTGCTTGCTGTACCCTGCCGAACCTTCCAGCCCTGTTGTCCCACCTGGACCACCTCCTCCTCCAGTGATTTCTGCCTGCTATTCCCTTGTCGTGTAAGTCCGTTGTCTGTCCTGTTTGTTGTCTGGGGTATAATATAAGACTGTTTTAAGGCTGCCCTATGTCCTTTTATTTCCTCTTGTATAAATGCCCTTCTTTCATTTCCTCTTGTAGATAGAAACAAACCTGTGTTCTTTCCTTACCTTTGGTTTCTTCTTTCTCGTCTGATCGCTTTCGTGATTTCTGTCAATTGAGTACCTGTGGCGCAATTTTGGCTGAACCGCTTTATAATCGGGTTTAGTCCATTGATAACGGCTCGAACCGCGGATTGCTAAACCGCTCGGCAAATACCATCTTGTCCGTGGTTCGAGCGGTACTTGTCTCCCTGTTTTGCGGAGGGATTGATAAAGGTATTCGGGATAATACCTGGACCAATAACCCTGATCAATCCCACCCCGCAAAAGAGTGTTACAAGTACCAGGACCGGTCGGACGGCCAGCTTAACAGGACAAGGGGATTAACCCCCCCCCCCCTTGCTAACGGGAGTGCTGTCCCCCAGATCCATAACAATATATATATATAAATATATATATATATATATATATATATTGTTACAGATACGACTTTGATGGTATGGTGGGCCGAGCGGGATGGCCGCCGTATCCGTACAAGTTACCCGATTGTGCCCGAATGTTGACTAATCGCGCTACGCTGGCTCAATAGGAAAGAGAAGACACCCGGCTGGGTTATAATGACACAATACGACACCAGGGTTTCGATTCTCAAGTATATTCGTACGGAAAAAGGTTAGATTACAGGGGCTAGAGGTATATTACAGGAAGACAGGCACTTAGACACACTCTTATATTATCCCCGGACAGACGACAGACACACGGGACAAAATGCTGACTCACACGGGGGTTGATGAAAAGGGGAGGCAGGTCGCGATGGCTCAGGTGCACCTGGCTCAGGGACAGAATCACGTACGGTGGTGTCCAGAGATGCGTGAAGGTATCACAGCGCTTGTGGGTCGCGACTTTGGTCTCAAGCTGGGGAGGTCGCTCAGCGCTCGGGAGGGTGGCGTCTTTTCCTTCCAAGCTCGGGGCGCATCTCTCATCACGTCCGGCGCGGGGCCGCGTATATATCCGGCGGGGAGTGACACGCCCTCGGCTCGTTAGCGCCGCCCCAGATGGCATCGGCCCATGGCTTCTCATTGGGGGCGGGGGTTACCGGCTCCGCCCTTGACGAGGGGCCGACAGGGAGCCCCTTCGTGGTAACCCCGTGGAGCGCGTGGTCAATGGTGGCTAACCGAGCCGGAAGGAGGACGCCCACTCCCCATGCCGTCACCGCGCCGCCCCCCTCTTTTGTTGTTGTTGTTGTAGTTGGCGCTTCTTCATGGGGAAGAGATGCGGAGAGGTATGGGGAGGTCCTAAACTTCCTAACAGGTGCCATATAATCACATTCTGGTGCAACGAAGAGTCATAATTAATGGAAACGAGGCCTTAACTGACATAGATTAAGAATAACTAGGAAGATGTCCGAAAGTTGTCTACGTGTGGTGCGGTGGACCTGGGCACGACATTTAATGGGGGAATAAGGGGAAGGTCGGCTCTACTGATTGTTATTTACATGCAATGGGACTAGGGAATGGGGGATTGGGGAAAGTTGGGGAGTATCGGAGAAAATAGGGGAATATTTACAAGCGGATATGGAGGCCAAATTCCATATTCGCAACATTGCACCCTTCTCTACCCTCGGGGCGTCCCGACCCGATAAATTTTTACCTACTTTAGTGTGGCACGCAATGTAGTTCCCTCTACTATTAACTCTACCCTGAGTGCGACAGTTTTACAGATATTCACAAATGAGTAAATATGTCCCCCTGCGACGTTGCACCCTTCTCCTCACAGAAACACACCCACAGGATAACCGAATCCGGAAAGAATTCTCAAACTAAACATACAGCCGGTAGGGAGCATTATTTACAAGACTACGCTGCTATTTACACTACGATCCAGGACCTGTTTTTGGAGGAACACATGCAGATGTTATGCATAGAGAGAGCGCGCTTGCCAACATCGATACACCAACCCACGAGTGCTCTGTGGCCGACGGCCTTTAATAACGTGCAGAGCACCCTTCCCGAGCATCAAAAGCACCACCCCACCACCAATCGGTGCAGTCACCATTGTTCATTGGAATAAAAATAACTTCAACAACCCCTAACCCTGCAGGTGTCTCTTGCTCTTCTTGTGGTGCACTTGGTGGTGTTAACTATTAGTGGTTCACCTGTATGGCATAGGTGCCACGTTGATCCATAGGTCCATCCCCGGGTGGTGCTTGGCCGCAAACGAACTGCGGTCCATTGTGGGTGGCCACAAACATTGCGGTCCATATGGTGTACCGATCCAGGCAGCGAACAGCGAAAGTGCAGGCCCACAACTGCGCAGCCAGCACCTCTCTCTCCTCTCTCTCTACCCCAAAGCCAGATCCTCGGAGGTGGGAGACAAAAGAAGCAGACAAGTGAGTAAGGTGGTAAGGGCGCAAAAGTGCACGCAATGTAAGGTAATGCACACTGGGGGCACATGGGAACCAGGTGAGACAGGTACGTTCCTATCGTACGCCCCCCCCCCACCAGGTAACCTACATGGCCCCTCCCTTACCCCTTACTGCATCCACACAACACAACACTACCCATAAACATCTACTTTACAAATCAACAAACATCCCTACTGTCTTCCCCGTTCCTCCCATATACCAAATTCGTCTTCTCTCCCTCCTAACCAATCAAATTTGCCATTTTCAACTCTCATCAAAATTTGCCATTTTCAACTCAACATCAAAATTTGCCATTACCAACTCAACATCAAAATTTGCCATTACCAATTCATCATCAGTCCCTCCTAGGGAGGGAGAGATGGAATCACCCCAATGTCTCATCCACGTCGTGATGCGTCTCACAAATCCTCACAGCAATTCTCATTTCTGCAACACAACCAAAGAAAACACAGGTGTGGAGTCATCATCATCACCACAGGCAAGTGGCTGCGTATGGTGCGACAGGTTCATCAATCCTAACTATCTCCTAAATGACTTTAACAACTTTACACTACCCGGGGGCTTTCTCTGGCCAAACCATTGGCCCTCTTACACTATGGGTTCTAAAAACCAATTCCCATTGGCCAAACTGTGGTGCTCTTCAATTTGGGGTCTCACTCCCCCGATTCATCTCCCGGTGCCCTCGCACAATTTCTGGGCTGCGGCGTGTACCTCTCCCAGTGGGTCTACCCACCTGCACACCTCCACCACTGCAGTTGCCTCCGAGCTTACCTGCTCCTCACCCTAACCTAACTACCTGGGGAAGGCCCTCTGGCTCTCTCCCCACTCCGTGCCCTCTCTGGCACTGGGCTGCCCGATCCACACCCGGGATCCTCAGGCACCCACTCACAACTACCGGCTCCCAGAGCCCACCTGCGGCCTCACCTGGCCGACATCCTCACAGTGGTGGAGTGCCCAACCAACTACACACACTAACAGGCTACACGCCCAGCCATTTCCACAACACTAATGCACCCATTCACAACACCATTCTGCAACCGCACCACAAATGCCAATATCCAACCACAATTTACCTGCACCCTCTACCTAACACTTACACTACCCGCCCCGGGTGCTCGTGAAAGGGGTCCACTCTTCCCCCATCCACACCTTCGCACCATGCACACCACTCCGTACCACTCACTCCAACTCTCTCCACACACCTGTACCTGCACACCTGTGCTCTCACACCTGGTGCCACCTGCACCCTTCTCTCCCCAAGCGCATTCGCGCTGATCCACTCACTCACTACTCATACACTGCTCCACACACCTGTCCAGTTGCACACCTGTGCAATCACACCTGTCCAGTTGCACACCGGTGCAATCACACCTGTTCAATTCTCACACACACGCGGCATCATCTCATCTAACTACTCCCTTCTGAAACTTGCGCTTCCCAGTCGTCCCTTTAAACTATTGCGCTCCCTCGTCATTATCATCCATACTAATCTACCTGCGTCCCCACTACAGGTATCAGTCACTAACTAAACTTAACGTTACCTACTGTCATCTTCGCTAGATCCCTATCAATATCCTAACCCACCCGGGCTAGTTTTCACTGCCATACACCCCATAAGCTATTGCTCCTTTGCCCCACTCACATGGGAAAGGTGGCAGGGATGCCACCCTCTCCCACCGGGCCTATCGCTCCTCAATCCCCCAGTCCTCTGGCACTAATAAGCCCCCCTTATTCAGAGGTACTGGGTCCCGCCTCGGCATCTAAAGCCGAGGCGATCCACGGGGGCGCCTGCTCGCCGGTGTAAGGTCTTATCCGGTCGGCGTGGACGATCCGAGGGAGGGCTCGTGGCCCCATTTTGATCTTAAAGACCACGTCACAGATTTGCGACAGGACGACTCCTGGGCCTTGCCAGGGGGAGGTGAGTTTTGGGCACCTTCCCTTCCGCCTCCGGGGATTAAAGAACCAAATCTTCATCCCCGGAGCGTATTGACTCCCCTGGCTCCGGTCGTCGTACCTGCGCTTCATCTTTTCCCCCGCCAGATGGAGTTGGCGGCGGGCGAAGGCATGGACTAGCTCCATGCCTTCCTCTAGGTGACGTGCGTACCCCTCCCTCGGCGGGTTAACCACTGTGTCTGGCACGGGACCGCATAGCAAGTCGGCGGGAGCCCGTAACTCCCGCCCATACATAAGCAACGCTGGACTGCATGCGGTGGCCCCGTGCTGGCTGGTTCGGTAGGCCATGAGCAAGTAAGGGAGATGTTCGTCCCAGTCATCCTGACGGGTGGTGGTGAACAGTGCCAGTTGTTGGATTAAAGTTCGGTTGAATCTTTCCACCATCCCGTCAGATTGAGGTCTTAAAGGCGTTGTCCTGGTTTTTCGAATTGACAGGAGACTGCACACATCTTTTAGTAATTTGCTCTCAAAATTTCGTCCCTGGTCGGTGTGCAACTCCTGTGGAATCCCATGCCGGCACACAAATCCTTCCACGAAGGCCTGCGCTACCACCCCTGCTTCTTGGTTGGGGAGGGCGTAGGCCTCCGGCCACTTGGTGAAGTAGTCCATCACAACGAGGATATACTTATTACCTTGGCGGGTGCGGGGCAGCGGTCCTAGAATATCCATAGCCACCCGCTCAAGGGGGGCCCCCACCTGATGTAATTGAAGGGGGGCCCTCATCCTCCGTGCTGGTCCCTTTTTGGCAGAACAGGCGTCGCATCTCCGACACCAGTCCTGTATGTCGCGCCCCATATTCACCCAATAGAACCTCCGGCGGACCCGAGATATTGTCTTTGTCCTGCCCAAATGGCCGCCGGAGCGGGTACCATGCACCTGTTGCAATATGACGTTCTTGAATTTGTCAGGGACTATCACCAGCCAGGAAGTTCGATCAGAGGGAACCTCCACCCACTTGCGATACAAGATGTTGCCTTTCAATTCCAGGGTCTGCCACTGAGCCCAATATGCCTTTGTCTGCGCCCCGAGGGGGGTGACCTCTTCCCCCTTTGGTCTTTGCCCCAATTTGACCCATTGGAACACCGGCCCCAGAACAGGATCCTCCTGCTGGGCCGTGCTCCAAGCCAACTCTCCAAATTCCTCGTCCGCGGTTAGTGGCAAAATTGGCCCTCTCACCCGGGTTGCCCGGACGACGAGAATCGGGGCGGAATCGCCCAATTGCTCCCTCTCCTCGTGTCTCGCACAAAATTTACAGTTTTCCCCCAGACAAGGACGCCGAGAGAGTGCGTCCGCATTACCATGGGCCTTCCCGGCCCTATGGGCCACATCAAAATCGTACTGCTGCAACTTTTCCAACCACCTTGCAATTTGGCCCTCCGGTTCCTTGAACCGAAGGAGCCATTGCAAGGAGGAATGGTCAGTTCTAACCAAAAATTTCCGCCCGTACAAGTACGGGTGGAAATGGTTCATGGCAGCCAGCATAGCCAATAACTCTTTGCGAGTGACGCAATAATTTCTCTCGGGCCTACTTAAGGCCCGACTATAATAACCAATCACTCTCTCCACGCCCTCCTGTGTCTGAGACAAAACTGCGCCCAATCCTTCCTGGCTCGCATCCGTGTCCAGGGTAAATGTCCCGTCACTAGTGGGGTAAGCTAGAAGGGGTGCGGATGTTAGACACCCCTTCAATTTTTGGAAGGCCTCGTGGCACTCCCGTGTCCAATTAAATCGCGTCCCCTTCTCCGTAAGCCGGTGGAGGGGACGGGCCAACTCCGCAAATTTCGCCACAAAGCGCCGGTAGTAGGAGCAGAGTCCCAAAAATCCCCGCACCTCTTTGATGGTACGTGGTGCGGGCCACTCCTCTACCGCTTTAATTTTGTCTGGGTCTGTTTTTACCCCCTCGCGGCCAATCACGTGACCTAGATAGGCCACCTCTCTTGCAAACAAAGTGCACTTACTCGGGTTCAGCTTCAACCCTGCCTGTCTGAGGCACCCGAACACCTGGTCCAAATTAGCTAGTGCCTGGGGGAACGTTTGGGCATGTACCAGGACGTCATCCAGGTACACCAGGCATGACTGCCATGGCATGCCGCCTAGTACATGCTCCATCAATCTCTCAAAGGTGGCGGGGGCGTTACACAAACCAAACGGCATCACAGTAAACTGATACAGTCCCTTACCTGTGGAAAATGCCGTTTTCTCCTTCCCTGCCCTATCCATCTCCACCTGCCAATACCCACTCTTGAGGTCCAAAGTTGTGAACCAATTTGAGCCCGCAACGGCATCGAGGGTGTCATCAATCCTTGGCAGGGGATATGAGTCCTTGAGTGTCACGTTGTTTAGCTGGCGATAGTCCACGCAGAACCGCGTGGTCCCATCCTTCTTTTTGACCAGCACAACAGGTGACATCCAAGGACTTCCCGAGGGCTCGATCACACCTGCGTCGAGCATTTTTGCAACCTGCTCGTCAGCTTCCGCCCTCTTGCTCCAAGGGAGCCGTCGGGCGGCCTGACGAATAGGCCGGGCCTCACCGGTGTGGATCTGATGTTTCACCAGGCCCGTACGTCCAATATCCTCGGTGGACAGGGAGAAGAGGTCCAAATGGGACCCAACCAGTTTGTGTAAGGCCTCCCTCTGGGTACCTCCCAACTCTACGCTACTACGATTTACCATCTCGCAAATGGGATCGGGCCAATTCCTACTTGTTATTGAAGGCTCCCCCCGGGGTCGGCTCGGCTGGACGTTCTCGCCCCTCACTGTCGCGACTTCCTCAACTGGGGTGCAGCCAGCTACCCTCGTGCCCCTTACTATAGTGCGTGGTTCTGTACTCACATTTACTACTCGGACGGCCACTACCGGTCCGTCCGTTTTTACAAGGGTGCGGCCCACGATTAAACCCGGTATGGACTGCGCTGCCACCGGTTCGACCAGGCCGCAGGACTCCTGCCATGTTGGGCGAGCTGCCCACCGGGCCGGCACTATCGCCTCGGCCCTGGGGGGGATGGTCACGGCCTCGGAAGCCTCCAGCTCCGCTCTCTCGGCCGTGCTCACTCCCCCTAACGGCAGCTCTTCTACTCCCACCTGCAGGATCCCCCGGCACAAGTCGATTTTACAACCGCTGGCAGTCAACAGGTCCAACCCTATTAAACATGGGTCGCACACCTCCGCCACCCAAACATCTATCTCCCTCCTTACCGACCCTAACTTGAGGGTCACAGAACCACGCCCTATGATCGGGGCCGTTACCCCGGTAGCAAGCTGCAAACTATAATTTTGCAGGCGCTGGATCTTATCCCAGCCACCTGCGCTCGAATCAAGGACCACAGGGCTGATGATCGTGGCGCTAGCTCCTGTGTCCACGACGGCGTCTACCCCCACGCCGGCAATTTTGCATCTAATTGTCAGGCTACCGGTTCCAATTTGGCCACAATAAATGACCTGTCGCGTCAATGAGGGCTCTCCTCCATCCTCTGCTGCCGAACACCGCCCTACGTGCCCGACACCTTCTAGTTTCCCGGGGTCTGGCGGGGGGGTGTCTGGGGTCGGCTAACCCGCTCCCCCCTGGGCGGAGTTGAGGACCTCAACTGCCGGGGATCATCCCGGCGCGCGTTTCGACAGTGCCGCGCCAGGTGACCCAGGCGGTTGCAGGTATAGCACCTCACCTGATAAGGTGCTTGCCTCCGGAATTCCAAATTCCCCCCCCTGTAGGTCCGAATTGGATTACCCGCTCGTGGTCCACCGCGGGCCACCTCCGGGGCCGCCTGCCATGGTCCAGGTCCTGCCAGGCGCTGGTCCACCAGCCTCCGGACCATGCCCGCCAGGTCAGGACCCACGTCGGGGGCGGGCCCCCTAAGGGGTCCGCCCTCCATCGGGGGTCCCATCTGGCGGACCGCCATTGCGAGACGCTCGCCCCCCCGGGCCAGGGGCCTCGCTGCTTCCCAACGGGCCGCAGCGTCAGCCGCCTGGCTCAGAGTCTGCGGGCGCCACATGGCGAGCTGTTGCCGGAGCTCAATATCCGGGAGGGCCTGGATAAAATGGTCCAGCGCCAGGCTTTCCCGGGAATCCGCTGCCATGCTAGCATGTGCGATCCCCACTGCGCGGCGAATGTCGTGGGCAAGTTCCCCGATGGCTTCCTGGGGCTTGCGCTTTCGCAGCGCGAGCTGAGCTTTAACAAGCTCGCTCTGCTGTTCTATTCCAAATCGATTAATTAGGGCGTCGCGGAGGGCTGGCAGGGTGAGAGCACCCGCTGGTAATGCCGTCAGCACCTCCGCCGCCGCGCCGCGCAATGCGGCCACCAGGTGTACTCCACCTTCGTCCTCACCCCAACCGTTACCCTTACACACACAGTCGAACTGCGCCAGGTACGCGCGTAGATCACTCTTGCCGTCATACGGCGCGAGTGGGACCTTGTGGGACCACCTCGTATGCGAGTCGTTGCCCGCCGGCCGGACCCCGTGCGTCGCCCCTTGCGGGGTCAGCGCGGGGCCGAACCGGCCGGGCCCCCACAGTACACTACCCCCAAGGGGCTCTCGTGCCTCCCCGGTCCCTCCAACAACTACCCCTGTTGGTGTCGATGCATGGGTCACACCTCCGCAACCCGCTACCCATTCCATACCACCACAACCTTGCTCACCCACACCTCGCACCTCTCGTTCCATACCCTCCGGACCAGCCATACACCTCACTCTTGGCCTCTCACGAACATCCGGGTCTATCTCGACCCCCAAGCTTATTAAATCACCTGGCGCATCATACGCACGACCATATTGGTCACCACTTACACCGGGTCCTCTTTCTCTTCGCTTCTCCTCCATCACCTGCGAATCCCTCATCCGGTTAATGAGCACATCATCACGATCCGAACACAGACTTTGGACCAATTCTTTTACTTCCTCCTTTATCTCTTTCTTATCCTCTCTCCGTCGCTTCTTAATTTCGCTCACCCCTTCTTCCACTTCCTCTAATTTTTGCTTCATCTCCTTCATCTCTTCGTGCGCCCCTTTAAGTTCTTCCTCTAACTCCACTTTATTTTTTTCTATGTGCTCCCGCACCTCCCGCTCTTTAACCTCCATTACCTCTACCACCTTGTCCATTTTCCTCGTCAGGTCCTCATGTACCGTCTGGCACTCTTTTTTTATTACCCCTACGTCCTTTTTCATCTCCTTCTGTGTCGATTTTAAACCCTCTATTACCGCTGTGTTCTTCTTTACCTGGTCCCCCAGCTCCTTTTGTCCCACTGTCAGTTGTTCTACTCCCAGCGTCAACTCCTCTATACCACCTTGCAATTTTACAGTCCCCTTTCTCACCTCTTTCTCCATGCGCTCCTTACAGTGCCTCACCTCCTCGCGCACTCCTCCGACCTCCTCACTCACTCCTCTTCTGATCTCCTCTCCCATCACTTGCATCTCCTGCCCAGATGCCACCCTCATCTGCTCCATTTCCTCCCTGTGAGCATCCAGTTTGGTTTCTACCCCCATTCTGACCCCCTCTATCTGCTGCTCCATTTGTTTAACTTCCCTTTCCGCTTGGTCCCTCATGTCCCTCAATTTGCCTTCCATACTGTTTTCTAACCCCTCTAACCCTTTTTGCATCCCTTCCATTTGATTCTCTTGAGCGGCCATTCTGTTTTCTACCCCCGTTAACCCATTCTTTACTTCTTTTATCCCGTTGTCTAACTCCTCAAAATTATTGTCTAACTTCTCAATTTTCTTGTCTAACTCCTCAAAATTATTGTCTAACTTCTCAATTTTCTTGTCTAACTCCTCAAAATTATTGTCTAACTTCTCAATTTTCTTGTCTAACTCCTCAAAATTATTGTCTAACTTCTCACTGGTACCCCTCGCTTCGTCCCTCATTACCCCCATTTGGTTTCCCAACCGCTCACTATCAGCCCTCGTTTCCTCCCTCATTTTCTCGCTATTCTGGGCCATAAGGGCCTTCATTTGTATGAAAAAAAGGCCCCAATCCATCGGGGGCGCTGCCACGGTCGCTGGCGCGGTGATCAGCGAGGCGCCATTTTGCGCGCCCGCTTCTTCGTGCGTGACGGCGCTATTTTGCGAACCTGCCGCCCTCACTGCTTCGCTCTCCTCCTGTCCCTCATTTTGGTCCTGGATCGACCCTACCTCACTCTCCCCTACCGGACCCCAGCCGTCTTGATCCGCCATAGCGCGACTTGCAAAATTCGAGTTTCGTAAAACAAAACAAATTTCGGCCGCTCCAAATTTTGACCAAATTTTTCTTTTTTCCTCTATTCGTTTTTTTTTTTTCTTCAAAATTTGGTCGGGCCTCGAATCTCACTCCCGACACCAACTGTTACAGATACGACTTTGATGGTATGGTGGGCCGAGCGGGATGGCCGCCGTATCCGTACAAGTTACCCGATTGTGCCCGAATGTTGACTAATCGCGCTACGCTGGCTCAATAGGAAAGAGAAGACACCCGGCTGGGTTATAATGACACAATACGACACCAGGGTTTCGATTCTCAAGTATATTCGTACGGAAAAAGGTTAGATTACAGGGGCTAGAGGTATATTACAGGAAGACAGGCACTTAGACACACTCTTATATTATCCCCGGACAGACGACAGACACACGGGACAAAATGCTGACTCACACGGGGGTTGATGAAAAGGGGAGGCAGGTCGCGATGGCTCAGGTGCACCTGGCTCAGGGACAGAATCACGTACGGTGGTGTCCAGAGATGCGTGAAGGTATCACAGCGCTTGTGGGTCGCGACTTTGGTCTCAAGCTGGGGAGGTCGCTCAGCGCTCGGGAGGGTGGCGTCTTTTCCTTCCAAGCTCGGGGCGCATCTCTCATCACGTCCGGCGCGGGGCCGCGTATATATCCGGCGGGGAGTGACACGCCCTCGGCTCGTTAGCGCCGCCCCAGATGGCATCGGCCCATGGCTTCTCATTGGGGGCGGGGGTTACCGGCTCCGCCCTTGACGAGGGGCCGACAGGGAGCCCCTTCGTGGTAACCCCGTGGAGCGCGTGGTCAATGGTGGCTAACCGAGCCGGAAGGAGGACGCCCACTCCCCATGCCGTCACCGCGCCGCCCCCCTCTTTTGTTGTTGTTGTTGTAGTTGGCGCTTCTTCATGGGGAAGAGATGCGGAGAGGTATGGGGAGGTCCTAAACTTCCTAACAGGTGCCATATAATCACATTCTGGTGCAACGAAGAGTCATAATTAATGGAAACGAGGCCTTAACTGACATAGATTAAGAATAACTAGGAAGATGTCCGAAAGTTGTCTACGTGTGGTGCGGTGGACCTGGGCACGACATTTAATGGGGGAATAAGGGGAAGGTCGGCTCTACTGATTGTTATTTACATGCAATGGGACTAGGGAATGGGGGATTGGGGAAAGTTGGGGAGTATCGGAGAAAATAGGGGAATATTTACAAGCGGATATGGAGGCCAAATTCCATATTCGCAACAACATACCTGGACCAATAACCCTGATCAATCCCACCCCGCAAAAGAGTGTTACAAGTACCAGGACCGGTCGGACGGCCAGCTTAACAGGACAAGGGGATTAACCCCCCCCCCCTTGCTAACGGGAGTGCTGTCCCCCAGATCCATAACAATATATATATATAAATATATATATATATATATATATATATATATATAAATAAAAATAAATCTTTGCTGGATGAGTTCATCTTCAATGCATTTTCATACACATAGAAACACTCACATCCGGCCGGGGCCAGCCTCGCAGGCACGCACGACATCGGCCATGATAAAGCTCGCAGTGTTAGTGTGAGAAATCTCTGAGGATATCCCAGAGACTCAATAGCTCAGTGGGCCGTCAGTGGGCAAGTGATGAGGTCTGTGGGTTCGAGTCAAAATTTTTCACACCAGCCCCACGCAGGAATTTACTTCCCGTTTAATATATATATATATATATATATATATATATATATATATATATATATATATATATATATATATATATGAAATAAAAACCAAAAAAGGATGAATATGACAAGCAAGAACACATAAGATAACAATTTCAATAGCACACATGTAGTCCACGACTGACTCACGCCGAAATACCATATTAAATGGTCACCCGAGCTAGAAGAGACAGAAAGCGATTACTGTGCTGGAAATTGTTTTTACAGGAGACGAGTGCCGATTATAGCTTTGCTACTTGTGCTAGGACACCTAAATCAATGCAATGGTTTCACATTATATACATCGCTAACAATTACAATCAACACAAAAAAAAAGCAACATGCCACATGCCCTTTAAGCAATATGATAAAACCTCAGTAGATGCAAAATAAGCAAAACAATCGTATAATAAAATGAGTAAATAAAAAGCCCGAATATGGAGTCAGTAGAAAAGGCTCACAGTTCCAAGGAAGGTGACCATCATGCTCCAGACGCTAAGCATGTATTGGGTGTCCGATATCTTCTTCATCTCGTTTAGCAGCGTCTGGCCGGCGGCAAGACTCAGTTAGACAATATGGCAATGGCAAAGCAATGTTTGAGCTTCAAAATATATTTTATTGCAAAGTCTTCAAGTGGATGCATTCATTCATTCATACACAGGATGATCAAAAAAGTATCTCGTAAACTTGTGAAATGAACACTTGAGAATGACTGAAGGGATCTAATTCAAACTTGGTACAGGTATGTATAATGATGTAAAGATAAACTGATTAGATTTTGGGGTCAAAAGGTCAACGGTCAAATGCCAGACATCATGTCAGGTAAAAATTTCATCAAACCTGGTATAATTATATATAAGGAAGCAAAGATAATCTGATTCGATTTTGGGGTCAAGAGGTCAAAGATCAGAGGTCATGTTAAGTTACAATTACTTCGTCCCCGCGATAAATTTAAGAACGGCTGAAGGGATCTTCGTCAAACTTGGTGCAGGTATGTGTAATGAGGTAAAGATGAACCGATTCGATTTTGGAGTCAAGAGGTCAAAGGTCAGAGGTGATGTTAAGTAAAATTTATGTTTCCCACCAACTCGTGAACCAGTGATGGGATTTTGAAAAAAACCTGGTATAAGTATATATGATGCAAAGATTAACCGATTGGATTATGGCATCAACAGGATAAAGATCAGAGGTCATGTCAGTTTAAAAAAGTGAAACTTGTGAACAGCTGAAGGGATTTTAATTAAAACTTGGTACAGGTATGTATAATGATGTACACATGAACAGATTAAATTTTGGGGTCAAGAGGTCAAAGGTCAGAGGTCATGTTAAGTAAAAAAAAAAATTTGTTGTTGTGCCAACTTGTGAACAAGTGATGGGATTTTGAACAAACGGGTGGAGGCATATTTTCGACGTCGACGAGTGTCGTTCTAGTTTTCTTATCTGGCCATTACCTTTTCAAGCTTATTTGTCACCAGGGCAGCCACAGTGTCTGGCTGCTGGGCAAGCATTGGAAGGGAAACCTCCAACACAGTGAAGGCTCTCTGCCGCAGTTTGGCCGCTGGGTGAACAACAAGGGGCAGAATGAGTTGGAGCCACTGCACAACATGCTGCGCCACTACTCCTGGGGCCTGAGCCTGCAACCTGCAACAGAAGACCAAACAGTCAGAAAGTGATAGGAATGGTACATCAAAACACACCGAAACAAAGGGCTCAAATCATTTTTTGCTTTTCAACTGCAAAGAAGCCAATGGGTGTTATGTTGCCATACAACATACGAGTGGTAGACCAATATATTGGCCTGGCACCCATCTTTGTCGCTTGACTCCACACACCATGGCACCCAGACAAAATAATATGATCATCACCTTGGTTTCCTAGTGGGCCTAAGACATCATGCCTGTAGGCCCCTGCTGATTATACACTGCCCATGTTTGTTGCATCAGATTTCCATTTGCTTTGTTTGGGTCAAGTGTTACTCAAGATGAGGTAGCCCAAAAAAGCTAATCAATGGCAAACAAAAATTAAGGCTTTTTTTTTTTTGTATACAAGATCGAGGCTCATGTAAGAGAGCTGCCATTAATCACAAAAAAAAAAAAAAAAACAAAAACCGACAGATAATAAAGGCAGCGGGAGACAAGATGGGGAGAGAGAGGGAAGCACACAAGTACAACATTTGAGAGCAGGGAGATCTGTGGGAGGGAGCGGGCTTGGGCAGAGGAGGTGTGGGAAGGGGGGTGGGGTTGGGAGAGGTATAAAACACATAGACACTGCTAGCACTTCCAAGAAAGAAGTTGGTATTTCAAAAAAGTGGATCTAGGGTGATTTAATGGGGGTAGAAAAGATCAAGGTTTTGGATAGGGGAATATATGAGATGGTGGTGAACAGCTGTTTTAAAGACCTGGAGGGAGGAGTGGGATTGAAGTGAGGAAGTTTGTTCCAGAAGTGGTAGAAAAGAGGAATGAAAGAGTGAAGGTGAGCAGAAAGACCACCAACCTGCCTGCGGTGAGTGAGTGACAGGCCCTAGGCATTAGCTTCATCACGGGAGATTGCAATGATTCTGAAAGCTGTGGTCTCAACAGCGTGAAGCCGAGCTAGGTGCGAGGCAGGAGCACCAGCCCAGAGGGTAGAGCAGCATTCCATTGAGCTGTGGATGAAAGCCTTGAATGTGGCGAGGAGCTCAGGTGTGTCAAGGAAGGACTTCGCACGACGGAGGATGCCCAGTGGGCGACTGGCTTTGGAGGCCAGATTGGAAATGTGGTTTTCCCAGGAAAGATCATAGCAGATAGTGAGACCCAAGAGCTTGAGTGACAGAACTTATTGGAGAGGATTGTTGAGAAAGTAGATGGGAGGGTTGTCCAATCGGTCTTTTCAGAGAGACATATTTAGAGTGAGATTTGTCAGGGTTGAAAGACATGTTCCACTTGTTTGACCAGTTTGTGATTTTACTCAGGTCTGCAGAGAGTGAGGAGGCTGCAGAATGCCGATCTGAGGGATGAGGTATGGAGCGGCAGAAAATGGAGTCATCAGCAAAGAGATAGAGAGGATTTTCAAGAGAGTCAGAGAGATCATTGATGAAGACCAGAAAAAGCACAGGGCCCAGAACACTACCTTGGGGAACTCCAGCCTGAACGGGAGATGAGAGAAATCCATTCAGGGCCACACGTTGACTACGACCAGAGAGGAAGTCCGCAAGCCATGCGTGGAGATTTCCATGGATACCATCGGAGGAGAGTTTGGTGAACAGAGTGGGGTGTCAGACCGTATCGAAGGCACATGATATGTCAAGGGAGACAGCTCTAATTTCCTGTTTGACATAGAGGACGTCCATCCATTGTTGAGACAGTAGAAGCAGCATGTCCAGAGTAGAGTGACCTGGTCTGAATCCAAATTGATGATCAGAGATCAAGCCATTGGAGAAGAGGAATGATTCGATGTCAGAAGCGATGATTGATTCTATGACTTGGCTGATAATTGGGAGCGGGCTAATTTGGTCTGTAGTTGCAAGGATCTGTTTTGACACATTTTTTGTGTACAGCGGTAATGTTGGCCCATTTCCAAGCTGATGGCAGATGAGCTTGAGCTAAAGAGAGGGTGAAGAGAACAGAGAGGGTGTGAAAGAGCGGCAGAGCAGGATTTTAGGACCCGTGGACTGATGCCATCTGGTTCAGTTGCAGAATCAGAGTCGAGGGTTGACAAACTTTTCCACCATGTCAGGAGGAAAGGACACAGAGTCCAGGAGCAGCTGGGTACGACTGGGTATGGTGGGTACAGAGAGGGATGGGTTCGGGACACAAGATTTAGAGGCAAACACAGAGTTGAGGCATTCAGCTTTTTCACGTGCAGTCAGCTGTGTAGCCTTTTCAGTTAAGGGAGGGGATGGAGGGGGAACAAACACCAGAACAGATTTGACCAGACGCCACCAGGATTTGGAGGTAGGAGACAGGTTTGAGAGTTCAGTCTTGAGAGTAGAGAGATATTGTTTCCTGGCTCTCCTGAGGGTAGACACACATTTGTTCCAGGCTTTGTGAAAGGAAATGAGATCGTCTTCCGTTGGATTTGCGTTCCAGGGGGCGAAGTCAAGTCGTTTCAGGGCAACCACAATATTCCGTGTACCATGGACGGGAGGAAGGGTATGACAACTGAAAATGAGATGGGATAAATCTGTGCATGAGAGAGAGCAATTTTCTTTGGAAGAATTCCCAGGATGAGTTGATGTTAGAGGCAGTCGAGATGGGAGACCATTCTGGGTGTTTGTTGGCTGCTTGAAGACCGTGCCAGTCATCCTGAGTGAAATGTCAGACTCGTCGACGCTGAGGAGCCTCTCTGAGAATGGCCAGAGAGATGTCCACTTTGACAAGCATGTGGTCAGATAAACCGATTGGAGCAGAAGAAGAGCAGCAGACATTTGCAGGGAAGTTTGTCATAACCGAGTCTAGAAGAGAAGATGCTCCATTGACTGAGATCCGGGTCGGGAAATTGACAGATTGTGTGTCAGTCCCAGTTGGTCGCAGAAGTCCTTTGCTGAGGTGCCATGGCTGTTGAGAGGTACCCACACCCAGCCAGCTGGCTTGACGACAGCTCAGATCACCACATATGAGGAAGAGAGAGTTGGGATGAGTCGATAGAAGTTGGTCCATGTTATCAGACAGCGAGATGTAGATGGAGTCATCACTGTTTGGTGGATGGTATAACACACATATGAACAAAAGGTGGGAGCAAAGGGGAAGCCGCAGCCAGAGGTACGCCTGGAGGTGAGGTGGAAAGAATGCAGTGCAGGGAGAGCGAGGAAGAAAGTTTTTGATAAAAATAGCAACCCCACCTCCAGGACAAGGCTCAGGTCTATCATACTGGAGGAGGGAGTAACCAGGGAGAGATATTAAGGAGTCAGAGACATCTTGAAGGAGGAAAGCTTCTGTTCAGCAGATTAAGAGATTAAGAGGGGGGAGTTTTGAAGTGGAGGGGTGAGGAGGGGGGGAATTTGGAGGGGAGGGGTGAGGGGGGAATTTTGGAGGGGAGGGGTGAAGGGGGAGTTTAGGAGGGGAGGGGCAAGGCAGGAGATTTGAAAGGGAGGGGTGAGGAGTGAGTTTAGGAGGGGAGGAGTGAGGGGGGAGTTTAGGAGGGTGAGGGGCAAGGGGGGAGATTAGAAAGGGAGTGGTGAGGGGAGATTTGAATGGGATGGGTGAGGGAAGTTCAGGAGAGGAGGGGTGAGGGGAGTTTCGGAGAGGAAGGGTGAGGGGAGTTTAGGAGGGGAGGGGCGAGGATAGAGTTTAGGATGGGAGGGGTGAGGAGGGAGTTTCGGAGGGGAGGGGCAAGGGGGAAGATTTAAAAGGGAGGGGTGATGGGGGGGTTTAGGAGGGGAGGGGTGAGTTTGGATTTTAGAAAGTGTTGAACGATTAATGAAAAACAAACATTTATTGCAAAATGAGTTTGTGATTTTCGAGTCAGAGATCTGTTTGAAAAGGTTGGAGGAGGGGTGGAATGCAGGTGAGTTTAGGGAATGTAGAAAGGCAGAACTGTAAGAAATTGAATTTTTATTTGAAGTGAAGAGATTTGGTGAGCAAATCGAAGAAAACCTTTTAAAGAAGAAGAAGAAAAGTGTGTTGTAATATACAACAGAATACAACACTTCAGGGGAAAGTTTAAACATTTTAAAACGAAACCGTGAAAACTATCTGGGGAAATTCCTTAAATGAGGGCATGAAAGATTCCTAAGGGGGATTAAAGATTCCAGCACAGGTTCAGAAGCAGGAACAGAAGAATAGGAGATTGACAGAAAGGAGAGTAGAGAACGAAGGAACAGGGAGGTGTATAAGCAAATGTGTTAGTACGGGAGGAGAGGCCCACTTTTTAAATTATTCGTCAATACGTTTTTTTGAAGGTTAGGTGAACGTTTCGTATCCCAATGATGGGCCGGATCTGGATTCGAACCTGAACTAAAATCTAATCAGTTTGTTTTTGTCACCTAACCCATTCATCCACCTAGTTTTGTCATAAATCGTCCATAACGTTTTGACATATTGTGCTATATTATCGGTTTTAGCCTCATCACACAATGGTGAAGAATCACGTGTATATATTACATATCGTATGCAGATCGATATGTGAGGGGACATTTGCAGGGAAGAAAGGTTTATCTTATCTATGCAGGTCTGGATCTTTTTCAAAATCTAATCATTTTGTCCTTGTCACACAAGCAACCTCTCCACCAAATTTCGCATGAACCTGCCCACATCTTTTTAAGATAACCTGTTCATAGACAAGCAGACGGCCGGACAGGGTGAAAACATAACCCCCGTCCACCCTCGGTAGCAGGGGTAATTATTGTGTTGCAGCTGGTACATGTAAAGATACAGGCATAATTAAAATTAAATTATATAAAATGAAACTAGAACACTCTTCGACGTCACAATGTAAACCGATACGCCTCAGCCAACATAATTACATCATTATACATATTGTACCAAGTTTGATTTAAATCCATTTATCTGTCCTCAAGTATCACATTTTAACATATTTATCACATGACCTCTGACCTCACCAAAATCACAAAATCACCTCACAAATCAATCAGTTCATCTTCACCTCATTTATACATACCTGCACCAAGTTTGACTTCGCTACCTTCAGCCATTCTCAAGTTATCGCAGCAACGAAAACCAATCATGGACAGCCAGACAACCCGAAAAAAAAATGCCTACGGCAAACATTGAAAGGCACAAAAAAGAAAGAAAAAAAGGCACATACCTTCCAAGAATCTTGCTGACTTCATATTGTACACCTGCATACTGTTCTCCCCGGCATGCAATATTTTCTAATGCATCCATCACAGTTACAACCTGTAAGAAAACCAGTGCAATTTAAAAAAAAAAAAAAAAAAAATTAAAATTTTTTTTTTAACAGCACCCATCTCCAAAGGAAGCAGTTCAGTTTGGCAGCCTGATGGAACACAATCAGGTGCACAGAGCAATGACTGTAGGATTAGCAGAGTACGTGAAAAGCTCAAAAGACAACCAAATAAAATTTGTATACAAGCATGAACACAACAAACCCGAAAAGTTATCTCACTCACCATACAAAACAACTTCCAAAAACATGTGCGAATAGAAGGTGTCATGCACCAAACCGAAACAGCAACAAATACAGCCCCAATTTTTGTATACTGAATCGAAGCTCGTGAAAGAGCTGACATTTACTTCACAAACAAATCAACCAGACAAACAAAATATATAAAAAGAAGGAGCGGAAGACAAGATGGGGAGAGAAGGGGAAGCACATAAACACTTGAGAGCACACAACATTTGAGAGCAGGGAGATGTGTGTTTTTTTTTTTGTTTGTTTGTTTTTTTGTTTGTTTGTTTTTTTTTTTGTTTGTTTGTTTTTTTTTTTGTATACAAGATCGAGGCTCGTGAAAGAGCGAACATTAATCACACAGAAAGACAAACCGACACATAAAACATATAACATCGGGAGCGGTAGACAAGATGGGGAGAGAGAGGGAAGGACACAAACACAACATTTGAGAGCAGGGACCGAGAGACATGGAGACATCGAGAGATCTGAGAGAGGGCGAGGGCTTTGGGGGGGGGGGGGGGGTGGCATGGGAAGGGGGCAGTGGGAGAGGTATAAAACATATGGACACTGCCAGGACTTCCAGGAAAGAAGTTGGAATTTCAAACAAGGTGGATCTGGGGTGAATTAGCGGGGGTAGAAAAGATCAAGGTTTTGGATGGGGGAAGATAAGAGATGGTGGTGAACAGCTGTTTTAAAGACCTGGAGGGAGGAGTGGGATTGAAGGGAGTGAGAGAGTTTGTTCCAGAGGCAGGAGAAAAGAGGAATGAAAGAGTGAAGGTGAGCAGAGAGCCGAGATTTCGGCAGTTTAACCATCAGAGGGTTGCTGGCAGATCTTGTGCGACCTGTAGGAATATTTGGGGGACAGAGCACAGAGAGAGCTGGGGGTGCAAGGCCGGAGAGGAGTCGGTAGAAGACAGAAAGACCACCTACCTGCCTGCGGTGAGTGAGTGAAAGGCCCTCAGAGATAGCTTCATCGCGGGAGATTCCAATAATTCTGAAAGCTTTGGTTTCAACAGCGTGAAGCCGAGCTAGGTGTGAGGCAGGAGCACCGGCCCATAGGGGAGAACAGTATTCCATTGAGCTGCGGATGAAAGCCTTGTATGTGGTGAGGAGCTCAGGTGTGCCGAGGAAGGACTTCACACGACGGAGGATGCCCAGTCGGCGACTGGCTTTGGAGGCCAGCTTGGAAATGTGGTTTTCCCAAGAAAGATCATGGCAGATAGTGAGACCCAAAATCTTGAGCGACAGAACTTCTTGGAGAGGATTGTTGAGAAAGTAGATGGGAGGGTTGTCCAGTCGATCTTTTCGGAGAGACATAGTAAGAGTGTGAGATTTGTCAGGATTGAAAGACATGTTCCACTTGTTTGACCAGTCTGTGATTTTGTCCAGGTCTTCAGAGAGTGAGGAGGCAGCAGACTGCCGATCTGAGGGAAGAGGAATGGAGCGGCAGAGAGTGGAGTCATCAGCAAAGAGATAGAGAGGATTTTCGAGAGAGTCAGAGAGATCATTGATGAAGACCAGAAAAAGCACGGGGCCCAGAACACTGCCTTGGGGAACTCCAGCCTGAATAGGAAGAGATGAGAGAAACCCATTCAGGGCCACACGTTGACGACGACTAGAGAGGAAGTCCGCCAGCCATGCGTGGAGATTTCCATGGCTACCAAAGGAGGAGAGTTTGGTGAGCAGAGCGGGGTGCCAGACCGTGTCGAAGGCACGTGATATGTCGAGGGAGACAGCTCTAATTTCCTGTTTGGCATTGAGGACCTCCATCCATTGTTGAGACAGCAGAAGCAGCATGTCCAGAGTAGAGTGACCTGGTCTGAAACCAAATTGATGATCAGAGATCAAGCCATTGGAGAAGAGGAAAGATTTCATATCCGAAGCAATGATGGATTCCATGACTTTGCTGATAATTGGGAGAAGGCTGATTGGTCTGTAGTTGCTAGGATCTGTTTTTGCACCTTTTTTGTGCAAAGCGGTGATGTTGGCTGATTTCCAAGCAGATGGCAGTTGACCTTGAGCAAAAGAGAGGGTGAAGAGAACAGAGAGAGGGTGAGATAGAGCAGCAGAGCAGGATTTTAGGACCCGTGGGCTGATGCCGTCGGGTCCAGTTGCAGAATCAGAGTCGAGGGTTGACAGAAACTTTTCCACCTTGTCAGGAGGAAAGGACACGGAGTCCAGGAGCAGCAGGGTACGACTGGGTATGGTGGGTACAGAGAGGGATGGGTTTGGGACACAAGATTTAGAGGCAAACACAGAGTTGAGGCATTCAGCTTTTTCACGTGCGGAGTCAGCTGTGTAGCCGTTTGAGGTAAGGGAGGGGATGGAGGGGGAACAAACACCAGAAACGGATTTGACCAGACGCCACCAGGATTTGGAAGAGGGAGACAGATAAGAGAGTTCGGTCTTGAGAACGGAGAGATATTGTTTCCTGGCTCTCCTGAGGGTGGACACACACTTGTTTCGGGCTTTGTGAAAGGAAATGAGATTTCCTTCCGTTGGATTTGCTCTCCAGGAGACGAAGGCAAGTTGTTTCTGGGCAGTGTGTGGGAGGGAGAGGGCTTGGGGGGAGGAGGCATGGGAAGGGGGGGGGGGGGGTGGGAAAAGTATAAAACACAAGGACACCAAGGACTTCCAGGACAGAAGTTGGTATTTCAAAAAAGTGGAATTGGGGTGAAATTAGCGGGGGTAGAAAAGATCAAAGTTTTGGATGGGGGAAGATAAGAGATGATGGTGAACAGCTGTTTTAAAGACCTGGAGGGTGGAGTGGGATTGAAGAGAGTGAGGGAGTTTGTTCCAGAGGTGGGAGAAAAGAGGAATGAAGGAGTGAAGGTTTGCAGAGAGTCTTGAATTTGGCAGTTTAACCATAAGAGGGTTGCAGGCAGATCTTGTGCGACCTGTAGGAATATTTGCGGGACAGAGCCCAAAGAGAGCTGGGGGGCGGGGGGGCAAGGCCAGAGAGTCGTCGTTTCATTTGGCCACCCATGTCCTTCATTTGGCCCCCCATTTCGTTTTCCAAATTATATAACCCATCTTTCATTTGGCCACCCATTTCCTTCATCAGAGATTGCAGACCCTCGCCAGGACATGTTTTCAGTGGTTTTTAAGGCTTTTGTGTTCAAACAAATAGAGTGGCTGAACCACGTTCATGTGGTTGTTGCTGTTTGAACCACACACCACGCCAGTGTGTGCCCCGGTTTAGAATAGGTACACCGTATCCCTGCATGTCGTAAGAGGCGAATAAAGGGGAGGCGAATAAAGGGTTGGCATCAGGAAGGGCATCCGGCCATAAAAACATTGCCTCAAAAAGGAAACCCTGATGATAGTCATGGGGCCCATAAGACCAACCCTTGCTCTAGCAGGGAAAATGGCCTTTAAAGAAAGGGGGGAAAAAACCCCCAAAAAAACACATGACCGATGGCGTCAAAACATTTTTGCCAAGTGGCCTTCAAATTAAGTTAATCGGATGAAAATTGAGGATTTTAGAAATTTGGCCTATGTTGACCTCATAAATAGTTGTTGGTGGTTGGTTTCAGTAAGCAGATATGAAAATCATATTGAGATTTCAAGTCAGTCAGATGTACAGTGCATTCAGAAAGTATTCAGACCCCTTCACTTTTTCACATTTTGTTATGTTGCAGCCTTATGCTGAAATCGAATAAATTCATTTTTCCCTCATCAATCTACACTCAATACCCCATAATGACAAAGAGCAAACAGGATTTTAGAAAGTTTTGCAAATTTATTAAAAAGAAAAAACTGAAATATCACATTGACAAAAGTATTCACACCCTTTGCTATGACACTTGAAATTTAGCTCAGGTGCCTCCCATTTCTCTTGATCATCTTTGAGATGATTCTACACCTTGATTGGGGTCCACCTGTGGTAAATTCAATTGATTGGACATGATTTGGAAAGGCACACACCTGTCTATATAAGGTCTCACAGCTGACAATGCATATCAGAGCAAAAACCAAGCCATGAGGTCGAAGGAACTGCCTGCAGAGCTCGGAGACAGGATTGTGTCGAGGCACAGATCTGGGGAAGCCGACAAAAAAAAAAAATCTCTGCTGCATTGAAGGTTCCCAAGAGCACAGTGGCCTCCATAATTCTTAAATGGAAGAAGTTTGGAACAACCAGGACTCTTCCTACAGCTGGCCGCCCGGCCAAACTGAGCAATTGGGGGAGAAGGGCCTTGGGAAGAGAGGTGACCAAGAACCCGATGGTCACTCTGGCTGAGCTCCGGAGATCCTGTGTGGCGATGGGAGAAACTTCCAGAGGGACAACCATCACTGCAACACTCCCCCGATCTGGGCTTTATGGCAGAGTGGCCAGACGGAGGCCTCTCCTCAGTGAAAGACACATGAAAGCCCGCTTGGAGTTTGCAAAAAAGCACCTAAAGGACTCTCAGACTGTGAGAAACAAGATTCTGTGGTCTGATGAAACCAAGATTGAACTGATTGGCTTCTCTGCCATAAAGCCCAGATCGGTGGAGTGTTGCAGTGATGGTTGTCCTTCTGGAAGTCTCTACCATCTCCACACAGGATCTCTGGAGCTCAGCCAGAGTGACCATCGGGTTCTTGGTCACCTCTCTTACCAAGGCCCTTCTCCCCCGATTGCTCAGTTTGGCCGGGCGGCCAGCTCTAGGAAGAGTCCTGGTTGTTCCAAACTTCTTCCATTTAAGAATTATGGAGGCCACTGTGCTCTTGGGAACCTTCAATGCAGCAGATTTTTTTGTAGGCTTCCCCAGATCTGTGCCTCAACACAATCCTGTCTCTGAGCTATGCAGGCAGTTCCTTCGACCTCATGGCTTGGTTTTTGCTCTGATATGCATTGTCAGCTGTGAGACCTTATATCGACAGGTATGTGCCTGTCCAAATCATGTCCAATCAATTGAATTTACCACAGGTGGACTCCAATCAAGGTGTATAAACATCTCAAAGATGATCAAGAGAAATGGGAGGCACCTGGGCTAAATTTCAAAGTGTCATAGCAAAGGGTATGAATACTTTTGTCAATGTGATATTTCAGTTTTTTCTTTTTAATAAATTTGCAAAACTTTCTAAAATCCTGTTTTCTCTTTGTCATTTTGGGGTATTGAGTGTAGATTGATGAGGGAAAAAATGAATTTAAACGATTTCAGCATAAGGCTGCAACATAACGAAATGTGAAAAAAGTGAAGGGATCTGAATACTTTCTGAATGCACTGTAAATTGAGGATTTTAGAAATTTGAGAAAAGTGGTCGACCATAGGCCTATGTTGAACTTTTGGCCTATTTTGATCTCTAAAATAGTTGGTGGTTGGTTTCAGTTAGCCGATATGAAAATCATATTCAAATTTCAAGTCAATCGGATGAAAATTGAGGATTTTAGAAATGTGAAATGGTTGTTGACCTTTGACCTATGTTGACATTTTGGTCTATGCTGATCTCAAAAATAGTTGGTTGTTGAATTCAGTTAGCTGATATGAAAATCCTATTCAAATTTCAAGTCAATTGGATCAAAATTGAGGATTTTTGTAATATGAGAAAAGTGGTTGACCTTTGGCCTATGTTGACTTCAAAAATAGTTGGGGGTTGAATTCAGTGACTCGATATGCAAATCGTCTTCAAATTTTAAGTTAATCGGATGTACATTGATTATTTTAGAAATTTGGCCATTGTTGACCTTTTGGCTCAACAACGTTAAACATCCCACGGTATATTTTACAAAAAGTAGGCGAGTTATCTCCAGTATCCTGAAAGAAAAAAACAAACAAAAAAAACAAAAAACATTACTGCTACAATCAGCCGAACATCAGGCTTGGCCAGTCGGTGTGCAAAGTATCCTGAGTCAAACACTTTCCTCGGCCCACCCGAAAATAAGGTGCTACTAATTTGGGCAGGTAAATTAGAAGTGTTTATATATCCATCGATCACGCACATATGTGTACACCTAATTTTCAGTATAAACTATCATTTTCAGGTTCAAGAATGACGAGAGCATGAAAGATCAGCTGCCAAATCCATCATGATGAAGATGACAGTTTTGGACATTCCCTACTAAATAGCACACACCTTGCTTTCTACAACCGCAGAAGGGAAGTTCTGTTGTGCCAACACCCACAGTGCTTTGGTGAGCATGTTTTTCTCAGTCGAAGTAACGATCGTCTTCAGCAGCAAGTCAATGACATCATGGAGGAGTTTCACTTCATATGCAAGACAGACGTGCAGAGGGTAAAAAGGAAAAAACAACCAAAAGTCGCACCATTGAGGAACAATACTCTTGCACTCAGCAGTGAGATATTATAAATACCACAATGCATATATTTCAGTTGTTCTGCAGGAAACTATCCAACAGCATTGCACAAACTGTATTCGAAAACATCGTTTTGGTGGCAAATAGCACACACCTTGCGAAGGTAAGGACGAAGGACGGGAACAGTGGTGAGATCGAGGTGAAGGTGAGAGTGCATCAGGGGTCGGTACTAAGTCCACTACTATTTGTAGCTGTGATGGAGGTGCTGGCTCAGAACGTAAAGGAGGGTTTACCGTGGGAGTTGTTGTATGGAGATGATCTGGTGTTGATTGCGGAAAGTATGGATGGACTGAAGGAGAAGATGAACAAGTGGAAGGAATGTTTGGAGACAAAAGGTCTGAAGGTGAATATAGGAAAGACGAAGGTGATGGCAAGTGGTAAAGCATGTGGTGAGGTGGAAAGAACTGGAAAGTGGTCGTGTGCTGTGTGTAGGAAGGGTGTCGGAGTGAACTCCATTCAATGTACAATGTGCGCCGAGTGGGTTCATCAAAAATGTAGTGGTCTGAGAGGGTCATTAACCAGTGTGGCAGCTACATTCAAATGTAAGGTGTGCATAGAGGGAGCTGCAGATGGAGGAAATGTTGAGTTGGATCTTGGAGACGGCGTGAAGCTGGAAGGTGTGAAAACATTTTGCTACCTCGGAGACATGCTGAATGGAGAAGGTGGATCAGACTCGGCAACGGTTGCTAGAGTGAGATGTGCATGGAAGAAGTTTCGGGAACTGAGTGGCATGCTGATGAGGAGGGGAGTGTCATTGAAGCTGAAGGGAAAGGTGTATGCTGCATGTGTGAGAAGTGTTATGATTTATGGGAGCGAGACATGGGTAATGAACGTAGAGCAGCAACGAAGGTTGGAAAGGGTGGAAATGCGAATGGTTCGATGGATGTGCGGAGAGTCGCTGAGAGAGAGGAAGACAAATGATGAATTGCGAAAGATGATGGGAATCGAGCCTGTGATTGATGCTGTGGAGAGGAACAGGTTGAGATGGTTTGGTCACGTTTTGAGGAAGGATGAAAGTGACTGGTTGAGAAGAGTGATGGAAATGAATGTAGAAGGAAGTAGAGGACGGGGAAGACCGAGAAAGACTTGGCTAAAGATGGTGGAAGAAGAAATGCGGGCAAGGGGCTTAACAAGGAGAGATGCAGAAAATAGGGCAAAATGGAGAAGATCGTCATGGGGACCGCAAGGCTAACCCCCGCTCTAGCAGGGAAAATGGCCTTTAAAATGCATGTTGTTGTTGTTGTTTTGGTGGCAAATGTGATGTGACGTTTTTGTTCGGAAAAGGTGACATTTACCAACCTGGAACAGCCCCAACGAGTTTCTCATGATAAACACAGTAGCCAAGGGTCTGTAGGCAGGCCAGTTTGAGTTCAACATTAGAGCCAGAAAGGTAAGTCTACAAAAACACAGACAAGAGAGGAGGTTAGAAAAGCCAATAGGGGGGGGGGGGGGGTAATTGATCAACCTTAACAAGGCCTCATGCGGTTCTGTCAGGATACAGGGGGGAAAGATACAAAGATCTTCAAATTGGGGAAAGGAAGTTTGTTCTGTTTGATTTACTTGGCAGCATTCGAAGAGCTGGTATACTTTGTCGATGAACACTTGCTCATCAACCTCCACAGTTCGCAGCCGACTGGAAAACAAACGAAACGTCACATCCGCTCGTACGTCAAAACCGAATTCATGGAACCTCAATCTTTGACTTTGATTCAATACCACAGCAAACTCGCAAATTTTAAACACTAGAGCATTAGACAACAATTAGGAACGAGAAAGCATCTGAAAATGCAAAGCCTGTCCACATTCGCTTTGCATTTAAACTTCTTCTTCTTCAGCTGCATGCTAAACATGACGGAAACGGCTATAAAAATGATTTTAGGAGACCTTGACCTTTTGACCTCAAAGGCAACAGGTTTCCGTGGCCCAATATGCAAACCCAGCTCAAATTTCAAGTCATTCAGATTAAAAATTAACGATCTTATGTAACCTTGACCTGTGACATTACAAAAAAACAAGAATTGGCTTCTAGCTTTTGATTGGTGAACCAATTCAGTGATCAAATATATGCAAATTCTTAAAATCAAAGGTCAATCGGATGAAAATTGACAATTTTGAGACTTTGACCTTTGACCAAATTATTAATTTGTCTTTTCCATATTCTCATAAAAAATATTTGTTGAAAACTTGATGACAAAAACTCAAATGGTAAAACGTTGACAGACAGACAAGTGATTGCAAAACACGCCGGTTTTTGTTGTCCCCACACTTTTTGAAGAAAAACGGAGAAGATATTGTAATTAGCTCCATTCATTCGTCACACACGATCTCCTCTCAAACGATCGTGCAGAAATTCACTAAACTTGGTGGTTTTGATCAGCACATGGCAAGAAGGACCAAGAACAGTATAATTTTTGGCCAAATCCCCCCCCCCCCCCCCCCCACTCTGTGTGGTCAAAAGCCAAAAAATGCAATTACAGCCACATTTTAAAAAACTTTTTTTTCAAAGCAATTTTTTCAAAGCAAAGAATGCAATTTTCCCAAGAGACTGTATACCATTGGGGGGGGGGGGGGGGAGAGAGGGGAACATGAAATATGTCAGGATTTTTTTGGATTTGACCACTGCTTCATGCCCCAGGGAATGGGGCCTTGGGGTTACAGGGTTAAGAACAGGAAAAAAATGAACACAAAAACTGATATCGGGTCATTCCTGGTGGAACTTTAATGCCATCTTTCAACTTTCCTTTAGATGGGAAGCGTGGGGATTCGCAAGGACGCGCAATAATTTTCGCTGTATTTTTTTTTTTAACATGGGGATAAAAAAAAATGAAAGAAAAAGAAGATTCATTGCATAAAGAGCACATTTTAAATCAAATATATTCTGCAACAATGACTGAACAAGACTTAAAATAAACATATGTCACCCACAGGGTGAACCGTATCTTGCCAAAATGTGAACATGAGTGACTTGCTTCAGGTCACACTGAGGTGAACAGAACTGCTATCCACTAGAAGCGACTCTTTGAGGAATGTCTGCCCACGAGATATTCCGATGATAATCGTTCTAGAGAGTGACCTTGAAAAATACGTGTTTGCCTTATAACGTCACCAAATGACGTCATTTATATAATGTCTAAAGCTTGACCTTGACCTATAAATGTCTAAAGCTTCACTTCGCAAAGTGACCTTGACCTTTGACCTTGACCTTAATAATTTCGTATGGTGAATAGTATGTCTTCATGACCAACGCACATGAAATATTGAAAGATTTTGATGAGAACTGAGGAAATAATTTTTTCATGAAAATTCCGTTTTTTCGTCATGACGTCATCAAATGACGTCATAGCGTCAAACTGTTTACAGATCTGGGAAGCACTCATCAAGGGCATTCATATGAGGTATTACTCGATATGGTACCTACGATTTCAAAATTTGACCTTGGGGTCAATAATTTTCGACCTCCAGCGCTAACCATGAAGGTCAAGGCCGATCGCCACCAAAAACTAATCAGCTGAGCGCCGGACCATATACTAGATTCCCATGAAGTTTGGAGACGATCCGATCAAAGTTACTCAAAAAATAAGGGTTTCGTTGACCTCCATGATTGACCGCAAAGTGACCTTGACATTTGACCTTGACCTTCAAAATTTTGTGTGCTGAAGGGTATCTCTATAGGACTCTGATATGCGAAGTTACAGGAGTTTCCAATAATAACTGTGGTCTACAGAGTGATCTAAACGTGAAAAAAAAATGATTAACCACAAACAAACATACAAGCTGACTAATACATCTTGCAAAAACTTCGTTTTGGCAAGATAATAAAACAAGCATTAACAAGTGCAGTGCATTTTAAATACTAATAAACGATTATATTGACATGGTCACCATCTTTTTAAATGTGGATAAACAAAGCTTTCTTGTGCTTTTGCACTACCAAGTTCAAATGCAAAGTGTATGATCTTACTGGTAGTTTACACCACGAGAAACCAAGCACAATTTAAGAAGTAAACCCAAAGATGGACTAACTCAGTTAGTGTGAGCAGAGCGTCAACTCGGTCATCATCAGTCACAGTTTTATCAGTCAGGGTATCCAGGAGGATGAGCACTCCTCTAGCGGCCATGACAGCAAGCGACAACCTCCTGTGGACGACAAAGCATGGCTGCATCATAATCGGCAGAAACGGCCTCGGTCTACAGCAGTAATTCCGAAAGTCAAATTAAATATAACGTTCTTTAGAACAAAGTGAGCAAATATTTCTGCAACAACTATGGTCACAGGTACATTGTAGGGCAACATCAACCTCAACCATTTTTTTTTTCCCAAAAATGACCCATTTGTAGAAACAACACAACAACAACAACAACAACATGCATTTTAAGGCCATTTTCCCTGCTAGAGCGGGGGTTAGCCTTGCGGTCCCCATGACAATCTTCTCCATTTTGCCCTATTGTCTGCATCTCTCCTCGTTAACCCCCTTGCCCGCATTTCTTCTTCCACCATCTTTAGCCAAGTCTTTCTCGGTCTTCCCCGTCCTCTACTTCCTTCTACATTCATTTCCATCACTCTTCTCAACCAGTCACTTTCAATCCTTCCTCAACACATGACCAAACCATCTCAACCTGTTCCTCTTCACAGCATCAATCACAGGCAATATTCCCATCATCTTTCGCAATTCATCATTTGGCTTCCTCTCTCTCAACGATACTCCGCACATCCATCGAACCATTCGCATTTCCACCCTTTCCAGCCTTCATTGCTGCTCTACGTTCATTACCCATGTCTCGCTCCCATAAATCACAACACTTCTCACACATGCAGCATACACCTTTCCCTTCAGCTTCAGCGACACTCCCCTCATCATCAGCACGCCACTCAGTTCCCGAAACTTCTTCCATGCACATCTCACTCGATCAACCGTTGCCGAGTCTGATCCACCTTCTCCATTCAGCATGTCTCCGAGGTAGCAAAATGTTTTCACACCTTCCAGCTTCACGCCGTCTCCAACATCCAACTCAACATTTCCTCCATCTGCAGCTCCCTCTGTGCACACCTTACATTTGAATGTAGCTGCCACACTGGTTAATGACCCTCTCAGACCACTACATTTTTGATGAACCCACTCAGCGCACATTGTACATTGAATGGAGTTCACTCCGACACCCTTCCTGCACACAGCACACGGCCACTTCCCAGTTCTTTCCACCTCACCACATGCTTTACCACTTGCCATCACCTTCGTCTCCGATATTCACCTTCAGACCTTTTGTCTCCATACATTCCTTCCACTTGTTCATCTTTTCCTTCAGTCCATCCATACTTTCCGCAATCAACACCAGATCATCTGCATACAACAACTCCCACGGTAAACCCTCCTTTACGTTCTGAGCCAGCACCTCCATCACAGCTACAAATAGTAGTGGACTTAGTACCGACCCCTGATGCACTCCCACCTTCACCTCAAACTCACCACTGTTCCCGTCCTTCGTCCTTACAGCTGTGCGCGCTCTTTTGTACATTGCCATCACTACTCTGATCAACCATTCCTCCACTCCTAACTTCCTCAATGCCCATGTCAATACTTTGCGTGGAACCCTATCGAATGCTTTCTCCAGATCAACAAACCCAAAAAACAACTTCTTCCTCTTCTCCATGTACTTCTCCTGCAACTGCCTCACAATGAAAAGCGCGTCTGTCGTTCCTCTTCCTGGCATAAATCCAAACTGCATTTCGTCGATCTTCACTTTCTTCCTTATCCTCCTCTCCAACACCCTTTCCAATAGAAACGTCACAGTGTAATCAACTAGATATCTGCGACCACAAAACGACCGTCAAGTGTCAGCCTCCCCAGTACAAGCTGGGCGATCGCCCTCGACTTGACCTTGGCCCATGATGCAATGATGGTCATATTTTGTTTGGATCACCATTTGACCTTGACCTTCAACATTCAGGGACAGAGTGTAAATAAAGAAAATGTGTCCCTTCTACAATCCATCCATAAAACTCATCATGAAAATCGTAGGAAAATTATTCAAGTTATGATCACAAACACGTTTTTTGTTAATTATGTCACAATCCGACAAAAGTAGGTCAAGCACGCTAATCAAATATCAGGTGCACAACTTCAGTGCAGATTTACTATCATGATGCAAGAACATGTTGGAAAGCCAAGCGGTCTTTGAGATTCATTATTGGCAAAATTGAGCCAGAAAAACAAACAACAAAAACAAACAAACAAAAAAAACAAGCACGTTTTCTTTTTCAGACCGCCATTTGCCAACCACCTTGACCTTTAACCCGGAGGGGGTATGATGTAAATTAAGCAGAAATGCAGCTTGTTGTAGCCGACCTGGGGTGGGCTATTTTTGTGAAAAATGTTAAAGTCTATAATTAGGTCATGACCTTAAAACTAGGTCAATGTCAAAAAAGTGTCAACACTGCATGCTTTGCATTCACATTATTAATGCACATTTTCATTCTGAAAGAAAGTACCGGAAGCAAGATACAGCTCGAAAATGTGTAGAACCCTAAATGGTGGTTTAGTACTCCAAGGGTTCCAAGAAACTCTGGGGTACCATACAAAGTTGGAGGTGCTAATTTAAGAAACCAACCATACAACAGAAACAAGCCATCCCCTATCCTATATAGGCAGGCAAAACAGTGCAGCCTTTTCCACACAAACAGGGCCCACGATCACTTCAAACCAACAAGTCTTTCATGAAACTCAAAAATCAAATAAAAACCATGAGGATTTCTTCCGCAAACACTTGAACTGCCACATTTCAATATGAAAACATGACACAAAAGGGGGTGAATGAGTTTAAGTCAGTCTTCCTTTCCTCCTGACAACCGTTACCACTGCGTATGCAGAGCATTGCAGCTGCTTGTGAATTTCAGCACTGGGATGGAGATATGCACCTCATGGTTAAGTTACAAGATGAGGACGACTGAAACGTCACATTTGTCACAGCCAATGTGAAAGGGAACTCAATGTGTCTAAGAGGAGGAGGAGGGAACTCAACGACACTCAATGACGAAACATGGTTGTCTACACAGCAATTAAATACATATTTTAATAGAACATGACGATCATGGAAGATTGAGGTGACAGAATATAAAAGTCAAGGGATTAAAAGAGGGGCAGCATGGCCACACTGACTCGATAATCAAGGGGATGAAGGAACAGGGAGAGAGAAGAAGAGGAGAGGAGGGAGTGGGGGTGGGAGACGAGAAGAGGGGGGGAAGATGAGAAGAGGGGGGAAGACGAGAAGGGGGGGGAAGACGAGAAGGGGGGGGAAGACGAGAAGGGGGGGGGAGAAGGGGAGGGGGGGGGGGGAGAAGGGGAGGGGGGGAGACGAGAAGGGGGGGGAGACGAGGGGGGGGGAGACGAGGGGGGGGGAGACGAGGGGGGGGGAAGACGAGGGGGGGGAAGATGAGGGGGGGGGAAGATGAGGGGGGGGAAGACGAGGGGGGGGAAGACGAGGGGGGGAAGACGAGGGGGGGGGAAGACGAGGGGGGGAAGACGGGGGGGGGGGAGACGAGGGGGGGGAAGACGAGGGGGGAGAAGACGAGGGGGGGGGAGACGAGGGGGGGGGAAGACGGGGGGGGAAGACGAGGGGGGGAAGACGAGGGGGGGGGAAGACGAGGGGGGGGGAGACGAGGGGGGGGAAGACGAGGGGGGGGAAGACGAGGGGGGGGAGACGAGGGGGGGAAGACGAGGGGGGGAAGACGCGGGGGGGAAGACGAGGGGGGGGAGACGAGGGGGGGGAGACGAGGGGGGGGAGACGAGGGGGGGAGAAGACGAGGGGGGGAAGACGAGGGGGGGGGAGACGAGGGGGGGAGGAAGACGAGGGGGGGAGGAAGACGAGGGGGGGAGGAAGACGAGGGGGGGAGGAAGACGAGGGGGGGAGGAAGACGAGGGGGGGAGGAAGACGAGGGGGGGAGGAAGACGAGGGGGGGGGGGAAGACGAGGGGGGGGAAGACGAGGGGGGGGGAGACGAGGGGGGGAGGAAGACGAGGGGGGGAGGAAGACGAGGGGGGGAGGAAGACGAGGGGGGGAGGAAGACGAGGGGGGGAGGAAGACGAGGGGGGGAGGAAGACGAGGGGGGGAGGAAGACGAGGGGGGGAGGAAGACGAGGGGGGGAGGAAGACGAGGGGGGGAGGAAGACGAGGGGGGGAGGAAGACGAGGGGGGGAGGCAGACGAGGGGGGGAGGCAGACGAGGGGGGGAGGCAGACGAGAAGGGGGGGAAGACGAGAAGGGGGGGGAAGACGAGAAGGGGGGGAAGACGAGAAGGGGGGGAAGACGAGAAGGGGGGGGAAGACGAGAAGGGGGGGGAAAGACGAGAAGGGGGGGAAAGACGAGAAGGGGGGGAAAGACGAGAAAAGAGGAGGGAGGGAAGGAGAGAAGGAGGAAGGAGAGAAGGAGGAAGGAGGGAAAGAGGAAGGAGGGAAAGAGGAAGGAGGGAAAGAGGAAGGAGGGAAAGAGGAAGGAGGGAAAGAGGAAGGATGGAAAGAGGAAGGAGGGAAAGAGGAAGGAGGGAAAGAGGAAGGAGGGAAAGAGGAAGGAGGGAAAGAGGAAGGAGGGAAAGAGGAAGGAGGGAAAGAGGAAGGAGGGAAAGAGGAAGGAGGGAATAGGAGGAGGGAGGGAATAGGAGGAGGGAAGAGGACAGAGGATGGGGGAAAGAGGACAGAGGCTGGGGGAAAGAGGACAGAGGATGGGGGAAGAGGACAGAGGATGGGGGAAGAGGACAGAGGATGGGGGAAGAGGCCAGAGGATAAGAGAAGAGGACAGAGGAGGGGGGAAAGAGGAAGGAGGGAAGAGGGAAGAGGAGGGAAAGAGGAAGGAGGGAAGAGGAGGGAAGAGGAGGGAAGAGGAGGGAAGAGGAGGGAAGAGGAGGGAAGAGGAGGGAAAGAGGAAGGAGGAAGGAAAGAGGAAGGAGGAAGGAGGGAAGAGGAGGGAAAGAGGAAGGAGGGAAGAGGAGGAGGGAAGAGGAGGAGGACAGAGGATGGGGGAAAGAGGACAGAGGATGGGGGAAAGACAGAGGATGGGGGAAAGAGGACAGAGGATGGGGGAAAGAGGACAGAGGATGGGGGAAAGAGGACAGAGGATGGGGGAAAGAGGACAGAGGATGGGGGAAAGAGGACAGAGGATGGGGGAAAGAGGACAGAGGATGGGGGAAAGAGGACAGAGGATGGGGGAAAGAGGACAGAGGATGGGGGAAAGAGGACAGAGGATGGGGGAAAGAGGACAGAGGATGGGGGAAAGAGGACAGAGGATGGGGGAAAGAGGACAGAGGATGGGGGAAAGAGGACAGAGGATGGGGGAAAGAGGACAGAGGATGGGGGAAAGAGGACAGAGGATGGGGGAAAGAGGACAGAGGATGGGGGAAAGAGGACAGAGGATGGGGGAAAGAGGACAGAGGATGGGGGGAAGAGGACAGAGGATGGGGGAAGAGGACAGAGGATGGGGGAAGAGGACAGAGGATGGGGGAAGAGGACAGAGGATAAGAGAAGAGGACAGAGGATGGGGGAAGAGGACAGAGGATGGGGGAAAGAGGACAGAGGATGGGGGAAAGAGGACAGAGGATGGGGGAAAGAGGACAGAGGATGGGGGAAAGAGGACAGAGGATGGGGGAAGAGGACAGAGGATGGGGGAAGAGGACAGAGGATGGGGGAAGGCAGAGGATGGGGGCGAAGAGGACTAGGCGAAGAGGGGGCGAAGAGGAGGGGCGCAGATGGGGAAGAGGACAGAGGTTGGGGGGAATAGGCAGAAGAGTTGAGAGATTGCCCCTAAAAAGATGGAAATTTTCGTCAATTCGACAGGATGGGATAATGGGATACATCAGTGAAGGAAATGACGCATCACAGGTGGATATGCCGCAAGCATGATGGGCCGACAGACACCTCTTGTACACAGAACTTTCGTTGCGTTGTCTGATGTCCAGACAAAGATTGGTATGGGCCGAATTGACCTGATCTGATGTACCAATGAAAATACCTGCGCTTGCTTCATGAAGAGAGAGGAGAGAGCGAGGTGAAGAAAAATAACAAATGTTCTCTGCCATTAATTGATTAAAAGGCCACAGAGATCCTTCATACAGAAAGGAGTGAAAGAAGAAACTGCGAAATAAAAACGTAAACCAGACGAATGGAAGAACATACCAATAACAGGTATCTCTCGAACACCAACCCCTTTTTCTTTCCCGCCACTTGAACCATCCGGGTCAAAAGTCACGTGTTTGGTTCTCAATCCTGGTTTTTAATTTACCCGAGGACACAGCAACCTTTAAACATCTTTAAACAAACGTGATTGTGGAAACACTCAACGAAAGCTGTTATATAATTTTCTCATCCTCATAAAATTACTACCAGCGCTATCACCGGATGTGACGTAATCTGCGTGTCCTTTGAAGAACTTTTACAGGCTTTGTTTTGCCGACTTGATTTTTAAAATATTATTAGCCTTTATTTATATTCCGGGGTTTCCATGCAGACGATACTCTGGATATTCATTTTTGAACAACAAGAGGCAAAGCAACAACAATATCAACAACCGTAGCACTACTTCCGGTCCATGTGGGTTCTCGTTTTGTTCAATCGAACTCAGTAAGTTTGCGACATTCGGTGTTGTGTTTCGGGTGTTTAAGCCCGACACATCGTGACGATTTAGTCTTAATACGTCCTGAGAGGTCCTGACTAGACCCAGGGAGGTCGACATGGCAAGGTTACTCTGTCGATCCTGTGTTGCCAATCCAGGTGCTGGTGCTGTATTGAAGGTAAGGCTGTAACTAGCTCAGGGAGTATGGGTGGAGGTACAAACTGTATCGTGGGATCTTTTGCTTCGCATATTCATATTGGGATGAGGTATCGGGTATGGTATGCAATTTATACCCTGCTAGCAGCACATTAGATTACAGGTGCAGGCAGATTGCAGGTGCAGTCAGATTGCAGGTGCAGTCAGATTGCAGGTGCTGTCAGATTGCAGGTGCTGTCAGATTGCAGGTGCAGTCAGATTGCAGGTGCAGTCAGATTGCATGTGCAGTCAGCTTGCAGGTATAGTCAGATTGCAGGTGCAGTCAGATTGCAGGTGCAGTCAGATTGCATGTGCAGTCAGATTGCATGTGCAGTCAGATTGCATGTGCAGTCAGATTGCAGGTGCAGTCAGATTGCAGGTGCAGTCAGATTGCAGGTGCAGTCAGATTGCAGGTGCAGTCAGATTGCAGGTGCAGTCAGATTGCAGGTGCAGTCAGATTGCAGGTGCAGTCAGAGTGCATGTGCAGTCAGGGTGCATGTGCAGTCAGAGTGCATGTGCAGTCAGATTGCATGTGCAGTCAGATTGCAGGTATAGTCAGATTGCAGGTGCAGTCAGATTACAGGTGCAGTCAGAGTGCAGGTGCAGTCAGAGTGCAGGTGCAGTCAGATTGCAGGTGCAGTCAGAGTGCAGGTGCAGTCAGAGTGCAGGTGCAGTCAGATTGCAGGTGCAGTCAGAGTGCAGGTGCAGTCAGAGTGCATGTGCAGTCAGAGTGCATGTGCAGTCAGAGTGCATGTGCAGTCAGGGTGCATGTGCAGTCAGGGTGCATGTGCAGTCAGATTACATGTGCAGTCAGATTGCAGGTATAGTCAGATTGCATGTGCAGTCAGATTGCAGGTATAGTCAGATTGCAGGTGCAGTTAGCTTGCAGGTGCAGTCAGATTGCAGGTGCAGTCAGATTGCAGTGCAGTCAGATTGCATGTGCAGTCAGATTGCATGTGCAGTCAGATTGCAGGTGCAGTCAGATTGCAGGTGCAGTCAGAGTGCAGGTGCAGTCAGAGTGCAGGTGCAGTCAGAGTGCATGTGCAGTCAGAGTGCATGTGCAGTCAGATTGCATGTGCAGTCAGGGTGCATGTGCAGTCAGATTGCATGTGCAGTCAGATTGCAGGTGCAGTCAGAGTGCAGGTGCAGTCAGAGTGCAGGTGCAGTCAGAGTGCAGGTGCAGTCAGAGTGCAGGTGCAGTCAGAATGCAGGTGCAGTCAGAGTGCATGTATAGTCAAATTGCAGGTGCATTCAGATTGCAGGTGCAGTCAGATTGCATGTGCAGTCAGATTGCATGTGCAGTCAGATTGCATGTGCAGTCAGATTGCAGGTATAGTCAAATTGCAGGTGCTGTGAGATTGCAGGTGCTGTGAGATTTCAGGTGCTGTGAGATTGCAGGTGCAGTCAGATTGCAGGTGCAGTCAGATTGCAGGTGCAGTCAGATTGCAGGTGCAGTCAGATTGCAGGTGCAGTCAGATTGCAGGTATAGTTAGATTGCAGGTGCTGTGAGATTGCAGGTGCAGTCAGATTGCAGGTGCAGTCAGATTGCAGGTGCAGTCAGAGTGCAGGTGCAGTCAGAGTGCAGGTGCAGTCAAATTACAGGTGTACTCAGAATGCAGGTGTACTCAGAATGCAGGTCAACTCAGAATACAGGTGTAGTCGGATTGCAGGATCTGTCAGATTGCAGGTGTTGTGAGATTGCAGGTGCTGTCAGATTACAGGTGCTGTCAGATTGCAGGTGCAGTCAGATTGCAGGTGCAGTCAGATTGCAGGTGCAGTCAGATTGCAGGTGCAGTCAGATTGCAGGTGCAGTCAGATTACAGGTGCTGTCAGATTGCAGGTGCAGTCAGATTGCAGGTGCAGTCAGATTGCAGATGCAGTCAGAGTGCAGGTGCAGTCAGAGTGCAGGTGCAGTCAGAGTGCAGGTGCACTCAGAATACAGGTGTAGTCAGATTGCAGGAGCTGTCAGATTGCAGGTGTTGTCAGATTTCAGGTGTTGTCTTTCACAAGGAAATAATGACCCAATGGAAATAATGATGAAAGTGATGGGAATCGAACCAGAGCAGTTGCCATCGAGCCCTAACTTGTCCAGCAAGCACTCATGTAATAATCATGAAATAATCATCATTGGCCCAAAAACGCTCACCAAGTCCAACCATAACTTTGCCCTCAACATCGACGGTTTCCCAGTATCCACCTCCCCTCACATCCGGAATCTTGGCATCATCTTTGACCAAACCCTCTCCTTCGACAAATACACTAAACAGATCACAAAGACAGCCTTCTTTCACCTGAAAAACATCGCCCGTCTCCGTCCATCCCTCTCCTCCGTGGCTGCAGAAACCCTCATCCACGCCTTCATCACTTCCCGTCTGGACTACTGCAATAGCCTCCTTTATGGTTCACCCTCAACAATCACCAATAAACTCCAATACATTCAGAACTCCGCTGCCCGTCTACTCACCCATTCCCGGACCCGTGACCACATCACCCCCGTCCTTTACAAGCTTCACTGGCTCCCCATCTCCCAGAGAATCCAGTACAAAATCCTCCTCTTGACCTACAAAGCCCTCCATAACCTGGCCCCATCCTACCTGGCTGACCTCCTCTCCAGACACACTCCCACCCGCAACCTCCGCTCTGCTGGTACCAACTTCCTGACCCCCCCCCCCCCCCCCCCATCCGGACCAAATTTAGATCCTGGGGGGACAGGGCCTTCTCCATCGCTGCTCCCACCCTCTGGAACTCGCTACCTCACACCATCAGAGACTCCTCCTCACTCACCACATTCAAAACATCACTCAAGACCCACCTGTTCAACACTGCATTCAACATTTAACCCACAGCATCTAACCCCTGACTATCTCCTCTCCTTCTCCCTCCTTTGTGCTTTGAATATTTCCCTATTGATTCTTCTTTTTTTGCAATTGTCTTTATGTTTTGCTATGCATTATGTTTTGCACTCTGTCAAAGCGTCTTTGGGCTTCCTGAAAAGCGCTATATAAAATAAATGCATTATTATTATTATTATTATTATTATCATGTGATTGGTCCGTCCAGAACTCTAGGTTATCTATTTACAAGAGTGCGTTGTCAAGAATGCCAGGAGGCTGGACGCACTACGCATGCATACTCTGGGCTGACTAACCTGGGTTTGAAACTCGGCCGGGCTATGAACTGCAATCCTATTGTCTTGCAAGTAGGGCAAGGTAGCATTGTGTGTGCCGTCCCTCAGATGGATGTTGAACTGGCGTCACATCTACCAGTATTAGTTTGTGGACTTTAAAGGTTCCATGGTGTCCTTCATGAATACATATATTGTTATGAATTTTGGGGAAGAGTGATATATAGATTCAGGTAGATCTGTATAGGTAGATGCTCCAATGACCGGGAGTAGAAAGAACCATTTTGATGTACATAAGTCAGGGACCTGTTTAGCCCGGATGTCGGTTTAAGCTTGTATATTAGTGGTCATGCGAGGATGGCCTTGTGCTAATTATCGTAGGGATTATGCTAATTCCCCTGTGTGTGAGACCTTGTGATTTATCCTTTGTCCCTTATGGCACTACACCAATAGACACGAGGCAGGCCCAAAAGCACCACACACACTAATTAAATTCCCCCACAATAAAACTCACCGGAAGTGCAGGCAGGAAGTGCCCACGCATTGCGCCAACATGGCGATAAAACATTGTTCAGGCCGGCTGAGGCCATGCCTACCTCGCGACGGATTGGTCGAGGGGTTTGATGGGGAGATCACACCAATGGTAGGCAGGGCCAATCGGCACGCAGCTGAAGCCCAGAGGCAAGAAGGAGCCAGCTGATTGGCCAAGGGGAGATTATAAAAACGGGAGTTCGTCCGACATTTTCTCTCTCTCTCCGAGCTCTCTCTTGCGTTGGACCCTCGCTTGCATTGGACCCTCGCTTGCGTTGGACCCTCGCTTGCGTTGGATCCTCGCTTGCATTGGATCCTCGCTTGCGTTGGACCCTCTCTTGCTTCGGACCTCTCGCTCTTGTGCCGGCTTGATGTTCTGGACCTCGGAACAAGCGGTTGTGTGCTGCAATCGTCTCCTCGTTCCCCTGTTCGTTTGGACGTGAGGAGGAAGAGGCGGACGAAGAGCTGGGCTCTCCGTGCGAGCAACGCGCATGCAAGGGCGGCTTGCCGCTGGAGCGTGATGAGGCAGGGGCAAGCGAGACGTCCGGTGAGGCCTGGCAGCGCGCGAACGAGGCGGACTGAGGCCTACTTCCCGCCAACGCACCGGACAAGCCGACAAACCCCGACGAGACCCCGAGTGGTTGAGCTACACACACACACACACACACACACACACACACACACACACACACGACACTTTTATTGTCTCCCGCGCACCGCCGAGCGAAAGGGGGACTATGGTTTTCCCCTCCGTGCGGGCGTGCGTACGTGCGTGCATATGTGCGTGCGTGCATAAGCGAAGGACCGCATTCAAATTTGGTGTGTGGGTGCAACCCATGTCAAAATCCAAGATGGCCACCACCATGTATGTCTGATGCCATGTATGTCTGAACCTTGTGAGCGGAATATCTTGAAAAATAAGCGAAGTACCAACTTCTAATCTGGTGTGTGGGTGTATCTAGGCATAAGGAAGAACCACATTGAAAAGTGGGTCGCCACGTCAAAATCCAAGATGGCCACCGCCATGTATGTCTGAACCTTGTGAGCTGAATATCTTGACAAATAAGCGAAGTACCAACTTCTAATCTGGTGTGTGGGTGTATCTAGGCATAAGGAAGAACCCTATTGAAAATTGGGTCGCCACGTCAAAATCCAAGATGGCCACCGCCATGTATGTCTGAACCATGTGAGCTGAATATCTTGAAAAATAAGCGACGTACCAACTTCTAATGTGGTGTGTGGGTGTAGCTAGACACAAGGAAGAACGCTATTGAAAATTGGGTCACCACGTCAAAATCCAAGATGGCCGCCACCATATATATATATCTGAACCTTGAGCGAAATATCTTGAAAAATAAACGAACTACTAACTTCTAATCTGGGGTGTGGGTGTATCTACGCAAAAGGAAGAACGCTATTGAAAATTGGGTCGCCACGTCAAAATCCAAGATGGCCGCCGCCATGTATGTCTGAACCTTGTGAGCGGAATATCTTGAAAAATAAGCGAAGTAACAACTTCTAATCTGGTGTGTGGGTGTATCTAGGCATAAGGAAGAACCCTATTGAAAATTGGGTCACCACGTCAAAATCCAAGATGGCCGCCTTGCCTTTCACTCACTCACCGCAGGCAGGTTGGTGGTCGAATCCGTAACAACGGAAGTGACGAATCCATAATAGTAAGGGCATTTTATGAGATATTTCACAAATCTGTTAACTAAATTGTTACCAAAAAATTTCTTCACCAATATGTTTGTAAAGGTGTGTAATAACATGTGTTAAAATGTTGAAGTTCAACTCCCGTGGGAAACATAGAAAAAAAGCTGTTGAATTCGGGTACCGAAAAATTATTTTCGAGAATTTTTTTTTTTTTTAATCGGCCCTTAAGTAACTTATGAGGGGTCAAATAAGGGTTTTTCATGATTCTGAGTTGATTGTTAACATTTATATTTTCACTTTTACATTTACACACAAAGTAGCTTTTATTTCACATACATATATAATACTCAAGAGTTATTTCTCATTCACAATGTCAGAAGTTTCAACAGTCATTGTCTATGTCTTCTTCAGACTCAGCAACATCATGACTGCAGTTTCTGCATGTAATGCCATTACAGACTCCACAGGCCGAGATGCACGTGACCCCATTCTTCTTGCAGCTGCATGAAGGCATGAAGGTCTTCATGTCACCACGCTCCTCCTCAGTGAAGGCAAGTTTCATGATGTGTTGATAGATGGCTGCATCGATGAGGAGGTGAACACGGATTGCCTTGTCAAAACATCCTCCATCCATGATGTGGTTGGCTGTCGTACTTCCAGGATAGATCAACTGGATCACATCTAGTAGTCCAGAATCTTCCATGATGTTACCCATTGATCCAAGATAAGACTTCAGCAGGTGAAAACCACCCAACCTTGGAATGACGGGTAGATTTGCCTGCTTTATTATATTCACAGCCTTCAGCCAAATCGGAAGATCAAAGGTCACTATAGCGACCCCAGCGCGCCGTATGCACTCTTTCAGAGTGGTGAAGATGGTGTTGAGGTCATTAGGGTCTCCTTCAATAACTGGGAGGAACTCGATCTGTGTGCTCTGCTTTGCATCATTAGCATGGATTCTCTTCATCCAGCCATTCCAGTTGGAGTGTGGGAACTCAGGATCGTTGGCTTTGATCACCCACCCCGCTGCCCAGAGTGTGTCACCTGGAGTGAGGAGTGGCTGATCATGAGCCAGGGAGGAGGAAAGCTCAGCGAGGGGGAGAAACATGATCGCGTTCGTTCCTATCTGTTTCCTGTTCGTAAATGGAATAATCTTTACTTCAGTTCCTGTCAGGATCTTAGCTTTGTCGAGTGCCTTCAACTTCACCCGGGGGAAAGCTGCTGTTGTCTGTGGATCTGGCAAAGGTGGTGCCGGAGAGGTGACTTCGATCCAACCCATTGAGTGAAAGGGAGTGTTTCCGTGAATAGAGACAATGTTTAAATCTATATTGTCTCCAACAAACTGAGTGACTGCATTGTTTGTTTTCCCAACCTCCATAAAGACCACCTGATCATTACTTGACAATTCACTTTCACTGGCTGGCACTTTGGCTGTCATCACTGATTGATCCTCAAGCGCAGCATCAACCGCAACCTCATCATTGATCTGTTCATCGGTTTCCTCCACAATGGTGTCAAGAGTGCCAGAAGTATCTGGAACATCATCTCCACTCCTACTATTAAGGAAGCAGTATTTGTAGTTTTGTGTCTCCGTGTAAGACTCAGTGTATCCCAGCCGGTGGAACTTGTTGAGCATCCATTTTGACCCAAATCTATGATCAAGTTGTATGGCAAGCCCCATTTGGTGTGGCAATACTCCCGACCGAGGTCGACAGGCCTTAATAAAATTCTGCCCCCAAACGGCAACTCTTTCGTCTGTCTTGACAATCGGTCTCAAGAACATCTGAAGGCTTGCAGGAACTAGTGTCAGCTGACTATCGATGTCAGTCATACTGTGTGTGGTGGGGTATGACTTTGGACCTAAATCAATCAAGGCAATATCATTGGATATGAACTTGAGTGCCGTCTTTATGATCTGAGTCTTCTCATCTCCATGGTCAAGATTAGCATGATGCTCACGCAGAATATTGTCGGTGCCATCTTTGAGACAGAGTACATCTGCCCTTCTTTCCTGTGTTGTGAAATACAAGGTGTCTTCGTATTTCTCTAGAAGTTTTATCTTTAGCCAATGCTTTGAATAAGAAAGGCTCTTCTCTGGTGACTGATCAAACTCCTGCAGCTTTTCATGGACTTGGTCCATGTTCATTACCCCATGCTCTAATTCTGAGTCTAACCATTCGCAGAATTCAATAAAAACTGCCTCTCGCTCCTCATCAATACTCCTCTGTCCTCTCTACCTTTTTCCTTCCTCATCAGTCTTGGACAAACTGTCACCTCTCGCAAACATAAGTTTGCATCGCAAATGGTACAGTGTTTCTTCTGCTACCAAGTCGTTGATCCCTTCCAGGCGTCCAGTGACTTCAGTGCCCCAGTCATCCCCGCGATTCCGTGCTGTCTTCAGCAAGCTTGCCTTCAGTGTATCTGCAGTCAAATTATCTGGCACTCTGTATTTCTTTCTAGCTTGTGCTGGATTATTTTTGTAGAGCTGGGCTGGTTGGTTGCAAAGAATGCATACATCCTTATAGAGGAGGTCAACTGACTGTGATCTTCTAGAACTGCAGCCAGTTGATGAACTGAACTCACAAGTAGTGCGTCTTCTCTTCAACTTTGATGACTCTTTCTCTGCCTTTGATGCTTGAGCTGACTTCTTGGTGGTTGCAACAAAGTTGTTGTACAGATCATTTTTACACTTCTGGTGGTACCTCAGTTTTCCTTCCTTTTGAGCCTCCTTCATACGTTCCACAACAGTAACATTTTCGACAGTTTCTGCTTGTTTCAATAAAGTTGAGTATCCCTTTGGAGTTGCCTGTATGAGCCTTTCAGCTGGTGTATCCGAGCGTGCACAGATGAAGCAATTGAGCACAGGTGGAGTAACGTCTTCATCCATATTGCTAGACTCCATGTCCTGCAAAGTAGAAAATGAGATATATTTAGAAATTATTTTTCCACAAAGGAGTGTCTGTGGTGAAATATAAATGTTAACAATCAACTCGGAATCATGAAAAACCCTTATTTGACCCCTCATAAGTTACTTAAGGGCCGATTAAAAAAAATAAAAATTCTCGAAAATAATTTTTCGGTACCCGAATTCAACAGCTTTTTTTCTGGGTTTCCCACGGGAGTTGAACTTCAACATTTTAACACATGTTATTACACACCTTTACAAACATATTGGTGAAGAAATATTTTGGTAACAATTTAGTTAACAGATTTTCATATGTTTCCCTTACTATAACAATATGTATATAGATACAGTACATGTATGTATATGTATATCGATACTGTACATGTATGTATATGTATATAGATACTGTTCATGTATGTATATGTATATAGATACTGTTCATGTATGTATATGTATATAGATACTGTACATGTATGTATATGTATATAGATACTGTACATGTATGTATATGTATATCGATACTGTACATGTATGTATATGTATATAGATATGGTGGGGAAAAATGGCCTTAAAACGATCATTCATTCATATCTCAAAAAGTTGTGTGTGTGTGTGTGTGTGTGTGTGTGTGTGTGTGTGTGTGTGTGTGTGTGTGTGTGTGTGTGTGTGTGTGTGTGTGTGTGTGTGTGTGTGTGTGTGTGTGTGTGTGTGTGTGTGTGTGAGATGGATGGATGGATGGATGGATATGTATGTGTTTGTCGGACGAGTTTCCCCGTGAAAACCATAGGTTGGCATAGACATCACACCCGTATCCAAAGTATTTTGTTTGTCTGGTCGATTTGTTTGTGAAGTTAATGTTAGCTCTTTCACGAGCCTCGATACAGTATACAAAAATAAAAAAATAAAAAATTCATATGTATGTATATGTATCTCAAAGTATATTTATGTATATGTTCACGACCTGACAGATACAGTATATGTATGTATATGTATATAGATACAGTATATGTATGTATATGTATATAGATACAGTATATGTATGTATATGTATATAGATACAGTATATGTATGTATATGTATATAGATACAGTACAGGTATGTATATGTATATAGATACAGTACAGGTATGCTATATGTATATAGATACAGTACAGGTATGTATCTGTATATATACAGTCTATGTGTGTGTATGCAGTGCGTATCAAAAAAAGGTAATCCGAATTCAAGGGGTTAATATGCAAAGGTTATTTAGTTTGACAATTTACATGTGGTTTACCAATTATGAGGAAATCCTCAGCTTTCCATTGATGCCTTTAATGC
>NC_136266.1:18272830-18318241 GCF_964187855.1 Myxine glutinosa
CGGTGGCCAATCAGTGTGGCACGTCCTTCACCTTCCTTACCCCCAATCACAGGGAAGCTTTCTGCCCCTCCCCTGACCAATCACACATCCTTCCCTACTCTGCCAATCGGTGACCTGCTCTTTGCTCGCCCCTCCCCCCTGTCGATCACGAGTCCTCCTGAGCGTTGCTCCCGGCCTGCCTGTGCAATGTCTGCCGCCCTGCCGGTGTCGTGCGTGGTCACTTCCTGTTTGTTCGTCCGGTCAGTCATTGTGAGGGGGGAGTATTTATTAATGTGTGCGCTAATGGGGCTAACTAATGTATAAGAGTGCGTTGCCATACGGGACACCGGGATGATTACAGGTTTCACACACACGTGGGAATTAGCATAATCCCTACAACTATTTATCACCCGATCATCCTTGTATGATCACAGGTATACTTTTAATCCGACAAACCGGGCTAGACAGGTCCCTGACTTACTTGCATCAAGATGGTTCTTCTTCTTCATGACATCGGAGCACCTACCTATGCAGATCGACCTGGATCTATATATCCCACCTACCCAAAATTCATAACAATATTATGCATTCGTGAAGGACACCGCACATAATATACAGTCACGTGAAAAAGTAAGTACACCCCATGTAACGTTTTGACTTTTTCAACATATTTCAACATACAGCTATTTGATCTTCATTTCCACAATATTGATAGATAAAGGTGATATAATATAACAAATATCATGAAACATTTACATCTTGTAGTCCATTGTATAATTTAAATAAACATAAATGCAAATTTCGCATGTGGAAAAAGTAAGTACACCCTTGGCTCTAATAGGTGGTAAACCCCCTTTGGCAGAAACAACCTCAAGTAGGCGTTTCTTATAACTGTCTACCAGTCTCTGACATCGACTGGGAGAAATTTTTGCCCACTCCTCCATGCAGAATTCTTTCAGCTGTGCGATGTTTGAGGGGTTTCTTGCATGCACAGCTGGTTTCAAATCTCCCCACAACATCTCGATGGCATTTAGATCCGGGCTTTGACTTGGCCATTCCAGAACCCTCCATTTCTTTCTTTTCAGCCATTCCTTGGTGGATTTACTGGTATGTTTAGGGTCATTGTCATGTTGCAAGGTCCACCTTCGATTGAGCTTCAACTTTCCGACAGATGGCCTCACATTATCCTCAAGCACCCTCTGGTACAATGAAGAATTAATTGTGGATTCTATGATGGTGAGCTGCTCAGGCCCTGATGCAGCAAAGCTTTTTTTCTTCTTTTTTTTGTATACTGAATCGAGGCTCGTGAAAGAGGTAACATTTATTTCACAAACAAATCAACCAGAGAAACAAAATATATAAAAAGAGGGAGCGGAAGACAAGATGGGGAGAGAAAGGGAAGCACACAAACACAACATTTGAGAGCAGGGAGAAGTGTGGGAGGGAGAGGGCTTGGGGGGAGGAGGCGTGGGAAGTGGGGGGGGGGGGGGGGGAGGTATAAAACACAAAGGGACCAAGGACTTCCAGGACAGAAGTTGGTATTTCAAAAAAAAAGTGTAGGATTTTGTGTGAAATTAGCGGGGGTAGAAAAGATCAAGGTTTTGGATGGGGGAAGATAAAAGATGGTGGTGAACAGCTGTTTTAAAGACCTGTAGGGTGGAGTGGGATTGAAGAGAGTGAGGGAGCTTGTTCCAGAGGTGGGAGAAAAGAGGAATGAAGGAGTGAAGGTGAGCAGAAAGTCTTGATTTTGGCAGTTTAACCATAAGAGGGTTGCAGGCAGATCTTGTGCGACCTGTAGGAATATTTGGGAGAGAGAGCTGGGGGGGCAAGGCCAGAGAGGAGTCGGTAGAAGACGGAAAGACCACCAACCTGCCTGCGGTGAGTGAGTGAAAGGCCCTTGGAGTTAGCTTCATCACGGGAGATTCCAATGATTCTGAACGCTTTGGTTTCAACAGCGTGAAGACGAGCTAGGTGTGAGGCAGGAGCACCAGACCAGAGGGGAGAGCAGTATTCCATAGAGCTGCGGATGAACGCCTTGTAAGTGGTGAGGAGCTCAGGTGTACCAAGGAAGGACTTCGCACGACGGAGGATGCCCATTCGGCGACTGGCTTTGGAGGCTAGATTTGAAATGTCGTTTTCCCAGGAAATATCATGGCAGATAGTGAGACCAAAAAGCTTGAGTGACAGAACTTCTTGAAGAGGATTATTCAGAAAGTGGATGGGAGGGTTGTCCAGTCGGTCTTTTCGGAGAGACATCGTAAGAGTGTGAGATTTGTCAGGATTGAAAGACATGGTCCACTTTTTTGCCCAGTCTGTGATTTTGTCCAGGTCTGCAGAGAGTGAGGAGGCTGTAGACTGCCGATCTGAGGGATGAGGAATGGAGCGACAGAGAGTAGTGTCGTCAGCAAAGAGATAGAGAGGATTTTCAAGAGAATCAGAGAGATCATTAATGAAGACCAGAAAGAGCACAGGGACCAGAACACTGCCTTGGGGAACTCCAGCCTGAACAGGAAGAGGAGATGAGAGAAACCCATTCAGGGCCACATGTTGACTACGACTAGAGAGGAAGTCCGCCAGCCATGCGTGGAGATTTCCATGGATACCAAAGGAGGAGATTTTGGTGAGCAGAGCGGGGTGCCAGACCGTAGAAGGTGCCCCAAACCATAATATTTCCACCACCATGCTTTACAGTTGGTATCAGGTTCTTGTGGTAAAATGCTGTCTTTGGTTTTTGCCAAACATGTCTTCTGGTACTGTGGCCAAATCGCTCTACCTTTGACTCATCTGTCCAGAGCACATTGTTCCAGAAGTGCTGGTCCCTCGGTGTTCATTGGCAAACTTTAGTCTTGCCCTGATGTCCTTTCTGGACAGCAAAGGTTTCCTCCTGGCACACCTCCCATGTAGATCAAATTTGTGCAGCCTCTTTCTAATGGTAGACTCGTGCACTTTTTTTTTTTTTTTTTTTTTTTTTTTTTTTTTTTTTTTTTTGTATACAATATCGAGGCTCGTGAAAGAGCGAACATTAATCACACAGAAAGACAAACCGACACATAAAACATATAACATAGGGAGCGGTAGACAAGATGGGGAGAGAGGGGGAAGGACACAAACACAACATTTGAGAGCAGGGACCGAGAGACATGGAGACATCGAGAGATCTGAGGGAGGGCGAGGGCTTTGGGGGGGGGGGCGTGGGAAAGGGGCAGTGGGAGAGGTATAAAACATATGGACACTGCCAGGACTTCCAGGAAAGAAGTTGGAATTTCAAACAAGGTGGATCTGGGGTGAATTAGCGGGGGTAGAATAGATCAAGGTTTTGGATGGGGGAAGATAAGAGATGGTGGTGAACAGCTGTTTTAAAGACCTTTGAACACTTTGACATCAACAGTGGCAAGAGCTACCTGTCGGTCCCATGATGACATTCTGGGGTTCTTAGAGACTTCTTTCAGCATCTTGCGGTTTGCTCTCGGTCTGAACTTGCTGGGCGGCCTGGCCTGAACAAGTTGGCAGATGTTTGGAATCTTCTCCACTTGTAGATGATCTTCCGGACAGTTGAATGATTGATTTCAAATTGTTTGGAGATCTTTTTAAATCACTTCCCAGACTCGTCGGCCTCTATAACCTTCTTTCTGAAGGCCTCAGAGAGCTCTTTTGATCTAGGCATGGTGACGCCGCACACTTCAACAACAAAGAGCAAACCAAACTAAATGTTTGAGGTTTAAATAAGCCAGGTTCCTCCAAGATCCTCTCTGACGATGTTCTAATCATTTGCACCTGAGTTAGTGCACCTGATTCTAATTTTACGTATTTGATGTAGTGATAAATGTTGGGGTGTACTTACTTTTTCCACATGCGAAATTTGCATTTATGTTTATTAAAATTATACAATGGACTACAAAATGTAAATGTTTCATGATATTAGTTATATTATATCACCTTTATCTATCAATATTGTTGACATGAAGATCAAATAGCTGTATGTTGAAATACTTACTTTTTCACGTGACTGTATATAAACGCCATTGTCTCTCTGTGGCTGGCTGTCTGCCTTTGTTCCTTATGCACGGCCACATATTTAAAGTTCCAAACTCAGGGTACAAATACAACTTTGTGTGGGGGGGTAACATAGGCTGTGTGGCTATGTAACATAGGTAACATACCTGGGCAACGCTGAGGTTAAAGCACTCTTTTCATGGGTAATTTGTTCTCTTTCGCTTCTCCCCTCACCCCCTCCCCCAAAATGTGTATGCAGTACATCTCTCTCCCTCCACCTCCTCTACCCTTACCCCTTCTAGCAGCAAGAGATGCGACGACTAATTTGTCCATCAGCGAAGCGGCGGGTAGGCTCTTCTCGTTGTATATGGGCTGCTGCGGCACCCGAAATAAATATCAAAATCTTGCTCAAGCCTAAAGGGGGCGCAGCATCAGGGGCATTGCCCAAACCCAAAGATGTACAGCATCAGGGGGCACCCCTGTAAGAACTGATTCAAACCCACAGCCACGTGCTGCATACTAACAAACAATTTACCTGAGTTGGTCTCGTGCGTGCATTTGCTTTGGTTCTCACACCTTTCTTGTATGAATCCCTCCCTGCAGAGCCTGTTTCTTGTCAACAAGCCAGACGTTTCTGGAAGACTGGTTCCTGTGAGGACTAGGAAGTTTCCTGTTCCCAAATACAGGCCAACCGCAGAACAAGCAAGGGCAGAGGGTTTTATAGTTGAGCAAGACCTGTACGATCGTTCTATGAACATCAAGTGCACTGGTGAGACTTCGTTCAGTCTCGCTGTAAATGCCATTATTGTGGTTATTGATGCACATTTATTGGTGATTTACTTTTTTTTTTCTTTTTTTTCTTCTTTTTTTTGTATACAAGATCGAGGCTCGTGAAAGAGCTAACATTAATCACACAAAAAGACAAACCGACACACAAAACACAAAAAACAAGGGGAGCAGCAGACAAGATGGGGAGAGAGGGGGAAGGACACAAAAGAGAGGGGGAAGAGGGGGAAGGACGCAAACACAACATTTGAGAGCAGGGACATCGGGAGGACTTGGGGGGAGGTGAGAGAGGAATAAAACATATCAACACTGCAAGGACTCTGGGGTGAATTACCGGGGGTAGAAAAGATCAAGGTTTTCGATGGGGGAAGATAAGAGATGGTGGTGAACAACTGTTTTAAAGACCTGGAGGGAGGAGTGGGATTGAAGGGAGTGGGGGAGTTTGTTCCAGAGGCGGGAGAAAAGGGGAATGAAAGAGTGGAGGTGAGCAGAGAGCCTAGACTTTGGCAGTTTAACCATAAGAGGGTTGCAGGCAGATCTTGTGCGACCTGAAGGAATATTTGGGGGACAGAGCACAGAGAGAGCTGGGGGAGCAAGGCCGGAGAGGAGTCGGTAGAAGACAGAAAGACCACCAACCTGCCTGCGGTGAGTGAGTGAAAGGCCCTCGGTGTTGACTACATCGCAGGAGATTCCAATGATTCTGAAAGCTTTGGCCTCAACAGCGTGAAGCCGAGCAAGGTGTGAGGCAGGAGAACCAGCCCAGAGGGGGGAACAGTATTCCATTGAGCTGCGGATGAAAGCCTTGTATGTGGTGAGGAGCTCAGGTGTGCCAAGGAAGGACTTCGCACGACGGAGGATGCCCAGTCGGCGACTGGCTTTGGAGGCCAGCTTGGAAATGTGGTTTTCCCAAGAAAGATCATAGTCTGGAGGCACTTCCAGGAAATGTGACAGTAGGGGTACACTCATGTTACAAGCTGGCAACAATGTTTTTCTGAAAGCCCAGACCTCTAGGAACCCAAAAAGTCTTGTTGCCAGCTTGGGAAATGGTTTGGACCAGATTTGTGGCCATTTTTCAAAATGGCCGCCTACATTTTTGGTGTTTTCTAATATTTGAGCTCTAGAACTTATATCTGGCTGTCTTAAAGGTCTCTAGGGTTATGACCTTATAACATATAGTCATACAACAATCCTCACCCAAATTGGGGTGCATGGCATATCTATAAGTGGTTTTATTGAAGCAAAAAGGCAAAAATATGTCTGAAAAACGCCTTCATTTTGATTTTTCCAAATCACTAAATTGCATACTGTGAAGTTGTTCTTTGGTCAATTTCTTTCAAAATAGTTTTAAAATTTGCCCAGATCCCTCCTCTTCATTAGCAAATCTTCAGGAATATACCCAAGTTCTCAGAAAATATGTTTTATGCATGATCAGCTACCCCTACCCCCTAAATCACAAAACGTGCCAATTTTCAATATTTCCAGATTCCAACCAATATCATTGTTGTATGACTTTTTCTCATCATGATAGGTCCAAATTAACTTACTCTATGTGATTAGGTGTTAATAAAAATTGAATTTCACACTTTAGTGAAAATCCAAGATGGCTGCCAAATGGTCATAGAATATTTGGTGGCGCGAGACCATAAGACTGCAATTTCATTCAGAGGCACTTCTAAAATGTTCCATTTATACTAAATATATGAGGCACTACTATTCTATAGGTCACATGTATGTGAAAGAGTCTTGATGAGTTGAAGATGTATTATTTTAGAGGGGGACTTTATGTAAAATTTATGTTTTATAACATTTGAATTTCAGGAAAGTAGTGTGGATTTGGAAGTGCCTTGTTTGCGGAGTATATTAGTTCCAACATAGCTGACAAACAAGGCACTTACATAAATGAAGACATAGAAGATTGTAAAATATAAGCTATATTATTTAATGTAAAACAAAAATAAACATACATAACTTGTATACATAATGCAAACATTATTATGTTACACTGATCCAAACAATACAAACGTCAATGCAATGCTTGCACCTTTAAACTAAACAAATATTTGGCACTGAATTAACAAAGTCATACCCAACAAGCTAATCTGGCTATTCATACATAAGTGACAGAATGTGGGATACAGTCATATCATAGACTAGTAATACATTGGTGGAACAGAGCTGAAGCAAGACTAGTTACATTATGTCAAATACAGCCTAACTAAAGACTAGTAACACTATTTGAATGCAGTCAAATCATGGACGTGTAATGCTATGTGGAATACAGTAGCATAATAGACTATTGACATTATGTCATATTGAGCTTAGTAAATCAAAGACTAGTAGAACCAAATACTCCAAATACTAAACTTAGTCTAGTAATACTTTGTGAAATACAACTGAATCATAGATTGGTTACATTACGTCAAATACAGCCAGCATAGTAACAATATGACATTATGGAATATACTCAAGTTTCCATGCATGTCGTCTAATCACTATCAGAGTCATTGAGGGGGTTCCTGCATAAGTCTGCACATTTGCATGCCAATGTGCACCGCAATCCATTTTTCCTACAGTTGCACCTGCCAGTTAGACATGGACGGGCCTTTGAGGTACATGCACACGTCGCAATTTTGACACATTCTGCTGTGAGCCCTTCCTTGGTCATGAGACGGGGCATCAGCTGGTTGTCCTCAAGGTACCAGCCGGATGTTGTTGGATTGGGGATTCCTGGATTTGGCACATTGGCATTTCGCCACACAAGGGCTTGATGATGTGCCCTTAAAATGTGCTGGTGCAATGCATCCTCTGTTGGTGGCATGTTCTCTGGCTTTTTACCAACTTTTCTGAATTGGGAACATCTCAGCGCCTGGATTTCCTTTGCGTCTCCTTTCGGGTTGTAAAGACGGCAGACAAACTCCTCAGCCTTTGCACAAATCTCTTCACTTGGAACATGTGCAACCCCTAGCTGGGAGAGTAGGTGAGGAACTTCACAAAATATTTTCCATGCTGCCTTCTTTGATATGCCTGCGAGTTGACTGGTGCTGTCACATCCTGTAATGGCATGGAAAGCTAGAAGACTGTCCCTGACATCATCAGTGCAATCAATTTTGTGGCCAGCAATGTAGCGCCTGTATTTAGAGGTCCCTGATTTCATCCATACCTCTTCTGGCATTTGGGGCTGGAAGGCCATCAAAAGCAATAATACATCGGTATCACTACTGGTGATGACGATCCTCTCATATCCTCTAGCCTTTGCTTCCAGAGCATGAAGAATCATACGCGTGTCTGCCTCCTCTTGTGATGAACAGAGATGCTCCATGTTCCTGCCTGTGGAAGAGGCAGCCATGCCATTGTTTCCACCACTAACCACCAATTCCTGTGTGGCTTCATGTTCATGTTCAAGTAGTTCTTCCTTGAGAAGCTTTGTAAGAGCCACTTTGTTGTCATTGACATCCATGAAAGATTTCCATTGCTGTGGTAGCTTGAGATCTCTGTTGCTTATTTCACATCTAATGCCACGACCCTTTCCAACCCGCCTCTTTCTTGTTGCATCTTTGATTGAGTGCTTTTCATAGCAGTCAAAGACCACATCCACACGGTTACAGGGCTCCTTGAAGTTGTTTGACACTGCAGCTACGACCCTCTTGGCATAGTCTCCAAATGTCTTTGTGTCCTTTGGCTTTCCCAATGCCTGAACTAAGGCCATTCCATCAACAATTGTGCATGTTGGTGTGTTAGATGCTGGGGCATTTGCCTGAGACACACCATCTTTCTCTAGAAGAGGTAGCAACTGTGACTTGTTTGTTTGTCTGAGGGTCCCATCAGTATTGGCTAGAGCTAAAGGTACATGGCAAAGTTCTTGTGTGAGAAGTGAATCTATGTCAATATCTCTGCCTGCCTCCATGACAACAATCAGTCGTTGAAACAGATCGCGATCTGCTTTGACAATAGCAGTACCCTTTTTCTTCTTGTCCTTGGACACCTCAACAGCAAACATGGATGCAAATGTCTTCAACTTTTGTTTTGGGATGCTTGTGTGTAGGCTGGTCTTTTTCTCAATGAAACGCTCAGTCACAAAGGTACGGGCCACTTGATGTCCAACCTTCTCCGCACATAGCAGGTCCTTTTTAATTGCGGCATTTGCAATATCCCCAGTAGTGAGACATACAAGTTCCTCAGACTCTTTGTTGAAGACCTCAAATCTCTGAAACATCGACATCAGGCTTTGGACATCAGATTCATCCCTCAGCATCCTTGCTTTTCCAGATTCCTTGTGCACAGACTGGTCATCATTATTATCTTCTGTTACTCCGAGCATGTCCCTAGTTTCATCGGCAATCCTAGCTCTATCGATGTAGGTCAGTCCCCACCGATTTAGGGCAGTTTCAGAGCGTGTGATACCAATGACTCCTCCAGCGATTTTGCCCATCTTGTTGACATGCTCCAGTCCTTGATCATCAGGTACTTGGTTGAACTTTTGTGTGCTTTCCTTCACTCCGAAGTCCCCTTCATTGAAACCTGCCAACACCTCAGGCGCAGTGTGCCCCAGCTGATTCATATCTGCCAGGAACACACTGCCCCATCGCAGGTAGTTTGGCCAGTCGAAGGCTCCGAACCAGTGGAGCATCTCGCGAAAAGTGGTCAGGAACAATTCCCACTTGGCATCTCTGATGGCACGGGTGAACCTCAGGAGGATGCTCACAAGATGCATGTATTGCCGCCAATATACAAATGTGGCATTTGCCTCGTGTTCCCTGTCCATGTCTTCTATTAGGGCACTGACCTGGTAGGCCTTGGGCACCAGACGCCTCAGAGCACTGTAGATGGCCTCATCGTCTGCCTGCTGGAAAGCTCTCGAAAGGTCCTCTGATACCTGATTGATTTCTGCATCAATCTGTACTTCATTTTCATTCAGCCAATGTAGGATCTTCTGCCACAGAATTCGCCATAATGCCTCAAACACAAGCTTGTGGGCACGGATTGTGCGGTTCCATTGTTTCCCGTTGAGGATGTTCTGTGCAGTGTTCTCGCCATACACACCACTTTCTACCAGAATGTCCTTCAAGCCGGAATCTGCCATGTACTGTCCAATAACCTTGGTGAAATTCATTTGAATATGGAAACCACCATATGGAAGCTATTTACAGCACATGCAACAAGCAATATGTTATAGTACATTGTTAACACAACAATTATGTTAAAATGATGATTCGGGCAGGACCTGAGGAAGGATGCAAAGGAAAGCATCATTATTGCAATATATTATGTCTCAAAAATGTGTTGGTATCAAATGGTAGACTGCATTACCTTAACTTAACGTCATAATGTGAAATATTATATTTTATTGGCCATTTGGCAGCCATCTTGGATTTTCACTAAAGTGTGAAATTCAATTTTTATTAACACCTAATCACATAGAGTAAGTTAATTTGGACCTATCATGATGAGAAAAAGTCATACAACAATGATATTGGTTGGAATCTGGAAATATTGAAAATTGGCACGTTTTGTGATTTAGGGGGTAGGGGTAGCTGATCATGCATAAAACATATTTTCTGAGAACTTGGGTATATTCCTGAAGATTTGCTAATGAAGAGGAGGGATCTGGGCAAATTTTAAAACTATTTTGAAAGAAATTGACCAAAGAACAACTTCACAGTATGCAATTTAGTGATTTGGAAAAATCAAAATGAAGGCGTTTTTCAGGCATATTTTTGCCTTTTTGCTTCAATAAAACCACTTATAGATATGCCATGCACCCCAATTTTGGTGAGGATTGTTGTATGACTATATGTTATAAGGTCATAACCCTAGAGACCTTTAAGACAGCCAGATATAAGTTCTAGAGCTCAAATATTAGAAAACACCAAAAATGTAGGCGGCCATTTTGAAAAATGGCCACAAATCTGGTCCAAACCATTTCCCAAGCTGGCAACAAGCCTTTTTGGGTTCCTAGAGGTCTGGGCTTTCAGAAAAACATTGTTGCCAGCTTGTAACATGAGTGTACCCCTACCACCTTTTCTAGGCCACTTTTGGGGATATGCCTCCAGACTATCATGGCAGATAGTGAGACCCAAAAGCTTAAGCGACAGAACTTCTTGGAGAGGATTGTTGAGAAAGTAGATGGGAGGGTTGTCCAGTCGGTCCTTTCGGAGAGACATTGTAAGAGTGTGAGATTTGTCAGGATTGAAAGATATGTTCCACTTGTTTGACCAGTCTGTGATTTTGTCCAGGTCTGCAGAGAGTGAGGAGGCTGCAGACTGCCGATCTGAGGGATGAGGAATGGAGCGACAGAGAGTAGAGTCATCAGCAAAGAGATAGAGAGGATTTTCAAGAGAGTCAGAGAGATCATTGATGAAGACCAGAAAAAGCACAGGGCCCAGAACACTACCTTGGGGAACTCCAGCCTGAACAGGAAGAGGAGATGAGAGAAACCCATTCAGGGCCACACGTTGACTACGACCAGAGAGGAAGTCCGCCAGCCATGCGTGGAAATTTCCATGGATACCAAAGGAGGAGAGTTTGGTGAGCAGAGCAGGGTGCCAGACCGTATCGAAGGCACGTGAAATGTCAAGGGAGACAGCTCTAATTTCCTGTTTGGCGTTGAGGACCTCCATCCATTGTTGAGAAAGCAGAAGCAGCATGTCCAGAGTAGAGTGACCAGGTCTGAAACCAAATTGATGATCAGAGATCAAGCCATTGGAGAAGAGGAAAGATTTCATATCCGAAGCAATGATGGATTCCATGACTTTGCTGATAATTGGGAGAAGGCTGATTGGTCTGTAGTTGCTGGGATCTGTTTTTGCACCTTTTTTGTGCAAAGCGGTAATGTTGGCTGATTTCCTAGCAGATGGCAGATGACCTTGAGCAAAAGAGAGGGTGAAGAGAACAGAAAGAGGGAGTGAAAGAGCAGAAGAACATGATTTTAGGACCCTTGGGCTGATGCCGTCAGGACCAGTTGCAGAATCAGGGTCGAGGGTTGACAGAAACTTTTCCACCTTGTCAGGAGGAAAGGACACAGAGTCCAGGAGCAGCTGGGTACGACTGGGTACAGTGGGTACAGAGAGGGATGGGTTTGGGACACAAGATTTAGGGGCAAACACAGAGTTGAGACATTCATCTTTTTCACGTGCGGAGTCAGCCGTTAAGCCGTTTGAGGTGAGGGAGGGGATGGAGGGGGAACAAACACCAGAAACAGATTTGACCAGACGCCACCAGGATTTGGAAGAGGGAGACAGATAAGAGAGTTCGGTCTTGAGAATGGTGAGATATTGTTTCCTGACATTATATTATCCTGTGAGGGATAGATTGTTGATGATTTCACATTCAGCCTTTAATCACTCATTCAACGCACCCTGTGGTCGATTTGTGCGTACATTAAATAACATCACATTGTGCACACATCTTGTCCTTTTTATTCTGCACTTTCTTGGAAATGCACTTTATTTCTTTTTCCAAATTATTGTTATTTTTGAAACAAAGTTTATAGAGACACAATATATCATACTCCATATTATAATTACCTCTGCCACCAAAGGTGGAAGGAAGTTATGTTTTCACCCCTGTCTGTCTGTTTGTTTGAGCGTATGTGTCAAGAACGAAATGATTAGATGTTGGTGAAGATCGGATTCGGATCCGGCTACTAGAATTTAAGTGATTCTTCACCATTGGGAGATAGGGCTAAAAACGATACATAGCAGGATATCTCAAGTTGTTTACGGATTTGGACGAAACTTGGTGGAACGATTGTGTGTCTGACAAGGACGATTCAATTCGATTTTGGTGAAGATCTGAATATGGATTCGGGTATGAGAATTATTTAATTTCTTAAGTGATTCTTCACCATTGAGGTGTGTGTGTGTGTGTGTGTGTGTGTGTGTGTGTGTGTGTGTGTGTGTGTGTGTGTGTGTGTGTGTGTGTGTGTGTGTGTGTGTGTGTGTGTGTGTGTGTGTGTGTGTGTGTGTGTGTGTGTGTGTGTGTGTGTGTGTGTGTGTCTATGTCGAATTGGAATCCTTTCAAACCGTCGGTCCGCTCGCCCGGAGTCGGAAGATCGGAGTCTCGGCAAAAATGCAGTTCTCAGGAAACGTAGTTTATTCGACAATCAGGTCAGCACGGCGCCGTGGAGCAGTGATCACAGACAAGGTGGACAACCCGTGGCCTTGCCGAGAAAACTCTAAAGCAGAATCGTGCTGTGCACGTATTTGTACATTTCAACATCAGATAACACAATCGTAAAACCTTACATGTGCCAGATGGCAGAGTGAAGCAGAGAGAAAGACAAAGGGAGTTCTAGCTGTTGATGACCTTGCGAGATTTGAGATCCGGCCGTTTGCCCGAGAGAAGGGCTCCCACGAGCTTATCCCAACAAACGCTCGAGTGAATCCAAGTCTGCCTTGATATAACGCGGAGCCCAGCCGGAATTAATTGTCCTTTTCCCAGCGGGCGGTTCTGCACTAGTCGGGCCTGGTGAGAAATCAAAGAGAATTATCCTTTTGTCGAGAGAGAGAGAGAGAGAGAGAGAGAGAGAGAGAGAGAAAGGTCACCCCGAGTTTAACCGGTGAAATACCACAAGTTGTATCCCCATATATGGATCACAATTCTACCCAAGCTGATTATATAACAAGTTACATTATTTAAACGTCTCTACAAATTACGATTACAAAGGGATTTATAGCAAGTTTAACGAATGGTCTACGAGTAACTATTATGCAAATGAATATCAAGAGGATTAGTTTAAGAGTTAATATGGGCGAGGCCGACATCTACACATAATAAATATGATGATTCATCTGCTACATTACAGGTAATATATGTTGCTGTATTAAGGTATGGGATTGGATTTAGGTATTGGATTAATATTGGATTAAGGTATCAATGAAGGTATTGGAAAGGGTGTTGGAGAGGAGGATAAGGAAGAAGGTGAAGATCGACGAAATGCAGTTTGGATTTATGCCAGGAAGAGGAACGACAGATGCGCTCTCTATTGTGAGGCAGTTGCAGGAGAAGTACATGGAGAAGAGGAAGAAGTTGTTTCTTGGATTTGTTGATCTGGAGAAAGCATTCGATAGGGTTCCACACGAAGTATTGACATGGGCATTGAGGAAGTTAGGAGTGGAGGAATGGTTGATCAGAGTAGTGATGGCAATGTACAAAAGAGTGCGCACAGCTGTAAGGACGAAGGACGGGAACAGTGGTGAGTTTGAGGTGAAGGTGGGAGTGCATCAGGGGTCGGTACTAAATCCACTACTATTTGTAGCTGTGATGGAGGTTCTGGCTCAGAACGTAAAGGAGGGTTTACCGTGGGAGTTGTTGTATGCAGATGATCTGGTGTTGATTGCGGAAAGTATGGAAGGACTGAAGGAAAATATGAACAAGAGTAAGGAATGTATGGAGACAAAAGGTCTGAAGGTGAATATCGGAAAGACGAAGGTGATGGCAAGTGGTAAAGCATGTGGTGAGGTGGAAAGAACTGGGAAGTGGCCATGTGCTGTGTGCAGGAAGGGTGTCGCAGTGAACTCCATTCAATGTACAATGTGCGCTGAGTGGGTTCATCCAAAATGCAGTGGTCTGAGAGGGTCATTAACCAGTGTGGCAGCTACATTCAAATGTAAGGTGTGCACAGAGGGAGCTGCAGATGGAGGAAATGTTGAGTTGGATCTTGGAGACAGCGTGAAGCTGGAAGGTGTGAAAACATTTTGCTACCTCGGAGACATGCTGAATGGAGAAGGTGGATCAGACTCGGCAAAGGTTGCTAGAGTGAGATGTGCATGGAAGAAGTTTCGGGAACTGAGTGGCGTGCTGATGAGGAGGGGAGTGTCGTTGAAGCTGAAGGGAAAGGTGTATGCTGCATGTGTGAGAAGTGTTATGATTTATGGGAGCGAGACATGGATAATGAATGTAGAGCAGCAACGAAGGCTGGAAAGGGTGGAAATGCGAATGGTTCGGTGGATGTGCGGAGTATCGTTGAGAGAAAGGAAGACAAATGATGAATTGCGAAAGATGATGGGAATAGAGCCTGTGATTGATGCTGTGAAGAGGAACAGGTTGAGATGGTTTGGTCATGTGTTGAGGAAGGATGAAAGTGACTGGTTGAGAAGAGTGATGGAAATGAATGTAGAAGGAAGAAGACGACGGGGAAGACCGAGAAAGACTTTGCTAAAGATGGTGGAAGAAGAAATGCGGGCAAGGGGGTTAACAAGGGGAGATGCAGAAAATAGGGCAAAATGGAGAAGATTGTCATGGGGACCACAAGTCTAACCCCCGATCTAGCAGGGAAAATGGCCTTAAAATGCATGTTGTTGTTGTTGTTGTTGTTGTTGTTGTATTAAGGTGTGATGTGATATCCCTGTTGCTGAGTCTAACTGCTTCACCCACACTCCTCCCATTTTGTCCTTTTGTTTCTCCACAAAGGGGGAATCTTTGAACCATACGTGCCCCCAGAGGGCGATGGGCGACAATCATCGGTGACGGTCGAAGGTTTGAAACAAAGAACTGAGCTGTTGAAGAAAACGGCTTCGTCACATGTAGAGTATGTGCACACTAAGATGTTATGCCTGACTTTATATATTCTTGTTTGTTTGTCTGTCTGATGTGTTGTTGTTTTTTGTAGATGGTCGAGGCTCACGGAAGAGCTTGAGCAGAATGTAATAGAACAAAATGGAAAGGGGGGGGGGGGGGGAACCAACACCAGGTGACAATTGAGGGTGAGGGTGAGAGTGCGATCAAGGGGAAGGGGAGAAGGGCACACGGGGGTGATCAAGCTAAACACAGCAAGAAGTGGAACGGCAAAGTGGGGATGAACAAACCAACCGACAACTACCAAACAGAGGTGAGGGAGACGGGGGAAATCACAATAACCTGGAAAAGGGGAGTGCTTGGGAATGGGGTCATTAGGGTAAAGAGATCATGAGTATGGATGGGGATCGTGATGAACAGCTGTATTATTGGATCCCTGGAGGGAAGAATGAGACTGAACAGACTGGGGAAGTTGGTTCCGCTGGTAAGAGAAAGAAAGAACAAATGAGTAGAGGTATGCAGTGAGCCTGGTTTTTGGGAGTTTAACAAGAAAAGGGTTACTGGTAGGCCGTGTGTGCCCTGCAGAAACTTGGAGGGAGGGAAATAAGAGGGCAGAGGGTGCAAAACCAAAAAGTAGATAGTAGAATACAGAGGCCGCCAACCTGCCTGCATTGTAAAGGTAACAGGCCTAGACACTCAGCTTAGCTTAGTCGCGAGAGGTCGCAATGTTTTTGACGGCCTTGCTTTCCATGGCATAAATAAGGGCTAGATGTGAGGCAGGGGCACCACCCCAAAAGGGGGGAGCAGTACTCCATCAAGCTGCGGATGAAGGCCTTGTAGGTTATCAAAAGTTCAGATTGGCCAAGTGATTTGGTCCATGGTAATCTCTCTTCTTGACTCTGAAGAACACAATGTTCTTCTTCAATACATGTGTTTAGGAATATTGTTCATGGAGAAGTTGATTAGGGTTAGGATAAGATGCTGAGAAGACCATGGCACAGTACTAACAGGGCATGATGTAACACTCTGGTAAACCAGCCAGCCTTGCTGTCACATGACCTAGTCTTTTTTTATCTCCTCAACCTAAAACACATCACTTCCCATCCCTTCAAATGGATCATTTTGGGCTTAATCCTTAAAAATCCAACATATTTACATGGGGCGGGCATTTGTGGGATGAGTTGTGAAATATGGGTAAACTGTGAACTCGATTACCCGTTGCATTTGTGTAGTTTATTCCAGCAGGACCGTTTTTCAGGTTGAGAAAGATCAAGCGTCTCGACCCTCATTTCGGCACGAAAATCTTCGCCACAAAAGCGCAAGAGATTTATGTCGAAGCAAATAACTGCTTGGCGAAGTGAGTTCTGTGTTTTTTTTTTTAATATTTACCTCCGCCACCGAAGGTGGATGGAGGTTATGTTTTCATCCCTGTCTGTTTGTTTATTTGTGAGCAAGATGTCTCAAAAAGTTATGGACGGATTCGGACAAAATTTGGCAGGGATGTAGCGCATGTGACAAGGACGAAATTAATAGATGTTGGTGAAGATCTGGATTCGGCTAATAGAATTTTAAAATTGATTCTTTACCATTGGGAGATAGGGCCAAAAATGATACATAGCAGGATATCTCAAATCGTTGCGGATGGACTTGGACGAAACTTGGTGGAGATGTTGGGTGTCTGATAAGGATAATTCGATTCGATTTTGGTGAAGATCTTAATATGTATTTGGATATGATGATTATTTAATTTTTTTAAGTGGTTCTTCAACATTGGGAGATCGGGCCAAAAATGATACATAGCAGGATATCTCAAATCGTTGCGGACGGACTTGGACGAAACTTGGTGGAGATGTTGGGTGTCTGACGAGGATGATTCGATTCGATTTTGGTGAAGATCTTAATATGTATTTGGATATGATGATTATTTAATAACTTTTTTTAGTGATTCTTCACCATTGAGAGATCGGGCGAAAAGCGATACATAACATCATTTTAAAATGTTGTGGACGAGTTCTGAATAAACTTGGTGGACGAGTTTTTTTCGGTGACGAGAACAAGCCGATTCGATTTTGGTTCAGGTCTGAATCCAGATCCGGCCTATCAGTGGATACAAAGCGTAAACTGCTCATCCTAGCAGAGTTATGCGCTCTCCCGAGTGTCCTTATAATTTATTATCAATACGAATCCCTTTGATTATTATGATCAGAGTATTTGCTGTGATTAAAAGATTAGCTCGCTTGTACATCATGTTCTTACCAACATTGGTCGTTTTGGCACTTCTTGCGCTTTGCAAAAGTTGTAAAATGTGAAATGGGAGGGGGAAGAACGAGGAATGATTTGGGAAGCAGTTTCAGATATTCTGATGTACCTTACTCTGTTACAAAGCATCAGTGCTGCTGAAGCAGTTTCTTGGCAAGGGTTATACTGGGTGGTTTGCCATTGTCTTCCCAGTGTTGATTGTCCGTGCTCTAGCCTTTTAAATGTCGAGCAAGGAAGCAGCACATACCATTTTTAAAGTCTTTGGTATGACGCGGCCGGGGTTTGACCGACTGTCCTCCCAGACTCGGAGCGGATGCTCGAACCATTACACCACCGAGTCTGGTGTTTCAAACACACTGAGAAATTTAAATAAAAACAAACAAAAAAAAACTTTTGGAACATAAAGATGGGCAGAGAAAGATGAATAAATGACATGATGGTTGATTCTTTTTTTTTTTATTGCAATGCTATTGGTTTACTATAGGAAAAAAAAATAACCCACAGCTTCACACAAAAATGTGCGAATGTCCTCCAAGCCTCCAATATGTCCTCCAATGTTGGAGGAGAATGTCCTCCAAGCTGGAAATGTGACCAATTTTTTTTCCTCCCCCCACAGCTTCAACAAGCACAGACTGCGTGAACTCGTCACAGAAATGTGCTACGCGGTAAATTGGTCTAGTTTGTGTTCATTCTGCTTCTGTTGCAAAATTGCATGTTCTATAAAGATAACGGCGGAACTTTAAGGAGACAATGACATGTGAGACATGTCCATGTCCTTTTATTTATTTATTTTTATATCCTGCAGGTAATGGTGAAGGGGTGCAGACAGAAAACGACTCGCTGGAAATTCATAGAATCGCTGGAGCTTCCGAGGGTCGTCCACATTCGGTACTCGGATATGATCCATGAGAGCAACGCGTACGGCCAAGTGACAGTGCGCATACACACACGGCAGGTATGCCTCTAAGTTGTAACCACCTGCCCTTGGAACACGTGGTTTGTAAATCCTTTTGATTGCACATCCAGCTGTATTCGCTTCTTGTTATGGTATCTTCTTCTTGCTTGCTTTCATATGTGGCATGTGGCTGCAGGTTTGCATCAATGTTGTTAGGATTAGAGCAGGAAATTGGAATTTGGCCAGTGTAAGCTCACCTATTTTTTGCAGGAGACATTGAGATGCATGACCTATGCCACAGAAGGTGGATGGAGGTTATGTTTTCACCCCTGTCTGTTTATCTGTGAACATGATGTCTCAAAAATTTGTTGACAGATCCAGACAAAATTTGTTGGAGACGTTGGGTAGGTGTCAAGGACGAAATGTTTCGATTTTGATGAAGATCCAGAACTGGAGACAGATACTCGCATTTTTAGCTCGCCTCAAGGTAGTTCCAGGAAGCTTGTGGGATGGCGCGTCGTCCGTCCTTCGGTCCGTCAGTCCGTAAACACTTGCAACTACTTCTCCGAAACTGCTGATGGAATTGTGACCAAACTTGGCACAAATGTTTGGTTTGTTTCAACTCGCATTTGTTCATGGCATGAAAGAAATCAGGATTTAAGGGGGGGGGGGGGTGAAAGTGGATCCTGGTTTGACCCTCCCCCCCCCCCCCCCACCCCCTCAAAAAAGTAATTTGCTTTTTCCTCTGAAATTACACACTTTCGATGAAACTTGACCACAACCATCATCTCCTCTGATGCATCGACGTTTGTTCATGGCATTAAATAATCAGGGTTAAAGGGTGCATGTGGGGGGTTGGACCCCTAAAGTAGGTATTTGCTCTCCTCTCCGAAAGTACACAATTCTGATGATATTTGATCACAACCTTCATCACCTGTGATGTACCAATGTTTGTTTACTGCATTAGAACATTTGGGGTCTGAGGTGTTCTACAGGGGGAGGGCAGGAGGGGGTGGAGAAAGGGGGGAAAGTAGTGGGGGATGAGGAAAGCAGGGGGGGAGGGGGAGGGGATGGTTGTCCCCCAAAATAGTTTGTTTTTTGTTTGTTTGTTTGTTTAAAGTCTTATGGTTGCGTTAGTAAAATTATACATGCTGCCCTGTCTCCTAGCAACCATTGAAATTGGTTTTAAATACCGTGATACTGTTAAAATACCTTTAGCCAGTGTAGTATACTGCTTTATTCTACCAGGGGTATTGCCCATTTCTTTAAGTGATTCTGCACCATTGAGTGATGGGGCTAAAACCAATATACAGCACAATATCTCAAAAAGTTGACGGATCCAGACAAAACTTGGTGGACACGTTGGTTGTGACAAGAACGAATATATTTAATTCTGGTGAAGATCCGGATCCGGATACGAGATTTTTTTTTTTTTTTAATCACAGTATTTGTGATTCTTCCCCATTGAGTGATCGGGCCATGATATTTTAAAATGTTGTAAACAGTTTTTGACAACTTGGGGGATGAGTTCGTCAGGCAAGAACAAGCCGATTCGATTTTGGTTCAGGTCCGAATCCAGATCTGGCCTATCGGTGGATACAAAACCTAAACTCTTCAGCCTGGCGGAGGTGTGCGCTCCACTGAATGCTGTTCTAGTTACATTAAGTATCATGCCATTTCTTGCCCTCGTAATTGCTCAGGCTCTTGCCGTGTACGACCGCTTTGGCCGTCTCATGTACGGTGGCGAGGATGTGCCCAAGGATGTGCTCGAGTACGTGGTGTTTGAGAAACATCTCTCAGATCAGTATGGTTCATGGAGGATGCACAGCAAGATTGTCGCTCCCTGGGCAAAGCAGAAGGATCCAGTGATTAAGGTAATAAATCCTTGCGTTTTCACAACTAATTTTATCAAACGAAGCATGGATCACTAATTATTTTCGAAAATGCTGTGCTTGGTGAGAAATCTGTTTTCTTTGGAGAAGCCGTTTCACTGATTTAAATAATCTATGTTGTATTAATAACGAGCTTGGTCTTGCTTTACAGACAATGGTACTTTCTCCTGAAGAAGAAGAAGAACTAAACAAAGTGCAAGGGGTTCATGCAAAAGCATGAGGTGTGCACATCGATGTAACATTCTTCCCAAGAACAAGAAATGTTGATTTTTCTTTTTGTGTATAAAAATGGAATATTGTTTATTAAAATACAGTATTGTTAACTCTGGCAGTGGTTTGAATTTTCTTTTTTTACAAATACAATTTAAAGCCTGGAGCTCGTACGTCCCATACCGTTTCAAATCTTACAGGAAATGAATTTTAACATTTTCATCCAAATACCACCCTGGACAGGTTAGTCAAACAATTTACATGGGATATCTTGCTTCCACAGCTCATTGAAGTGACACACCAGCCCCCACCCAATCGTGGCAGGTTATCGACGTGCATTGGCCAGCATGTTTAACATCCACAAGCAGATAGGACAACGTAACCATTGACGTAACACCACGCCTCCAAAAGGATGGACATTTTACAGTCAAGCTGTGAATAAAATGCAGAATTTACAGCTCAAGTGTATTATCTATGAGCTATCATACCAAAAAAAAGGCGAACCCACCCGCTCTAGCAGGGAAAATGGCCTTAAAAATGCCTGTTGTTGTATCCTACCAAAATCTATCCCAGGTATACACAGTGCTGTGTTGTGGTACTATTCCCCATTAAACATTCATGGAAAGTTAGAAGTGTGCGATACAGGTTTATAATTAAAATTTCTCTAAAAGTCAATTTAATATCAGTCACTTGTTACATTAATGGAAATTACAAGAAACCACAAAGTTGCAAGTTAATGAATCCTATTATCTTACTATAATTCACCAAATGTCCGTCCGTCCGTTTGAAGGTACCGCAAAAACGGCTCAACCGATTGCAACGATATTTTGGGTGGGTATTCCTAGGACCCTTGGAATACCAGTGAAATACCTAGTAAAAATAAATAAATAAATAAAAAATACCCTGGAATACCAGTAAAAATAGTGAATACCAAATGAAATGATGAATTGCGAAAGATGATGGGAATAGAGCCTGTGATTGATGCTGTGAAGAGGAACAGGTTGAGATGGTTTGGTCATGTGTTGAGGAAGGATGAAAGTGATTTGTTGAGAAGAGTGATGGAAATGAATGTAGAAGGAAGTAGAGGACGGGGAAGACCGAGAAAGACTTGGCTAAAGATGGTGGAAGAAGAAATGCGGGCAAGGGGGTTAACAAGGAGTGATGCAGAAAATAGGGCAAAATGGAGAAGATCGTCATGGGGACCGCAAGGCTAACCCCCGCTCTGGCAGGGAAAATGGCCTTAAAATGCATGTTGTTGTTTTGTATGCTGGACTACCCTTGTGTTCTTAGGAGGAACCAAGTAATGGTCTGGAAAAGTTCATATAAAGGGCACCAATTTGATTCATACAGTTCAAAAAAAAAAAACAATACAAACTTTACTTACTGATGGGTTTTAACCTATATATGTAGGGTGCCCTTAATATGAACTTTTGCTTTGCACCTCCTTCGATTCTGGAAACAAATCAGTGAGTGCTTCTTGTACCAATGTTAAATGCAGTGCAAGTACATTGGGCTTGCCTTCGCATCCCAACCACATAAAGTGCAACCAGTGATGTATACAAGTGATTTAGAGAATGGTTAAGTGTTGAAAATATTGTTCTTCAGTGTTTAAAAACATCAACAATCAAAATCATCCGTCCACAACTTTTTGAGATATCCTGCTATATATCGTTTTTGGCCCTATCTCCCAATGGTGAAGAATCACTTTAAAAATTCTAGTTGCCGGATCCGAATCCAGATCTTCACCAAAATCTAATCATTTCGTTCTTGTCACATACGCTACATCTCCGCCAAATTTCGTCCGAATCCATCCACAACTTTTTGAGATATCTTGTTCACAAACAAACAGACGGGGTGAAAACATAGCCTCCATTTACCTTTGGAGGCAGAGGTAAAAAAAGAAAAGAAATCAAATCCAATTTATCTTGAAGGAATTGCATGTTTTAATGAGCATGAACTTTGGTCTTGTCAAGTAACATGTGCCATTTAATGTATATATGAAAAACTACTTTGGATTAGAATCAAGGGTAGCAATATCAGTTTAAAACGATGGCATAGTACCTGTGAGAGCAGAGGGAGGAGGGGGACACCAGAATCTGGCAGAAGCACAGCTGTAAAACCAGCAAAAATCAACTTCATCACTTTTAAGATTCAGCCAACAACATACAATGGTCCCAAGTACATGCATAAAATTCAACCTTAAAGGTACACTACGTACTCCATTTAAATTATACATTAAATTGCAATGAATAGCGTCGCAGCAAATACCTCGCTCGACATTTTCCAAAGTTAGCGACTTGCATTTAAATGCTTTGTCAAACAGTTAGCCGAAGCCAGTTCAAGATTTATGTGGAATTGTTTCGCGTAAACAATGTAGTGTTTCGTAGAAACAGACATTCCATACCAATAAATGGAAGTTTGTTTACTTTGTACCAAATTAACGAAATTAAATGGTGAAATAACCCACGAATATATATATATATATATATATATTGTTGTGGATATGAGAATGTTTTTTTATTTTGTTGTTGTGGTAAAATGTTGTTGTAAAAGGTTGTTGTAAAATATCACCCCTCCTCCCTCCGTTTGTGGTTGTATAAAGGTCAAAGGGCGTTTCCGTAGTTAGTCCATAAAACATACATGCAGGACACGATATATCCTTTCTTTTGACAGTTATATCTTATTCTGTGTATTAGTGTAAGGCTGTGTCTTCCATTAATTGAAATACTCCATTGCACCAGTGAAAGAGATAGATTCCCTTCATTCCCATTCCCAAAACCTCCATTCCCCCTCTCGTCACTGCTGAGCCCTCGATTACCAATTACCTCCGATCCAATTGCCGCCATTAACCACGAGGCATTGAGTCGGAGAAGAAAGGCGTGTCGCACCTCGTCAGAGGGGAGGAGGGGCGCGCCCGCCCGTCGTCATCCAGGGCGGAGCCCGAGGGTCGCGCGACCAACCAGGGCCGAGGTGAGCACCCCCGATGGGCGTGTCCAAAGCGCCGGGGGCGTGATCGCTGGGGGCGCTATAAAAAGCGCAACCGGAAGTGAGTAGAGAGAGATGCACTCTGGGTTGGACTGAGTCGGTCGCAAAAGAGAGAGAAGGGTTGTTGAGGGAGAAGAGTTGGTTGAGGAGTTGGTTGCAAGGTTGTTGGTTGCGGTGAGGAGTCGGTGGTGAGGAGTGAAAGAAGCAAGGAAGAGTTGAGGGTTTGGACCAGACAAGTCCTGAGAACGTAGCGGACAGAGGCCGCAGCCGCAAGACCACCCAACCGCCAAAGGGGGCCTGAACGGCGGTTTGGAGCAGGGCCAAAGAGGAACGGCGGCTGCTGAACGCGCCGGTTGTGCTGCGGGACCCCCCCTTGGACCTCTCCCTCTCCCTCCAGCCATCCACCTTCTGCCATTCCTGGCATCCCCCGCGTGAGTCAGCGTTCTGTTTGTTCTGTCCTGGGATAAGTTAAGCCTGTAGGTAAGCTAAATTTGCACTGTGTCACCTGCGTCTTATGACTATGTGTTGTAAATAAAACTTGATTGCCCCTTTTTGCTTGTGTGTGTAAATAATAAAACCCATTACTCGTCTGTACGTCTTCTCGTTTTATTCCTTTTCCTCTTTGCATTCGTCGTTTTTGTCTTTTCCCCTCATTGAGCAGCTGCGGTGCGATCCGGCCAAAGTCTGGGTGAATCGGGTGAGTTTTTGTTAGGTCGCGGTTTTAAACCACCGCTCGGTCTATAACATCATAACCGCGATCTGTAACAATTGGTGTCTGGGAGTGGAATTCGGGTCCCGAACCAAATTTTTAAAACATCTAAAAAAAAATTTTGGTCAAAATTACGAGCTGCCGAAATTTGGTTTTTTTTAAGCAAAACCCGAATTTTGAAATCGCGCCATGGCTGTTCAAGGCGACGGGATGCCGGTGGGAGAGATAGACGGGGTAGAATCGACCCAGGACTTAGGAAAAAAAATGGTGGAGGAGAGTAAAGAAGGTGTGGTTGCGGGAATATCAGGTGCACAAAATGGCAGCCTCCCGTACGTGACGGCGATAGCCGGACCCGCAGTGCCAATGGACTGGGGTGTTTGCATGATGCATTTCAGTGCCGCTCTGAGGGGTGACAGTAAGGGATTTGATGCAATGATGGCTACCCAGGGGCTAGACGCGGAAAAAGCGAGGCACGAAGCAAGGTACAACCCGATTGGATTTGAGGAGCAAATAAACGCCACGGTAAAAAGAATACAGGAAGACATTGACCGCAGGTTGGGCGAGCAGGTCCCACGGGTGCACGGGGAGGTAACGCGTGTCGAAAAGCGCTGGTTGAGCGAAGCGGAGGAAAGCACGGGTACAATGACGGGGGTAGAAATCGCGACACGGGGTTTGGAAAAGCCGGCGACCGATGAAGTAGAGGGAATTTTATTAAAGCCAACGGTCGCCGAGGTTAATAAAGAAAAAGCAGTAGCGGGAATTAAAATTGAAGAGATGACGGAGGTAACCCGGGAATTGCAGGGAGAAATGGATTATGTACAAAGTCCCTGCTCAAATCATGATGCTGTACTCGCTAACCCGAATGGAAGTTTGCAGGTTCGCGTGGAGAAAAGGATCCCCCAGGTGAGTCGTGCTGTATATTGTGCGGGTAGATTTTGCAGGAGGATGTTTAGCGACAAAAGAATTTTCGCGCGCTTGGGATCGAGGAAGCATCCGGGCGTTGGTGAAGGGTCCCGTGTGAGTGGAAATGGCACGCGTGGGAGGAAAAAGTGTGCGTCGGCGAGTGGGTGTGTTATAAAGTGTGGGAGTGAAACCGAGTGCGAGCGAGAATGCACGTCGGGGTGTACGGCGAGTGACACGAATAGTGAGTTGGTGGTGGCGCAGGTGCGAGAGGGCACATCGGAGCGCGAGTGTGAAACCGAGTGCGAGCGAGAATGCACGTCGGGGTGTACGAAGTGTGACACGAATAGTGAGTTGGTGGTGGCGCAGGTGCGAGAGGGCACATCGGAGCGCGAGTGTGAAACCGAGTGCGAGCGAGAATGCACGTCGGGGTGTACGGAGTGTGACACGAATAGTGAGTTGGTGATGGCGCAGGTGCGAGAGGGCACATCGGAGCGCGAGTGTGAAACCGAGTGCGAGCGAGAATGCACGTCGGGGTGTACGAAGTGTGACACGGAGAGTAAGGTGGTGGTGGAACGTGTGCGAGAAAGCACACCTGAATTGGTCATGGCGCGGGTGTGGGAGAGCCCATGTGAGCGCGTTAGTGGGTGGATGCAAGAGTGCACGCCCATGGTGAGTGTTACGGAGGACGTAACGGAGGAGAGGTGTGGACCGAAGTGTGCGCAAGAGGTGTGGTGTGTAACAGAGAGAGCGTTGGTGGAATGTACGGACGGCGTTGGAACGCCAGGTTTTGTGAGGGTGAAAGGGGTAGCGTATGCTTGTAAGCATGCAAGTGAAGCATCGATGGTAACCGGTTTAGTGGTTAGAGCGACGGATAGCCGATGCGAGCACTCGGTGCGAGGGGTGCTTGGTTGGGTGCGAGGCCCGGCGTCGATCGAAGCTGCGTCGTTTCTCTTCGAAGCGTCGTTGCCGATTCGGGCTTGGCCCCGCCCCACACGGTCGAGTCCGGGCTTTGTCGGGCGAGGCGACCGGTCCGGTTCGAGGGCGAGTGGGAGGAAGCGGAACGGTGCCCCCTCGTGGGGACGGGGTTCCGACCGGGGGAGATGGAGCCATCGGGCCCGGGACCGCAAGGTGCCGCGCCGAGATGGTGCGTGGAATCTCGGTCCAACCAAACCACCTCCCTTGAACCGAAAGCCGGACGGATTCAACCTGCAGGCAACCAAACCACCCGAATTCATTGCTCGGCTTTACGAAGCCGAGTTTAATGATGTCATGACGCACCGAGGCTAGGATATAGCGGACTGTGATGATGGTGATCGTGATAGTAATAGTGTTTTGGGCCCAAAATTAGAGAAAAACAAAATTTGATGATTGGCAAAGGATTGGCAGTAATGATTGGCAGATGATGAGTAGTGATTGGCAAATTTTTGATTGGTTGGAATTTAGGTGTACAAAATTGATAGTGAGAGACCCCCGATGTGGTGGGATGGCAAATCCACCATCCCTCACAGACGTGGGGCAAAGGAGCTATAGTTTATGGGGTGTATGGCAGTGAAAACTAGCCCGGGTGGGTTAGGTTATATTGTAGGGATCTAGAAGAGATTGACATTAGGTAACGTTAAGGTTAGTTAGTGACTGATACCTGTAGTGGGGACGCAGGTAGATTAGTGTGGATGATAATGACGTGGGAGCGCAATAGTTTAAAGGGACGACTGGGAAGCGCAAGTTTCAGAAGGGAGTAGTTAGCTGAGATGATGCCGTGTGTGTGAGGATTGAACAGGTGAGAATTGGACAGGTGTGATTGCACAGGTGTGCAACTGAACAGGTGTGTGGAGCAGTGTATGAGGGAGTAGTGGTGATTGTGTGTTGTGTTGACCAACTGGTCCAGGAAGAGGAGGAGGGTGCAGGTGGCACCAGGTAGGATTGCACAGGTGTGCAACAACAGGTGTATGTGGTTGTATGGAATAAATGGTATGGAGTAGTGGAATGGATGGTAGTGGAGTGAGAATGGTGGAAATTGTGGAGTGGAGTGGATGGTGCAAAGGTGTGAATGGGGGAAGAGTGGACCTCCATCACGGATACCCGGGGCGGGTAGTGTAAGTGTTAGGTAGAGGGTACAGGTAAATTGTAGTTGGATATTGGCATCTGTGGTGCGGGTGACAGAATGGTATGTGGATGGGTGCGTTGGTGTTGTGGAAATGGCTGGGCGTGTAGCCTGTTAGTGTGTGTAGTTGGTTGGGCGCTCCACCACTGTGAGGATGTCGGCCAGGTGAGGCCGCAGGTGGGCTCTGGGAGCCGGTAGTAGTTGTTGTGGATGGGGCCCGAGGATCCGGAGGACGGACCCGGGTAGCCCAGTGCCAGAGGGCACCGAGTGGGGTGACAGAGCCAGGAGGGGCCTGCCCCAGTTAGATAGGTTAGGGTGAGGAGCTAGGTAAGCTCGGGTGGCAACTGCAGTGGTGGAGGTGTGCAGGTGGGTAGACCCACTGGGAGAGGTACACGTCGCAGCCCAGAAATTGTGCTAGAGCACCGGGAGATGAATCGGGGGAGTGAGACCCCAAATTGAGAAGCACCACAGTTTGGCCAATGGGAATTGGTTTTTAGAACCCATAGTGTAAGAGGGCCAATGGTTTGGCCGGAGAAAGAACCCGGGTAGTGTAAAGTGTGTTAAAATCATTTAGAGGATAGTTAGGATGAAGGATCTCCTCGCACCATCTGCATCCACTCACCTGAGGTGACAGGTACTCCACACCATGCCATGTTTAATTATTTTTACTGTGCAAATGTTTGGAATGTGAGACGCATCATGACGTGGGTGTGACATTGTGCGTAATTCCATCTCTTCCTCCTTATGAGGATTGATGATGAATTGATGATGGCAAATTTTTGAAGTAGAGGGATTGTGGTGACGAATTTGGTATAGGGGAAATATGGGGAAGACGTGACAGTAGTGACGAATTGGTAATGTGTAGATTTTGTACATATGGCGTAAGGGCAAGGGTAGGCTAGGTGACAGGGGGGTGACGTACGGTAGGGACGAGCTTTCTCACTTCGCCCTCCGTACGCATTTTGCCTTGCATTGCCTTTTTGACGTGTACCCTTGAGACCTTACCCCTCGCTCATCTGTCTTGTCCCCCCTTTTTGTCTCCCACATGAGGACCTGAGCGCCGTTGGGCGCCGGGGGGAGCGTGCGTGGGTCGGCCATTGTGCGCCCGAAATTCCCAGAACCAGCTGTCTGCATCGATGCACCACGTTATGGACCACATGTCAGTGGCCGAGCACCACTTATGGACCCCATGGGTTGGGGCAAGGCCCCTCTGCTGGAACCGGCCATGAGGGCCCGAAATCTTGCTGGCGGACCTTGGCCACAGGGCACCGATGCCCCACAGGTGAACCACACTAGTCGGCCCTGTGGGCCATAAATAAAATCAAATAAAAAAAGGACACATTGGGCACACTTTATTGAAAATAGGCCGCCAGTAAGCAAAGCAAAAGAATGACAACATCTGGAAGAACAAATAATAACCAGCAGAGGGAGCCGAAGAGCAAGAGATCACCTGCAGGGTTTGGGTTTGTTGGATTTATTTTATTGATGAACAGTGGTGACTGCACTGATTGGTGCTTGAGGGTGTGTTGGTGCGTTATAGGTGCTTTCATGGTGCATTGATGCAGAGCAGACTGTCCTCCCCCCAGAAAGAACAATTACAGGTCCTGGGTTAGTTTTGTAAATAAAAATAGCGTCAATTGTAAATAATGCTTCCCACCGTCAGTGTGTAGTTTGAAGACCATTCCGCAATTCGGTTAACTGTGGGCGTAAGTCTGTTAGGCAGGGTGCAATGGAGCAGCGGGACACATTTATTTATGTTTTAAAACTGTCGCACTCAGGGTCAGGCTAAAAGTAGAGGGAACTACACCTACATGCCACACTAAGGTAAAAGTAATAGGCCCGGGACGTGCCTAAGGGGAGGAGGGTGCAGTGTTGTGGATATGAGAATGTTTTTTTATTTTGTTGTTGTGGTAAAATGTTGTTGTAAAAGGTTGTTGTAAAATATCACCCCTCCTCCCTCCGTTTGTGGTTGTATAAAGGTCAAAGGGCGTTTCCGTAGTTAGTCCATAAAACATACATGCAGGACACGATATATCCTTTCTTTTGACAGTTATATCTTATTCTGTGTATTAGTGTAAGGCTGTGTCTTCCATTAATTGAAATACTCCATTGCACCAGTGAAAGAGATAGATTCCCTTCATTCCCATTCCCAAAACCTCCATTCCCCCTCTCGTCACTGCTGAGCCCTCGATTACCAATTACCTCCGATCCAATTGCCGCCATTAACCACGAGGCATTGAGTCGGAGAAGAAAGGCGTGTCGCACCTCGTCAGAGGGGAGGAGGGGCGCGCCCGCCCGTCGTCATCCAGGGCGGAGCCCGAGGGTCGCGCGACCAACCAGGGCCGAGGTGAGCACCCCCGATGGGCGTGTCCAAAGCGCCGGGGGCGTGATCGCTGGGGGCGCTATAAAAAGCGCAACCGGAAGTGAGTAGAGAGAGATGCACTCTGGGTTGGACTGAGTCGGTCGCAAAAGAGAGAGAAGGGTTGTTGAGGGAGAAGAGTTGGTTGAGGAGTTGGTTGCAAGGTTGTTGGTTGCGGTGAGGAGTCGGTGGTGAGGAGTGAAAGAAGCAAGGAAGAGTTGAGGGTTTGGACCAGACAAGTCCTGAGAACGTAGCGGACAGAGGCCGCAGCCGCAAGACCACCCAACCGCCAAAGGGGGCCTGAACGGCGGTTTGGAGCAGGGCCAAAGAGGAACGGCGGCTGCTGAACGCGCCGGTTGTGCTGCGGGACCCCCCCTTGGACCTCTCCCTCTCCCTCCAGCCATCCACCTTCTGCCATTCCTGGCATCCCCCGCGTGAGTCAGCGTTCTGTTTGTTCTGTCCTGGGATAAGTTAAGCCTGTAGGTAAGCTAAATTTGCACTGTGTCACCTGCGTCTTATGACTATGTGTTGTAAATAAAACTTGATTGCCCCTTTTTGCTTGTGTGTGTAAATAATAAAACCCATTACTCGTCTGTACGTCTTCTCGTTTTATTCCTTTTCCTCTTTGCATTCGTCGTTTTTGTCTTTTCCCCTCATTGAGCAGCTGCGGTGCGATCCGGCCAAAGTCTGGGTGAATCGGGTGAGTTTTTGTTAGGTCGCGGTTTTAAACCACCGCTCGGTCTATAACATCATAACCGCGATCTGTAACAATATATATATATATATATATATATATAAACACCCACATTTCAGGATTGCTGGGAATTTTATCCCAGCATGTACCATTCTTTAGTAGAAGCTACCCCATTCATTGAATCCCACCTTTCATAAAAAGCAGTCCAAGGAGAGTTTACCTTGATTGGTGCCTTTGAGTTGCGATCTCCCTTGTGAGAAATTGCTCGACCTTCAATGACCAAACAGTGACAGAACAGTTTTTTTTTTTTTCAATGACAAATTTATATTTCGCAATTCTCACAAGTTAGTGTTGTTACAATATGTTGAAGGGCCAAGTATTTGGATTTTATTCCATAAGTGATTTCATTGCTGTTCGGAGGGAGGAGGAAATATCACAATTTGGGTTTTGCAAATTAATTGCACACTTAGAGCAGCAAAAACTTAAAGGCAAATGCGGTGTTTGAAAAGTTTCCCCGAAATATAAACAGCGATGTGAAACAACTGATGGAATTAGGAAATAATTTATAAAAAGCAGGTGGAGTTTCCATATCCCCAGGAATTCACAATGATCGAGGAACATGAACGGTCATTTCCGTAGAACCAATCCAGTTGTGTCTTCACTGGTCCGTGTCCTGTTCTGTCGATGAACACGCCAGAGGCTTGACGTGGTTCGCAATCTGATCTTCACCTCTGACCTCAAACCCTGTTTGTACTTCATCCAGAGCCGTTTTAGCAACAGCGGTCAGTCTAGTCAGCTTGCAGTCATCCTTCAGAAAGCATCCTGGATGTTCTTGAGCTGCTGCACCGCTAGGTCTACAGGCAGGTGAAAGTGAAGGTCAGCCAGACGACTTATTATGGTAAGTGCTCCCTCAAAACCTGTTCGTGAAATGTAGGCCCATGGCTGGTAGCGTGCTTCAACAATTGTGCCCGAGCGGCATACTAAGGCCAACCATGAACCAAGGCGGCCCTCATTAAGGCCACGGCATACGAGGGCCTTGAACTCTACATCGGCGCCACGCTTGTACGGTCCATGCTCTGACAGTACTTCATGAATTGCAGTTAACAGACTCTGCTTTCCTGTTGGAATATGACCGTGAGGACTGGTTACAGTCACTCCTGGCTTTCCACCTCCCTCCACTGGGATGCCAAAGGCCTCAGAGAGTTTGTGAGCAGGAGACTCAATGTAGGCTTTTCCATTTTTAATCCGGTAGTACTCCAAGAAAATAAGCCAAGGATGCATCCCTGGTTTGCCTCGCTCAGGCGTCGAGCTACCTCCCCCCAAAGACCTAAATGCAAAGCATGCAGCAAGAGTTGCTGGTACGAGACTTGAGCCCGACGAAGTAGAGGTTGCAGAACTGGCAATGGTTGGTGCCCGCTGCAGACCGTGTGCCATCAGGTCGCGAAGTGCAGGCGCAAGCTCGCGGCGCACTACTTTTGTTAGCTCATTTTGAGATGCTCTCGCCACAGATGAGCTACCGTTTCCATCACCCTGGGGTTCATCCAAAAAAACATCCGTGTCCGATCCAGAGCTGCTATTGGGCCTGCGTACCATAGCATGGCACCTCACTTTGGAGACGGCAGCTTCGAGGCAGACAAGCAGTGGAGAGTAATCTTTAGGAGCGTCTCCACGTACCCCTGTGCTTGCCGGGCTCGAATCCCCTGCAGTAGCGAGGCCACTGATCGCACCACACCCAAACTGGCTGACAGCAAATACTTGCAGTACGGCAAGAGCACGGCGAAGCAGACGTAGACTGACAGAGCTAACGCTTGCATTGCTCTCTGCTTGGTGACCTGTGAAGCAGCACCAGGAAAATAACATTAATCAAAGGATGTTTAAGAAAGTCTCAGTTACTGTAATTGATCGTCTGTTGGGCACAAACAGAAAACAATTTCCTTAAATATGCCTCACCATTGTTGATTCCAGCATTTCCCCATTTAGATCCAGGCTGTGCTCCCAGAACCGTTGGGCTCCCAACCTCATCTGCACATGCAGCGCAACAGAACTTGTGTTAGATATTTAATACACCTTTGCTTCTACATTTTAAATTGCATTTAATGTCACCACCACCACCACAGTTAAACAAAGAAGAAAGTGACAACAGACCCTGCAGAAAGTCAATAAACATCTCCAGGTCGCGGATCTGCGTTTTCAGCTGCTCGACCACTTGCTCCTTGACCTTGCCAGGAGTGACGATTCGAGTGATGGCAGCATCGACCTGCTGCCTCAGTTCTTCTGGAGTCACGTGGCCCAGATCACCCTGCAGGTTAAGTCCCAGCTTGTGGATCATCTCGTCAATAACCAGCTGGTGGGAAATGATCCAATGGGGACCTTCAATGAGCAAGCCAGAATCACACGTAGCACACTTTGCTATCATGGTTGGAGAAATGTTTCGCATTTCAGGCCTTAAGTCTATCTCTACTTTTATGACATTGATGACTGCCAGTCACGTGGTCCAGACAAAAGTCATCACCTTCTGCCTGGCCATGAGCTCCGACTGGGGAAGCGTGTCACAAGCACCCTCCTGGTAAGCAAATTTCTCCAGTTCATCCAGCTGTGCTTTCAGCTGCACAATGAGCTCCTGTTGTTGTTGTCGCTTGTTCTCCAACTGTTCTTCACATTCGTTCTGCTGCACAGAGTACCGCAAAGCATTAGCAAGCACTTTTTGTATCGATGCAAAATCAGGGCTCATGGAAGAGATAGAACACAGAACAGACCAGGATGCAACATAACAAAATGACCAACAGAAAGAGAGGAGGTGGGGGGATGAGGAAGACACCAACAGCAGGGTTGAGGAACAAAATAGAGGGAGGCAGACAAATGATGGATGTGGGGAAGGGAAGAATGGCAGGTAAGGGAGAACGGAAAGGGTGGAGAAGATGGATGCAGAGGCAAAAACTCAGGAAGAAAAACTGGAAATTTGGAAAGAAGTCGGCTTTAGTGGGATATGGAAAGGTTAACATGGGTAGAAAAGGTCATGGCTTTGGATGGAGGGTGATCTGAGATGGTGGTGAACAGCTGTCTAAGACCTAGAGGGAAGAATGTCATTGAAAAGATCCTGGAAGTTAAATCCACAGGTGGGGAAAAAAACGAGGAACGAATGAGTGGAGGTGAGCAGTAATCCTGGATGAAACTCCCAAGTAATCCTTGGGAGTTTCACCAGAAAAGGGTTGACGGTGGACCATGTGAGCCCTGCAGACAACGTGCGATGCGATTCCAAGGACAAGCGGTTGTTTGTGGATAATGCAGTGATAATTAGATTGATGCATAAATCAATGCTGTCCAGAATCATAACATGCGCTCCTGAACAACTGGAGCGAATGAGTTGACAACTGGTTGATTGATGGACTCAGGATATATGCACCAGAAGGATAAGACAATAAATATCCCCCAGAGTTCAGAGTGGGGGAGGTACGTACCAAATTCTATGTAAACAAGGTCTTCAAAGTATTCACACTGATTGACATGTTCACATTTTGTTGTGTTCCAGCCTGAATTTAAAATGGATTAAATTTAACTATTAATTGCAGAACGCGTACGTAACAAATAGATAACAACCTTTACAAACATGTGAAGAAAATAACTGCATTTAGACAGAGCAGCCGGATTTAAGGCTCATCATAAATAAATAAATTAACAAACGCCATGCTTCATCATGCAGCCCACTCCATCTGCCCACACTTTCGCGTGAATTCGGGTCCACCGTAGATCCGGTTCAAAGCTTAACTTTTTTCTCACCAATCTACACAAAATACCCCATAATGACAAAGTGAAATATGTTTTTTTTTTTACAAATTCACTGAAATTGAAATACAGAAATATCTAATTTAAATAAGTATTCAACCCCCTGAGTCAATACTTCATCGAAATGCCTTTGGCAGCAATTACAGCTTTGAGTTTTCTTGGATATGTCTATCAGCTATGCACATCTGGATTTGGGGAGTTTCTCCCATTCTTCCGTGCAGATTTGCTCAAGCTCTGTCGAGTTGGATGGGAAGCGTCGGTGAACAGGAATCTTCAAGTCTTTCCACAGATTCTTAATGGGATTAAAGTCTGAGCTTTGGCTGGGCCACTCAAAGACTTTCACATTCTAGTTCTGAAGCTATTCCAGTGTTTAGCTGTATGCTTGGGGTTATTGTTCTGTTGAAACGTAAATCTTCGCTGCAGTCCAAGGTCTTTTGCACACTGAAGCAGGTTCTCCTCAAGGATTTGCCTGTATTTGTCTCCATTCATTGTTCCCTCTATCCTTACAAGTCTCCCAGTTCCTGCCACTGAAAAGCATCCCCATAGCATGATGTTGCCACCACCATGCTTCATGGTAGGTATGGTGTTAGATGGGTGATGAGCTGTGCTCATTTTCCACCAGATGTAGCACTTTGCATTCAGGCCAAAGAGTTCAATTTTCATCTCATCTGACGACATAATTTTTTGCCTCATTCTCTGAGTCGTTCACGTGCCTTTTGCAAAATTAAGGCATGCTGTCATGTTCCTTTTTCTTAGGAGTAGCTTCCGTCTGGCTACTCTCCCATAAAGCTTGGATTTGTGAGGTGCTGTAGAGATTGTTGCCCCATCTCATCCAAGGAACTCTGTAGTTCTGTCAAAGTTGTCATTTAGTTCTTGGTCACCTCCCTGCCAAAGGTCCTTCTTGCCCAGTTGCTCAATTTGGTGAGACGGCCAGCTCTAGGAAGAGTCTGGGTAGTTCCATATTCTTCCCATTTCCTAATGATGGAGTACACTGTGCTCTTGGGAAATTTCAACACTCTAGAAATTGTTTGATCCTCTTCCGATCTATGTCCGATCCGTTTGATCTTCCGAAAAGAGCAGATCTATGGCTCCTCAGAGTTATATCTCGGAGTTCTACAGACAGTTCCTTGGACTTCATGTTAGAGTTTCTGCTCTGACATTCACTGTCAACTGTGGGACCTTATATAGAAAGGTGTTCATTTCTAAATCATGTCCAATCAATTGAATTGACCACAGGTGGACTCCAATCAAGTTGTAGAGACATCTCAAGGATAATCAAAGGAAATTGGATGCACCTGAGCTCAATTTGGAGTGTCATAGCAAAGGTGTTGAATAGTTATCGGCTCAAGCCATTTCAACTTTTCATTTTTAATGAATTTGTAAAATTTTCCAAAAATAAAAATTCAACTTTGACATTATGTGATATTATTTGTAGATCAGTGACAAAAAAAATCTCAACATAAAACCATTTTAAATGTGAAAAAGTCGAGGGGTGTGAATGCTTTCTGAAGGCACCGTACATGTGTATGGTATAGTGCCACCTACCTGGTGGAAGCCGGGATCACAAATCAAAACTAGAACGGCACTTGATAGAGTGAGTGGATACGTCCATAAGGTTTTTTTTTTGTTTGTTTGTTGTTGTTTTTTTGTATACAAGATCGAGGCTCGTGCAAGAGCGAACATTAATCACACAGAAAGACAAACAGACACACAAAACAAATAACATCGGGAGCGGTAGACAAGATGGGGAGAGAGGGGGAAGGACACAAACACAACATTTGAGAGCAGGGACCGAGAGACATGGAGACATCGAGAGAACTGTGGGAGGGAGAGGGCTTTGGGGGGGAGGCATGGGAAGGGGGGGGGGGTGGGAGAGGTATAAAACATATGGACACTGCCAAGACTTCCAGGAAAGAAGTTGGAATTTCAAACAAGGTGGATCTGGGGTGAATTAGTGGGGGTAGAAAAGATCAAGGTTTTGGATGGGGGAAGATAAGAGATGGTGGTGAACAGCTGTTTTGAAGACCTGGAGGGAGGAGTGTGATTGAAGTGAGTGTGGGAGTTTGTTCCAGAGGCGGGAGAAAAGAGGAATGAAAGAGTGAAGGTGAGCAGAGAGCCGAGATTTCGGCAGTTTAGCCATCAGAGGGTGGCTGGCAGATCTTGTGCGACCTGTAGGAATATTTGGGGGACAGAGCACAGAGAGAGCTGGGGGAGCAAGGCCGGAGAGAAGTCGGTAGAAGACAAAAAGACCACCTACCTGCCTGCGGTGAGTGAGTGAAAGGCCCTCAGAGATAGCTTCATCGCGGGAGATTCCAATGATTCTGAAAGCTTTGGATTCAACAGCGTGAAGCCGAGCCACGTGTGAGGCAGGAGCACCAGCCCATAGGGGAGAACAGTATTCCATTGAGCTGCGGATGAAAGCCTTGTATGTGGTGAGGAGCTCAGGTGTGCCTAGGAAGGACTTCGCACGACGGAGGATGCTGTGGAAGTGTAACTCAGTGTAACTTATTGATTGGCACTGGTAACTCATTGATTAAAGACTGGTAACGATTTCGTAAATGGATGCCAAGAATGTGCACGAACATGGTAATCTCTTGTCCACCTGGTCACAGCCCCAGGCTGGAGCACCCCCCTATCGTTTGGTAAACGGAACTCGCAGCAGGAGGGGAGCGAGCTGATGCCAGGACTCGGTGCATGCATGACCTCGGGGCATTAGCGGAGAAAGGATTAGCGCGACAAGGCCCATAAAAACCAGAGCAAACGATGAGTCAGGGGACTTGTGACCAGAAGCTCTGGCCTACGGAACGGAACGGAACCCTGTGAGCAGCGCTGAGAGAGGACCGGCCGAAGAAGAAGAACCAACGACTTGAATTAACAATCCGTTTAGCTATTGTAGTCTTTATTGAATTGAAACAAGTGACTTACCAAATGATAATAAATCCTTACTTTATAAAGCTGTTTCGGTCATATTGGAGTCTTGAGTCTCCCACACCATTTCCCCTACAATGCCCATACCAGTCGGCGACTGGCTTTGGAGGCCAGCTTGGAAATGTGTTTTTCCCAAGAAAGATCATGGCAGATGGTGAGACCCAAAAGCTTGAGCGACAGAACTTCTTGGAGAGGATTGTTGAGAAAGTAGATGGGAGGGTTGTCCAGTCGATCTTTTCGGAGAGACATAGTAAGAGTGTGAGATTTGTCAGGATTGAAAGACATGTTCCACATGTTTGACCAGTCTGTGATTTTGTCCAGGTCTTCAGAGAGTGAGGAGGCTGCAGACTGCCGATCTGAGGGAAGAGGAATGGAGCGGCAGAGAGTGGAGTCATCAGCAAAGAGATACAGAGGATTTTCCAGAGTCGGAGAGATCATTGATAAAGACCAGAAAAAGCACAGGGCCCAGCACACTGCCTTGGGGAACTCCAGCCTGAACGGGAAGGGGAGATGAGAGAAATCCATTCAGGGCCACACGTTGACTACGACCAGAGAGGAAGTCCGCAAGCCATGCATGGAGATTTCCATGGATACCATAGGAGGAGAGTTTGGTGAGCAGAGCTGGGTGCCAGACCGTATCGAAGGCACGTGATATGTCAAGGGAGACAGCTCTGATTTCCTGTTTGGCATTGAGGACCTCCATCCATTGTTGAGACAGCAGAAGCAGCATGTCCAGAGTAGAGTGACCTGGTCTGAAACCAAATTGATGATCAGAGATCAAGCCATTGGAGAAGAGGAAAGATTTCATATCCGAAGCAATGATGGATTCCATGACTTTGCTGATAATTGGGAGCAGGCTGATTGGTCTGTAGTTGCAAGGATCTGTTTTTGCACCTTTTTTGTGTAAAGCGGTAATGTTTGCTGATTTCCAGGATGCTGGCAGATGACCTTGAGCAAAAGATAGGGTGAAAAGAACAGAGAGAGGGTGAGATAGAGCGGCAGAGCAGGATTTTAGGACCCGTGGGCTGATGCCATCTGGTCCAGTTGCAGAATCAGAGTCGAGGTTTGACAAAAACTCCTCCACCTTGTCGGGAGAGAAGGTCACAGAGTCCAGGAGCAGTTTGGTTCGACTGGGAAAGGTGGGAACAGAGAGAGATGGGTTTGGGACTAAGGATTTTGAGGCAAACACAGAGTTGAGGCATTCGGCTTTGTCACGTGCGATGTCAACTGTGTGGCCATTTGAGGTAAGGGAGGGGATGGAGGGGGAACAAACACCAGAAACGGATTTGACCAGACGCCACCAGGATTTGGAGGAAGGAGACAGGTTTGAGAGTTCATTCTTGAGTGAGGAGAGATAGTGCTTCCTGGCACTCCTGAGGGTAGACACACACTTGTTCCGAGCTTGGTGGAAGGAACTGAGATTTCCTTCAGTTGGATTAGCCTTCCAAGAGGCAAAGGCAAGTTGTTTCAGGGCAACTGCCTCACCACAAGATTCAGTGTACCATGGACGGGAGGAAGGGTAAGACAACTGAAGGCGAGATGGGATAAATCTGTGCATGAGAGAGATCAGTTTGCTTTGGAAGAATTCCCAGGAAGAATTGATGTCAGAGGCAGTGGAGATGGGAGACCAATCCAGACGATTGATGGCTGCTTGAAGACCGTCCCAGTCGGCCTGAGTGAAATGCCAGACTCGTCGACGCTGAGGAGGCTCTCTGAGAATGGCCAGAGAGATGTCCACTTTGACAAGCACATGATCAGAAGAACCGATTGGAGCAGAAGAAGAGCAGCAGACATTAGCAGGGAAGTTAGTCATAACCAAGTCTAGAAGAGAAGATACTCCATTGGCTGAGATCCGGGTCGGGAAATTGACAGATTGTGTCAATCCCAGTGAGTCACAGAAGTCCTTTGCTGAGGTGCCATGACTGGTGAGAGAGGAACCCACACCCAACCAGGTAGCATGATGACAATTGAAGTCACCACATATGAGGGAGAGAGAGTTGGGATGAGTGGATAGAAGTTGGTCCATGTTGTCAGACAGTGAAATGTAGATGGAGTCATCACTGTTTGGGGGACGGTACAGAACACATATGAACAAAAGGTGGGAGCGGAGAGGAAGCCGTAGCCAGAGGTACTCTTGGGGGTGAGGAGGAGAGAGGGCAGTGCAAGGAGAGTGAGGAAGAGAGTTTTTGATAAAGATAGCCACCCCATCACCAGGCCGAGGCTCAGGTCTATCATACCGGAGGAGGGAGTAACCAGGAAGAGATATTAAGGAATCAGAGACATCTTGAAGGAGGAAAGTCTCTGTTAAGCAGATCAAGTCTGGATTGTCAGAAACAACCTGTATGGAGAGATCAGTCAGGTTTGAACGAAGGCCCCGGATGTTTGAGGTCCATACCGTTAATGAAGAGGAAGGGGGAGCATCGGATCCAGGACAGGAGAGGTGAGGGGTAGGGTAAGATGAGTAAGAGGAGGAGGTAGGGAGAGCTCTTGATAGTGTGTCAGAGATTTCAGAAGAGTTCCAAGAAAGGGAAGGATGAGGAGGATGAAAGGTTTGAAGGTGAAGGGATGAGGCACAGAGAGGGGTTGTTTGAGGGGGGGCAGAGGAAAGAAGAAGGTTGGGGGGGGGGGTGGAGGTATGAGATAGAAGGGAGACGAAGTGGGGAGGAGGCAGCTTTGAGGAGGAGGGGGGAGGAGGGAGAATTGGAGAGGAATGGTATGGGGGGAGATTTGAATGGGAAGGGTTGGGGGGGAGTTTTGAAGGGGAGGAGTGAGGGGGGAGTTTAGGAGGGGAAGGGCAAGGGGGGAGTTCAGGAGTGGAAGGGCAAGGGGGGAGTTCAGGAGTGGAGGGGTAGGGGGGGAGTTTAAGAGTGGCGGGGCAAGGGGGGAGTTTAGGAGTGTAGGTGCAAGGGGAGGGATTTGGATGGGAGGGGCAAGAGGGGAGTTTAGAAAGTGGATGATTAATGAAAGACGAACATTGAAAACAAATTGGGTTTGTTGTGATTTTCAAGTTAGCAATCCGGTTCAGAATGATGGAGGAGGGATGGAATGAATGTGAATTTAGACCATGTAGTGAGGGAGACGTATAAGATATTGAATTTCTTTTTTTTGAGGTGGAATGAGTTGGAGAGGAAATTGAGAAAAGCCTTTTAAATAGGAAGAAAAACAGCGTGTTGTAAAATACCACTGAGTAAAACACTGAAGGGGAAAGGTTATACATATTTAAATAATATTTAAACAGAACCGTGAACAATCTTATGTGCACAAAAATACCAACGGGGGGAGAGCCGAGAGGGACCACCACGAGTCACGTGAAGGGCAAACGGTGGATGGCAAGGAGTTAATGGGGGTGGGGCGAACAGCACACCTGGACAGAAAATACAGGATGAATCAACAGTACACGTGGAGAAAGGAAAATAAATGTTTTTGGTTTTTTTTTTTTTGTTTGGTTTTTGGGGGTGGGGGGGGGGGGAGGTGGGGATTTAGAACGTTAGACAGAGTATTATGTTCGGGGTAGAAGGGAAAAAAACTAAGAGCCAAGCAAAACACGATTAAGATAACAAACACCGACGGGGGTTGAACGGTTTGTTTTGTATCCCAGTGTAGGCCGGTTATTATAATCTATTTGACTGGTGCTTTTGTCAGTGCATAACTTTGACTCACTTTTATGACTATCACAAACCCAACTACTTCACAAAGTTTTGTACGAATCTGTAACATTTTGACCTATCCTGCTATATATTGTCTTTAGCCCTAACTCTCAATGATAAATAATCACTTTTAAAATTCTCGGATACAGATCCAGATCCGGATCTTCACCAAAATTGGATCTATTCTACCTTATTATACACACAACCTGTCCAAAACTTGAGATATCCTGCTCACAGACAAACAAACGAGTGATTATATAACTACCGTCCACCTTCACGAATGAATGAATGAATGAATGATCGTTTTTAAGGCCATTTTCCCCGCTAGAGCGGGGGTTAGCCTTGCAGGCCCCATGACAATCATGGTTCCCTGTTTGAGGCAATGTTTTTATGGCCGGATGCCCTTCCTGACGCCAACCCTTGGTCACGCTCTTACGATGCGCAGGGATACGGTGTACCTATTCTAAATCGGGGTACTCACCGTGATCATTCATCCCAGCAAGCTGGTACTCAATTAGCCGACCTCGGAAGGATGACAGGCTGAGTCAACCCCCCTGGCGTTAATTCAGCGATCGACCGGGATTCGAACCCAGGATCCGAGGATGCCAAGCCGGCACCCTAACTGCTAAGCCAACACCAGGCTTAAAATCCTTCACGATATATAACCCGATACTTCACGATATATAACCCGATACTTCACGATATATAAAATCACGAGTGAATATATAACCCCCGTCCACCTTCGGTGGCGGAGGTAATAAAATCTGCCATAGACATCATAGAAGTAAAAACAAGTAAAAATGTTTACACCTTGTAAAGTTCACTTCCACCATTCAATATACAGTCTATCTATTCTGTACTATAGTTTATAAAAATGAAAGGTTTTGTTGTAAAACAACAAGCTGGTTTCATCTCAATCATCATCATCTCTCGACAGAGCGTTGGTGCTGCCAGAGAAGTCTCTTGGCAAAGGTCGTGCTATGTGGTTTGCCGTTGCGGGAATTTGTAATCTTCCCATGGTGCTGGCAACCGGTCGCCGGACACCGTGGGATATTTACCATCCACCAACGCCGGTGCTGGCAGATGGGTCCTCTGGCTTAACTTCTTTCCTGTTCCCATGGACGGCGAACGCAACGATTGCTCATCCTGCATGCGGAACATCAGGGCGGCAGTTTATAGCAAGATCCAAGATTCAAACTCGGGGGCAAAAAGCTTCAAGTCCAGTTCGTATACATCGAAGCTATCCTCCCAACCCTTCACCTCAATAAAAAATACAAAAAAACACCTTTAGAGGCCATTTTTCCCCGCAAGCGGGGGTTGGCCTTTTTCGGGAACCGTGGTTGTTGTTGTTTTTCGGTCCCCTTTTTGAAGCAATGTTTTATGGCCGGATGCTTCTTCACCTCAATATATAATAATAATAAAATAACACCACACCTAGTACAACCAGAAAAGTATCAAAGGCCATTTGTTCAAAACCAACAGGTCCCTGCATGAATCGGACTGCCGCTGCCTCCGGCATGTTTTTTTATTTTAAAGACGAGATCTAGGCTTAGGTAAGAGATGACAGAGGGTAAAAAGGTAATGTAATGACAGTGGGGGCACAAGTGGATACAACAAAGGAATGAACCACAGGTAAAAAAGAGAGTGAAGGAGCACAGTAACCTGCAGGTAGCAAGGTTAGGTTAGGTGGGGCTAATGGGGGTAGAAAACGTCACGGGAAGGGATGGATGGATCACTTCAGTACCACCAGTCGAAGTCCGAGAGGGAAGAGTACGTTTGAACAGTCTCCCGGAGGCAGTTCCAAAATGGGAGAAAAGAGGAACGAAAAGAGCGGAGTTGTGGAAAGCCTGGACTTTGAGAGTTTAAGCAGGAAAAGGATACCAAAAGAACCCGTGCATCCTGGAGTTGCTTGGGGGAGTCTGAAGACAGAGAGCGGAGGGAGCAAAACCGTAGGAGAGGAGGGAACAAAATAAATGGAGGCCACGGAAAACATCACACGATGTAATATCGATCTCAACAGACATATTCCACCGCTACACATCGATAACGTTCCCAATCGGGATGGGGATATTGCAATTGGCTCCGTCTGTCCATAAATCCATCTTCGAAACAGTTGTGCAGAAAATCACCAAACCTGGTAGGTATGTTCAGCACATGACACGAAGGTGCTGGAGCAGTCATTTTTGGCCCCACCCCCTGGGCGTGGTCAAAAAAACAAAAAATGCAATTACAGGCACATTTCAAGATTTAAAAATGAAACTTTGTGTTTGCAATGAACAATGAGAGGCAAATTAAATATGTGACGATTTTTGAATTTGACCCGCGGTTCATGCCCCAAAAGGGGTGGGGACTTGGGGTCAAAACGAGGAAAAATGGTTTTCACTCAAAATCTGATATTCGACAGCCGGACAGGCTCAGAGTTCCAGGGTCGGCTCCGCCTGACTGTTTGTGAGGTGGTTGTGCTTACGTACTCTTAAAAATCTACCATATGCTACATCTTCCTCACAGATGTGATGTTTGTTGCGGATGATTCCCCCCCCCCAATCCGCCATCATATGTCATACCTTACCTCTTACTGTTGCGCCGCACCTCCACTCTTAGTTAACCTCCATTACCTTCCTCTACCGTAAACGTCGATCTTGCGAAGAAGAACGCCGAACTGTGAATGGACCGACCACACCATACCCCTCCGGCTCCGTCCAGAACGCGTACGTAACAAATAGATAACAACCTTTACAAACATGTGAACAAATAACTGCGTTTAGACAGAGCAGCCGGATTTAAGGCTCCTCATAATTAAATAAATTAACAAACGCCGTGCTTCATCATGCAGCCCTCTCCATCTGCCCACACTTTCGCGTGAATCCGGGGCACCATAGATCCGGTTCACCTGGACCTGCAGCACCCTACTTAACCCGGGTCCACCATGACCATAGATCCGGTTCACCTGGACCTGCAGCACCCTACTTAACCCGGGTCCACCATAGATCTGGTTCACCTGGACCTGCAGCACCCTACTTAACCCGGGTCCACCATGGATCTGGTTCACCTGGACCTGCAGCACCCTACTTAACCCGGGTCCACCATAGATCTGGTTCACCTGGACCTGCAGCACCCTACTTAACCCGGGTCCACCATAGATCCGGTTCACCTGGACCTGCAGCACCCTACTTAACCCGGGTCCACCATGACCATAGATCCGGTTCACCTGGACCTGCAGCACCCTACTTAACCCGGGTCCACCATGACCATAGATCCGGTTCACCTGGACCTGCAGCACCCTACTTAACCCGGGTCCACCATAGATCCGGTTCACCTGGACCTGCGGCACCCTACTTAACCCGGGTCCACCATAGATCTGGTTCACCTGGACCTGCAGCACCCTATAGGCGGAACTCTCAACACGACACGAATTCGCACGACGCTCCAGGTCGGGAGTGCTCACCATGCGCAGGCTCCGTGCGGCCGTCGCGTCCGGACATGCACGGAAGGCGAACTCCTCGAGGTCGCGCATGAGGCGATCGTGCTGCGCGTGCGGGGCTCGTGCCGCCTGGCGGAGCCGGAACTGGAGCTGAGCGAAGCGCGAGGCGAGCGCGAGCAGGGCCGTTTCGAGCCTCGCGCGCTCCTCCTCCAGGACCCGCACGCGCTCCTCGTCGTCGCCTCCGCAGGCTCTTCTTCCTTCCTCTTCGAGTCCCGCGGGTTCGCTCCCCACAACATCTGGACGTTCGTGGTCCGAGTCACTCGCCGCAGCATCAACACTCCGCTCATCCTCCTTCCCTCTCTTGACACGACCAGACTCCTTTCGGCGATCCGACTCTTGTTCCTCGTTACCTTCGGCTTCGTTAACCCTTCCGGGTTCACTCTCGGAATCTCCGCTCTCTTGGGAGCACGACGCGGCGCCCAGGGGAGCCCAACGCTGCGGGAGCGACTCCAGAATGGCTACCTGTCGCTCTTCCATCGGAGGGTCGACTCAACGACCCCGAATACTCCACCGGACGCCGAGACGTGTCCTCGGTTGCCGCGCTCGCGTGACGTGATCCACAACGTCATCGATAATAAATTAATAATTGCCCTACCTAACGTGACGTCAGAAATCGTCATGGTGCCCGAGACGTCACGACCGTTTCAAGGATATTCGTGACGTTTCACTTTATTTGCACAGATCAAAGTTGCAGGTGTTGTTTTCAGAGGGTGTGGGAGACACCACTGTAGTGTAGTATGTACAGTTACATTTACTAGAAGCATGCGCTCCATAGGAACCCACCAGGGTGTCATGTTACCTTTATGAATGTTAATACCATAACAGAGTGCCCACCCTCCGGGCGATCTTCTTCCAACCGTGCAACATATTCTTTTGACGCGTCACATTATTTGGGCGGTGTATAGGAAACAGACCGCTGCTTCGATTTCTCCCTTATCGCATCCAAATAAAATTAACCCAGGTTACGTATGTGATGCGAAAACATTCAGAATGCGCAGGTGCATATAAAATACATTGTGGTTCTATAGCTCGGATAGTTACCTCCGCCACTGAAGGTGAATAAAGGTTTTCACCACTGTTTGTTTGTTTGTGAAATCTCAAAAACTGTATCTCAAATAGTTGTGGACGGATTCAGACGAAACCTGGTCGACAGGTTGGGTGTGTGACGAGAATGAATCGATTCGACTTTAGAGAAGATCGAAATATGGATTCGGATCCGATATTTTTAATACTTTTATACTTTTCAAGTGATTTTTCACCATTGATAGGACCAAAAACGACATACAGTGTAT
>NC_136266.1:18318441-18550941 GCF_964187855.1 Myxine glutinosa
TAGTAGAAAATTCAATTCAAAAAGAACCCGGGCAACGCCGGGTGCATTCGGCTAGTTATATATATATATATATATATATATATATATATATATATATATATATATATATATATATATATATATATATATATTGTTGTGGATATGAGAATGTTGTTTTTTTTATTGTTGTGGTAAAAGGTTGTTGTAAAATATCACCCCTCCTCCCTCCGTTTGTGGTTGTATAAAGGTCAAAGGGCGTTCCCGTAGTTAGTCCATAAAACATACATGCAGGACACGATATATCTTTTTTGACAGTTATATCCTTATTATGTGTATTAGTGTAAGGCTGTGTCTTCCATTAATTGAAATACTCCATTGCACCAAGTGAAATAAGATAGATTCCCTTTCATTCCCATTCCCAAAACCTCCATTTCCAACTGCGTCATTGCCATTCGCATTGCCAACTACAATTGCCGCCATTAAGCGTGGTCAGCTCGGGGAAGAAGGGCGTGCCCGCCCATCGTCATAGAGGGGAGGAGTGAGCCAGCCCCGAACAACCAACCAAGTACAAGGGGTTTGGCTTGAGAGGGCGGAGAGAGAACGCTCGGGGAGGTTCGCGAAGGTTCGAGGGTGTGGCCTATATAACCCGCGGCCCCGACACCCCAGTAGAGTTGAGTGGAAAGGAGTTGAGTAAGGGATCCCTGAAAGAGCAGCTTCAGCCACCGCAGCTTCAGCCACAGCAGTTTCAGCCACAGCAGCTTCAGCCACAGCAGTTTCAGCCACCGCAGCTTCAGCCACAGCAGTTTCAGCCACCGCAGCTTCAGCCCCACAGCTTTGAGCTTCGACGGCAGTTTTCGTCCATGGCTGCGAAGGAATGGCGGCTGCTAAACGCGCCGATCGAGAGAGGGCGGCGGCTGCTCATCCCCGACCCGACCGTGCTGCGGTTCCAGCTGGACCTTCCTCCCCCTCCATCCAGCCATCCACCTCCTGCCATTCCTGTCATCATTCCCCGCGTGAATCTGTCTTTTGTTTGTTCTGTCCCAGGGTATTAATTAAGACTGTAGGTAAGCTAGCATTGCACTGTGTCTCTAATTTCTTCTGTATATTATTTTATTATCTTTCCTTCTCCTTGATTTTTTTGATCCTGTAAAGAGTAAATAAATTATATTTGTATTCCTTACCCTTCGTCTTTCTTCTTCTTCACATCCTTCGCTTTAGTCTTTTCCCCATTGAATATCTGTGGCGCGATTCGGCCAACGTTCAGGAATCGGGTTAGTCGGGGTAACTGTTAGGGCCGCGGCGCCATCCGCTCGGCAAATCAACATCTTATCCGCGGTCCGTAACAATATATATATATTGACTAACAATTAACAATACAATATATATTGACTTCCGGGTTCGGTTGCGAGAGGACGCTGGCGTTGCATATTCGCCGCTTCTCCGACTGGATGGATGTACAGGGTCTGCTTCTACCTTTCTGACCTGACATCTCACACCTGTCCTGCCTTTTCACACCCGCACGTGCCGCGTGTTCTCCGGCTGGATAACGGAATCTGCTTTTGATGGTACGGAATACGGAATTCGAAAGGCCCGCTCCCGTTGATTGTGGCCGTGGCCTTGTTTGCCGGTGGCCTTGTGGCCTTGTTTGCCGCTGTGGTCTTGATTAGCGGCTGCAGTCGTTTGCCGCTGCGTTTGCCGCTGCGTTTGCCGCTGCGTTTGCCGCTGCGTTTGCCGCTTTGCCTCCTCGACCTTGGCCTCGTACTCGTCCCTTCGCTCCTGCCTGGCATGGCTCTGAAGTACTCCGCCGCAAGGCTTCTTCTGCTCAATACCCGCTCCACCCCATCATGCATCTCTGCCATCAAATCAAATGGACTCCTCCGACGACCCAGGTACATTCACCGTGGCTCCGGTCGCAAGTTTGTTTATTTGCAATCAGGTCACTCCATCCCCGTCCTCTGGTCGGCTCAGCGCACTCTCACTCTTCGTCCCAGCGCACCTGGTCACAGCAACCCACACGATCGCACCTCTTGCCTACGAACCCTGGCTAAATCACCTGAATTCATCCCTGCTGTTCAAAACAACATCAAGCTCACCCTGTTCAACACCCGGTCCCTCAACAATAAATGCCTCATCCTGAACGAATACATCCTGGATAACAAACTGGACTTTCTCTGTCTCACCGAAACCTGGCAAAAACCTCTGGACTACTACACACTCAACCTCACCACACCCAATGGATATTCCTACGTCAATAAACCACGCTCGGAGGGCCGAGGTGGTGGAATTGCCGTTATCCACCGTCAAGACATCAAGACCAACCTCATCTCCATCTCATCTGCTCCATCATTTGAACACCTGGCTTTAAAACTCTCTGGTCACACGCAGTCAGTCATGGCTGTCGTCTACCGCCCTCCCAAACCACACCCATCATTCCTGTCTGACTTCTCCTACTTTCTGACCCAGCTATGTTCCCTCTCCCCCTCAATCCTCCTCCTTGGTGATTTCAATATCCACATGGACTCCACTGACTCCACAATAACCACTGACTTCACTGATTTACTCACCTGCTTTAACCTCACTCAACATGTCGACTTTCCTACCCATATCCGTGGTCACATTTTGGACCTTGTCTGCTCCACTGGATTAAATTTGCACCATCTCTATGGCTCCGACCTCACCCTCTCTGACCACTTAGCCATCACTCTGACCATCAACATCCCCGCCCCAACACCAAGGCATTATCGCACAATCAACTTCCGTAAGCTAAACGCTCTTTCACCTACCTCATTCTCATCCACCCTCTCTGAAAAAATGTCCACTTCTCCCTTCATTGACCTCCACACCCCTTCCGACCTCACTGACTACTACAACCACACTCTCTCCTCCTGCCTTGACCAGCTTGCGCCTGTAAAAACCAAAACAGTTTCTTTCACCCATTCTGCTCCCTGGTTTACCCCTGAACTCCACCTGATGAAAACTCGTGCTCGCCAACTTGAAAGACTCCGCAATAAAACGGGTCTCACAGTTCACTCCCAAGCCTACAAGGACCACATACAACACTACAAAGATGCCCTCTCCCGCGCCCGCTCTGCCTACTACTCTCAAATTATCCACTCTGGCTCCGGAAACCCAAAAGCACTCTTCTCGACAATAAACAAACTCCTCCGCCCCCTGAACACCACCACCCAGTCATTCACAGTAGACAACTGCATCTCCTTCCTCTCTTTCTTCCAACGCAAAATTGACAACATCTACAACAGCTTGACCACCGCCGCACCCGCTCCCCCTCCAACCACCTGCCCCCCCTTATCCTGCCATCCCCTGTCTCGGTTCTCCCCAATCTCTCCTACTGACCTCTCTGAACTCCTCATAGGAATGAAAACTGCCACCTGCACTCTTGACCCCATCCCCTCCAGCTTTGTCAAAGCCTCCCTCCCTGCTCTCTCTCCACTTATCATTGCAACAATAAACTCCTCCCTGTCTACAGGCATCGTCCCACCTTCCTCAAAATTGCTGCTGTTACCCCCATTCTAAAAAAACCTGGTCTAAACCCTGACACCCTAAACAACTTCAGACCCATCTCCAACCTACCCTTTCTGTCAAAAGTTTTGGAACGCGCTGTAGCCACTCAACTCAAACATCATCTCTCTGCCAATAACTTGTATGAAACATTCCAATCCGGATTCCGCTCCAACCACAGTACTGAAACTGCTCTCCTCAAAATCACCAACGACCTTCTCCTCTCCTCTGACGCTGGCAACCTCAACATTCTCGTCCTCCTCGACCTCAGCGCTGCCTTTGACACCATCGATCACACTATCCTCCTCACCCGACTTGAATCCACCTTTAACGTCACCGGCACTGCCCTCTCTTGGATTAAATCATACCTCTCTGACAGATGCCAGTTCATCTCCATCAATAACTGCAAATCCCCCACTGCTCCCCTCCCCCAAGGTGTCCCCCAAGGTTCAGTTCTTGGCCCCCTCCTCTTCATCCTTTACCTGTCCCCGCTCGGTCACTTAATCCGCCGTCATGGTCTCCAATTCCACTGCTTCGCCGATGACATCCAGCTTTTCATCTCCACCAAGTCCGTCTCCACCGACACCCACTCTATCCTGACAAACTGCATCACTGAAATAAAATCCTGGCTTCAAATCAACTTCCTCAAGCTTAACTGTGATAAATCTGAAATAATCATCATTGGCCCAAAAACGCTCACAAAATCCACCCATAACTTTGCCCTCAACATCGACGGTATCCCAGTATCCACCTCCCCTCACATCCGGAATCTTGGCGTCATCTTTGACCAAACCCTTTCCTTCGACAAATACACTAAACAGATCACAAAGTCAGCCTTCTTTCACCTGAAAAACATTGCCCGTCTCCGCTCATCCCTCTCCTCCACGGCTGCAGAAACCCTCATCCACGCCTTCATCACCTCCCGTCTGGACTACTGCAATAGCCTCCTCTATGGTTCACCCTCAAAAATCACCAATAAACTCCAATACATTCAGAACTCCGCTGCCCGTCTACTCACTCATTCCCGGACCCGTGACCACATCACCCCCGTCCTTTACAAGCTTCACTGGCTCCCCATCCCCCAGAGAATCCAGTACAAAATCCTCCTCTTGACATACAAAGCCCTCCATAACCTGGCCCCATCCTACCTGGCTGACCTCCTCTCCAGACACACTCCCACCCGCAACCTCCGCTCTGCTGGTACCAACCTCCTGACCCCCTCCATCCGGACCAAATTCAGATCCTGGGGGGACAGGGCCTTCTCCATCGCTGCTCCCACCCTCTGGAACTCACTACCTCACACCATCAGAGACTCCTCCTCACTCACCACATTCAAAACATCACTAAAGACCCACCTGTTCAACGCTGCATTCAACATTCAACCCACAGCATTTAACCCCTGACTATCTCTTCTCCTTCTCCCTCCTTTTGCTTTAAATATTTCCCTATTGATTCTTGTCTTGTCTTTTTGATTCTTGTCTTATATATATGCCGTATATCGCTGCTGTTTGTTTTCTTGATTCTTGTCTTTTTGCAATTGTTGTTTTCATGTATTGTTATGCATTATGTTTTCCACTCTGTCAAAGCGCCTTTGGGCTTCTGGAAAAGCGCTATACAAAATAAATGAATTATTATTATTATTATATATATATATATATATATATATATATATATATATATATATATATATTGTTACAGACGCGGTTGTGGATGTTGGTTTACCGAGCGGTTTGGTATGACCGCGTCTGCACGTTTACCCGATTATACTCGAACGTTTGCCGAGTCGCGCTACGCTAAATCAATTTAGGAAAAGGACACAACGGCTGGGTTAAAATGACACGACACCAAGGGTTCAGTTCTCAAGACCTCCGGAGGAGGTTATAATATTGCGGAAGGTCAGATTACAGGGATGAGAGAGACAGCATAGTGTTACAGACACGACTTTGATGTTAGGGTGGGCCGAGCGGAATGGCCGCCGTGTCCGCACAAGTTACCCGATTATACTCGAACGTTGCCGAGTCGCGCTACGCTAAATCAATTGAGGAAAAGGACACAACGGCTGGGTTAAAATGACACGACACCAAGGGTTCAGTTCTCAAGACCTCCGGAGGAGGTTATATTAGGGCGGAAGGTCAGATTACAACGACAAGAGGGACAGCATAGAAAGGCAGGCACTTAGACACACTCTTATATTAGCCCCGACAGACGACAGATAAACGGGACAAAACTGACTCACACGGGGATTGATGGCAAGGAAAGCGGGTAGTCGATGGCTCAAGGTGCACTCTTGGCTCAAGGACAGAATCGACCCGGTCCGGTCCAATGATGCGGGGAGGTCGCTCTCAGCGCTGGAAGGTCGCGACTTGTCTTCTTCAGTCGGGGGCGCATCTGACGTCACGTCCGGTAAGTCGCTGCGTATATCCGGCGGGGAGTGACACGCCCTCGGCTCGTTAGCTCCGCCCCAGATGGAATCGGCCCGTTGCTTCTCATTGGGTGCGTGCGGGGGGGTTACCGGCTCCGCCCTTGACGAGGGGCCGACAGGCAGCCCCTTCTTGGTAACCCGTCGGCGCACATGGGTAATGGCGGCTAACCGAGCCGGAGTGAGGACGCACACTCCCCGCACGCCGCGCCGCGCCCCTCTGTTGTTGTAGTTGTTGTAGTTGTTGTTGTAGATGTTGTTGTAGTTGTTGTTGTTGTTGTAGTTGTTGTTTCATGGGGAAGATGGGAGGAGGTAAGGGGAGGTCCTAAACTCACTACTGGTGCCATACGATCACATTCTGGTGCAACGAAGAGTCAGAATTAATGGAAACGAGTCCTTAACTGACATAGACTAAGAATAACAAGCAAGATGTCCTATAGTTGTCTACGTGAGATGCGGTGGACCTGGGCACGACATTTAATGGGGGAAAAAGGGGAAGGTCGGTTCTACAGAGTGTTATTTACAGGCAATGGGACTAGGGAATGGGGGATTGGGGATAGTTGGGGAGTATTGGGGAAATAGGGGAATATTTACAAGCGGATATGGAGGCCAAATGCCATATTCGCAACATTGCACCCTTCTCTACCCTCGGGGCGTCCCGACCCGATAAATTTTTACCTATTTTAGTGTGGCACTCAGATGTAGTTCCCTCTACTATTAACTCTACCCTGAGTGCGACAGTTTTACGGATATTCACAAATGAGTAAATATGTCCCCCTGCGACGTTGCACCCTTCTCCTCACAGAAACACACCCACAGGATAACCGAATCGCGGAAAGAATTCGCAAACTAAACATACAGCCGGTAGGGAGCATTATTTACAAGACTACGCTGATATTTACACTACGATCCAGGACCTGTTTTTGGAGGAACACATGCAGATGTTATGCATAGAGAGAGCACGCATGCCAGCATCGATACACCAACCCACGAGTGCTCTGTGAGGAGAAGGGTGCAACGTCACAGGGGGACATGTTTACTCATTTGTGAACATCTGTAAAACTGTCGCACTCAGGGTAGAGTTAATAGTAGAGGGAACTACATCTGAGTGCCACACTAAAATAGGTAAAAATTTATCGGGTCGGGACGCCCCGAGGGGAGAGAAGGGTGCAATGTTGCGGATATGGCATTTGGCCTCAATATCCGCTTGTAAATACTCCCCTATTTCCCCAATACTCCCCAACTATCCCCAATCCCCCATTCCCTAGTCCCATTGCCTGTAAATAACACTCTGTAGAACCGACCTTCCCCTTTTTCCCCCATTAAATGTCGTGCCCAGGTTCACCGCATCTCACATAGACAACTATAGGACATCTTGCTAGTTATTCTTAGTCTATGTCAGTTAAGGACTCGTTTCCATTAATTCTGACTCTTCGTTGCACCAGAATGTGATCGTATGGCACCAGTAGTGAGTTTAGGACCTCCCCTTACCTCCTCCCATCTTCCCCATGAAACAGCAACAACAACAACAACAACTACAACTACAACTACAACAACAGAGGAGAATGGGGGCGGCGCGGGGGAGTGTGCGTCCTCACACCGGCTCGGTTAGCCGCCATTGACCATGCGCTCCGACGGGGTTACCACGAAGGGGCTCCCTGTCAGCCCCTCGTCAAGGGCGGAGCCGGTAACCCCCCCGCACGCACCCAATGAGAAGCAACGGGCCGATTCCATCTGGGGCGGAGCTAACGAGCCGAGGGCGTGTCACTCCCCGCCGGATATACGCGGCCACATACCGGACGTGACGTGAGATGCGCCCCCGACTGAAGAAGACAAGTCGCGACCTTCCAGCGCTGAGAGCGACCTCCTCGCATCATTGGACCGGACCGGGTCGATTCTGTCCTTGAGCCAAGAGTGCACCTTGAGCCATCGACTACCCGCTTTCCTTGCCATCAATCCCCGTGTGAGTCAGTTTTGTCCCGTTTATCTGTCGTCTGTCGGGGCTAATATAAGAGTGTGTCTAAGTGCCTGCCTTTCTATGCTGTCCCTCTTGTCGTTGTAATCTGACCTTCCGCCCTAATATAACCTCCTCCGGAGGTCTTGAGAACTGAACCCTTGGTGTCGTGTCATTTTAACCCAGCCGTTGTGTCCTTTTCCTCAATTGATTTAGCGTAGCGCGACTCGGCAACGTTCGAGTATAATCGGGTAACTTGTGCGGACACGGCGGCCATTCCGCTCGGCCCACCCTAACATCAAAGTCGTGTCTGTAACAATTGGTGTCAGGAGTGTCGGATTCGAACCTGGGACTAAATTTATTAGGCCCAAATTTTGGAACACCAATTGTACCACGAGGGTAACAATTGGTGTTGGGGAGGTAGAATTCGATCCGGAGCGCGTTTCCCGCGCTCGAAATTATAACGGCGAAATTTGATTTTGTTTTACGGAAATAAAAACCCGAATTTTGAAAGTCGCGCTATGGCGGATCAAGACAGCTGGGTTCCGGTAGGGGAGAGTGAGGCAGGGTCGGTCCAGGACCAAATTGAGGGACGTGAGGAGAGCGAAGCAGTGAGGGTAGCAGACGCACAAAATAGCGTCGTTGCGCCCGACGTAGCGGGAGCGCAAAATGGCGCCTCGCTGGTCACCGCGCCCGCGACCGTGGCAGCGCCCCTGGTGGATTCGAACCTTTTCCTCCTGCAAATGAGGGCCCTTATGGAACAAATGGGTGAGCAATTGGGAGACCAAATTAGAGGTTTGAAAAGCAGTATGGGACAAATGGGGAACCGGATGGAGGCTCAGAATGAGCAAATGGGGGTAATGGGAAACCAAATGGGGGTAATGGGAAACGAAATGGGGGTAATGAGGGACGAAGCGAGGGGTACCGGAGAGGGGTTAGACAATAATTTTAAGGGATTAGACGAGAAATTTGGGAAATTAGACAATAGATTAGGGGAAATACAGGAGGGGTTAATGGGGGTAGAAAACAGAATGGCCGCTCAAGAGAATCAAATGGAAGGGATGCAAAAGGGGTTAGAGGGGTTAGAAAACAGGATGGAAGGCAAATTGAGGGACATGAGGGACCAAGCGGAAAGGGAAGTTAACCAAATGGGGCAGCAGATAGAGGGGGTCAGAATGGGGGTAGAAACCAAACTGGATGCTCACAGGGAGGAAATGGAGCAGATGAGGGTGGCATCTGGACAGGAGATGCAAGTGATGGGAGAAGAGATCAGAAGAGGTGTGAGTGAGGAGGTCGGAGGAGTGCGCGAGGAGGTGAGGCACTGTCAGGAGCACATGGAGAAGGAGGTGAGAAAGGGGACTGTAAAGTTACAAGGGGGCATAGAGGACCTGACGCAGGAGGTGGAACAACTGACGGAGGGACAAAAAGAAGTAACGGAGCAGGTTCAAAGGAACACTGCGGTATTAGGAGGATTAAAAGCGACACAGAAAGAACTAAAAGATGACTTGATAGCGACGAAGAGGGAATGTCAGATGGTACGTGAGGGACTGACAACGAGGTTGGACGAGGTGATAGAGGTAATGGAGACGAAGGACCGGCAGGTGAGGACGCACATGGAAACGGTCAAGGTAGCCTTGGAGGACGAGCTTGAGGAGACGTACCGGGAAATAAAAGAGGTGAAGCAGAAATTAGAAGAAGTGGAAGGAGGGGTGAGCGAAATTAAGAAGCGACGGAGAGGGGATAAGAAAGAGATAAAAGAGGAGATAAAAGAATTGGTCCAAAGTCTGTGTTTGGATCGTGATGATGTGCTCATTAACCGGATGAGGGATTCGCAGGTGATGGAGGAGAAGCGAAGAGGAAGAGGACCCGGTGTAAGTGGTGACCAATATGGTCGTGCGTATGATGCGCCAGGGGATTTAAGAAGCTTGGGGGTCGAGATGGACCCGGGTGTTCGTGAGAGGCCGTTGGTGAAGTGTGCGACAGGTCTGGTGTGCGAAAAAGGAGGTGTGCGAGAAAGTCCGACTCTGGGGTGTGTGAGGAAAAAGTGCGTGCCAAGGAGTGAGGGTGCTGGCGAGAGTGAGTCGGTCGTAGCGCGTGTGCGAGGGAGCACATGGAAGCGCGGTGTGGTAAGTGTTACAGAGGGTGTAACGGGAGAGTGTGCGCGAGAAAGGTGTGTGACGGACAGGTGCATGGGGAAAGAGTGCGCTGTCAAAGGCAAGGAAGAATGCACACCTGTGGTGAGTGTTACAGAGGGTGTAACGGGAGAGTGTGCGCGAGAAAGGTGTGTGACGGACAGGTGCATGAGGAAAGAGTGCGCTGTCAAGAGTAAGGGTGAGTGCGCTGTCAAGAATGGAGGTGAGAGTAGTGAGAGTGACAAGGAGAGTGAGTTGGTTGTGACAGGTGAGCGAGGATGTACACCTGGGATGGAAGGATGCACACCTGGAATGGTAGAGCGTGAGTGGGAATGCACGCTGGAATTGGTAGTGAGGCACGTGGTTGGGTGTGCGAATGAGAGCACACCTGTGATTGTCACAGAGGAGGTGACCGAGGAGGGGGCGCGAAGAGGTGTGTTGGTGAGGTGTGCGACCAACGAATGTGTGCCAAAGTGTTCGGTGGTCAGGTGTGTGACCAAGGCTGTGAGTGGAATGAGAGTACCGAGGTGTGTAAGGAGAGGTACGAGGAGCATGGAAACGGCTGGATGTGTGAGCAAGGAACGGGCTGCGGGGTGTAAGCGTCCAGGTGAAGCATCGACGGTAACCGGTTTAGAGGTAAGAGCGACTTTTAGCCGAATCAGGCCCTCGGTGCGTGCTGGGCCTCGCTTTGAACGGCCGCGTCCGTGCTCCACTAGGCGGAGCGGGCAGCCCGATAGAAAGGGTCGTCATGGCGACCACTTTTTGTTGAGGCAGTCCGGCAGGTCGAGATCGGGACATTGGATGGCTCCACGCCGAGATGGTGCGTGGGATCTCGGCCCGAGTAAGCCCCCGTCCCTGCACCGAGTGCCGGATGCATCCAGCCGCTGGCACAGAACAACCCGCATTCATGGCTTGGCTTTACGAAGCCGGGCTTTGGACAGGAATTGGCGCACCGAGAGGATCTAATAAGTAGACGGGTGATGAGGATAGTGTTTTGGCCCCAAAATTAGAGAAAAACAAAATTTGATGATTGGCAGATGATGAGCAGTGATTGGCAAATTTTTGATTTGTTGAAATTTGATGTGCAAAATTGGTAGTGAGCGATGGGCCCGGTGGGTAAGGCTGGCATCCCTGCCACCCTTCCCATGGTGGGGCAAAGGAGCAATAGCTTATGGGGTGTATGGCAGTGAAAACTAGCCCGGGTGGGTTAGGATATGGTGTGTAGGGATCTAGCGAAGATGACAGTAGGTAACGTTAAGGTTAGTTAGTGACTGATACCTGTAGTGGGGACGCAGGTAGATTAGTGTGGTTTATAATGACGAGGGAGCGCAATAGTTTAAAGGGACGACTGGGAAGCGCACGTTTCAGAAGGGAGTAGTTAGCTGAGATGATGCTGTGTGTGTGAGAATTGAACAGGTGTGATTGCACAGGTGTGCAACGGGACAGGTGTGTGGAACAGTGTGTGAGTAGTGAGTGTGTGGATCAGCGCGAATGCGCTTGGGGAGAGAAGGGTGCAGGTGGCACCAGGTGTGAGAGCACAGGTGTGTGGAATACATGGAGTATTGGAACGAGTGTGTGGAGAGAGTTGGAGTAAGTGGTACGGAGTGGTGTGCATGGTGCGAAGGTGTGGATGGGGGAAGAGTGGACCCCTTTCACGAGTACCCGGGGCGGGTAGTGTAAGTGTTAGGTAGAGGGTATAGGTAAATTGTGGTTGGATATTGGCATCTGTGGTGCGGTTGCAGAATGGTGTTGTGAATGGGTGCATTAGTGTTGTGGAAATGGCTGGGCGTGTAGCCTGTTAGTGTGTGTAGTTGGTTGGGCACTCCACCACTGTGAGGATGTCGGCCAGGTGAGGCCGCAGGTGGGCTCTGGGAGCCGGTAGAGTTGTGGATGGGGCCCGAGGATCCGGAGGACGGACCCGGGTAGCCCAGTGCCAGAGAGGGCACCGAGTGGGGAGAGCGCCAGAGGGCCTTCCCCAGGTAGTTAGGTTAGGGTAAGGAGCAGGTAAGCTCGGAGGCAACTGCAGTGGTGGAGGTGTGCAGGTGGGTAGACCCGCTGGGAGAGGTACACGCCACAGCCCAGAAATTGTGCGAGGGCACCGGGAGATGAATCGGGGGAGTGAGACCCCAAATTGAAAAGCACCACAGTTTGGCCAATGGGAATTGGTTTTTAGAACCCATAGTGTAAGAGGGCCAATGGTTTGGCCGGAGAAAGACCCCGGGTAGTGTAAAGTTGTTAAAGTCATTTAGGAAATAGTTAGGATTGATGAACCTGTCGCACCATACGCAGCCACTTACCTGTGGTGATGATGATGACTCCACACCTGTGTTTTCTTTGTTTTGGTGCAGGAAATGAGAATTGCTGTGAGGATTTGTGAGACGCATCACGACGTGGATGAGACATTGGGGTGATTCCATCTCTCCCTCCCTAGGAGGGACTGATGATGAATTGGTGATAGCAAATTATGATGTTGAGTTGGAAATGGCAAATTTTGATGAGAGTTGAAAATGGCAAATTTGATTGGTTAGGAGGGAGAGAAGACGAATTTGGTTTATGGGAGGAACGGGGAAGACAGTAGGGACGGTTGTTGATTTGTAAAGTAGATGTTTATGGGTAGTGTCGTGTTTTGTGGATACAGTAAGGGGTAAGGGAGGGGCCATGTAGGTTACCTGGTGGGGGGGGGGCGTACGGTAGGAACGTACCTGTCTCACCTGGTTCCCATGTGCCCCCAGTGTGCATTACCTTACATTGCGTGCACTTTTGCGCCCTTACCACCTTACTCACTTGTCTGCTTCTTTTGTCTCCCACCTCCGAGGATCTGGCTTTGGGGCAGAGAGTAGGGACGTCGGATATGAAATGCAGAGTGTCGGATATGAAATCTTTCCTCTTCTCCAATGGCTTGATCTCTGATCATCAATTTGGTTTCAGACCAGGTCACTCTACTCTGGACATGCTGCTTCTGCTGTCTCAACAATGGATGGAGGTCCTGAATGCCAAACAGGAAATCAGAGCTGTCTCCCTTGACATATCAAGGGCCTTTGATACGGTCTGGCACCCAGCTCTGCTCACCAAACTCTCCTCCTATGGTATCCATGGAAATCTCCATGCATGGCTTGCGGACTTCCTCTCTGGTCGTAGTCAACGTGTGGCCCTGAATGGATTTCTCTCATCTCCCCTTCCTGTTCAGGCTGGAGTTCCCCAAGGAAGTGTGCTGGGCCCTGTGCTTTTTCTGGTCTTTATCAATGATCTCTCTGACTCTCTGGAAAATCCTCTCTATCTCTTTGCTGATGACTCCACTCTCTGCCGCTCCATTCCTCTTCCCTCAGATAGGCAGTCTGCAGCCTCCTCACTCTCTGAAGACCTGGACAAAATCACAGACTGGTCAAACAAGTGGAACATGTCTTTCAATCCTGCCAAATCTCACTCTCTTACTATGTCTCTCCGAAAAGATCGACTGGACAACCCTCCCATCTACTTTCTCAAGAATCCTCTCCAAGAAGTTCTGTCACTCAAGCTTTTGGGTCTCACTATCTGCCATGATCTTTCTTGGGAAAACCACATTGCCAAGCTGGCCTCCAAAGCCAGTCGCCGACTGGGCATCCTCCGTCGTGCGAAGTCCTTCCTCGGCACACCTGAGCTCCTCACCACATACAAGGCTTTCATCCGCAGCTCAATGGAATACTGTTCTCCCCTATGGGCTGGTGCTCCTGCCTCACACCTGGCTCGGCTTCACGCTGTTGAATCCAAAGCTTTCAAAATCATTGGAATCTCCCGCGATGAAGCTATCTCTGAGGGCCTTTCACTCACTCACCGCAGGCAGGTAGGTGGTCTTTCTGTCTTCTACCGACTCCTCTCCGGCCTTGCTCCCCCAGCTCTCTCCGTGCTCTGTCCCCCAAATATTCCTACAGGTCGCACAAGATCTGCCAGCAACCCTCTGATGGTTAAACTGCCGAAATCTCGGCTCTCTGCTCACCTTCACTCTTTCATTCCTCTTTTCTCCCGCCTGTGGAACAAACTCCCACACTCCCTTCAATCCCTCTCCTCCCTCCAGGTCTTTAAAACAGCTGTTCACCACCATCTCTTATCTTCCCCCATCCATAACCTTGATCTTTTCTACCCCCACTAATTCACCCCAGATCCACCTTGTTTGAAATTCCAACTTATTTCCTGGAAATCCTGGCAGTGTCCATATGTTTATACCTCTCCCACCCCCCCCCCCCCCCTTCACATGCCTCCCCCCCTTCACATGCCTCCCCCCTTCACATGCCTCCCCCCCAAAGCCCTCTCCCTCCCACAGATCTCTCGATGTCTCCATGTCTCTCGGTCCCTGCTCTCAAATGTTGTGTTTGTGTCCTTCCCCCTCTCTCCCCATCTTGTCTACCGCTCCCGATGTTATTTGTTTTATGTGTCTGTTTGTCTTTCTGTGTGATTAATTTTCGCTCTTTCACGAGCCTCGATCTTGTATACAAAAAAAAAAAAAAAAAAAAAAAAAAAAAATAAGAGAGAGAGGAGAGAGAGGTGCTGGTTTCGCAGTTGTGGGCCTGCACTTTCGCTGCTTGCTGCCTGGATCGATACACCATATGGACCGCAATGTTTGTGGCCACACACCATGGACCGCAGTTCTTATGCGGCCAAGCACCACCCGTGGATGGACCTATGGGTCAACGTGGCACCTATGCCATACAGGTGAACCACTAATAGTTGGCCCCCTGACGGCCACAATAAAGAAATGGACGCGGTTGGCGCCTTTCTTTATTTTTGAAAGAAGCCAGAAGGCCAAATGCACCACACGAAGAGCAAGAGACACCTGCAGGGTTAGGGGTTGTTGTTTTTATTTTAATGAACAATGGTGACTGCACCGATTGGTGCTTGGGGTGGTGCTTTTGGTGCTTGGATGGGGTGCTCTGCACATTATTAAAGGCCGTAAGGCCACAGAGCACTCGTGGGTTGGTGTATCGATGCTGGCATGCGTGCTCTCTCTATGCATAACATCTGCATGTGTTCCTCCAAAAACAGGTCCTGGATCGTAGTGTAAATAGCAGCGTAGTCTTGTAAATAATGCTCCCTACCGGCTGTATGTTTAGTTTGCGAATTCTTTCCGCAATTCGGTTATCCTGTGGGTGTGTTTCTGTGAGGAGAAGGGTGCAACGTCGCAGGGGGACATATTTACTCATTTGTGAACATCTGTAAAACTGTCGCACTCAGGGTAGAGTTAATAGTAGAGGGAACTACATCTGAGTGCCACACTAAAATAGGTAAAAATTTATCGGGTCGGGACGCCCCGAGGGTAGAGAAGGGTGCAATGTTGCGGATATGGCATTTGGCCTCAATATCCGCTTGTAAATACTCCCCTATTTCCCCAATACTCACCAACTATCCCCAATCCCCCATTCCCTAGTCCCATTGCCTGTAAATAACACTCTGTAGAACCGACCTTCCCCTTTTTCCCCCATTAAATGTCGTGCCCAGGTTCACCGCATCTCACGTAGACAACTATAGGACATCTTGCTAGTTATTCTTAGTCTATGTCAGTTAAGGACTCGTTTCCATTAATTCTGACTCTTCGTTGCACCAGAATGTGATCGTATGGCACCAGTAGTGAGTTTAGGACCTCCCCTTACCTCCTCCCATCTTCCCCATGAAACAACAACAACAACAACAACAACTACAACTACAACAACAGAGGAGAATGGGGGCGGCGCGGCGCGGGGGAGTGTGCGTCCTCACACCGGCTCGGTTAGCCGCCATTGACCATGCGCTCCGACGGGGTTACCACGAAGGGGCTCCCTGTCAGCCCCTCGTCAAGGGCGGAGCCGGTAACCCCCCCGCACGCACCCAATGAGAAGCAACGGGCCGATTCCATCTGGGGCGGAGCTAACGAGCCGAGGGCGTGTCACTCCCCGCCGGATATACGCGGCCACTTACTGAACGTGACGTCAGATGCGCCCCCGACTGAAGAAGACAAGTCGCGACCTTCCAGCGCTGAGAGCGACCTCCCCGCATCATTGTACCGGACCGGGTCGATTCTGTCCTTGAGCCAAGAGTGCACCTTGAGCCATCGACTACCCGCTTTCCTTGCCATCAATCCCCGTGTGAGTCAGTTTTGTCCCGTTTATCTGTCGTCTGTCGGGGCTAATATAAGAGTGTGTCTAAGTGCCTGCCTTTCTATGCTGTCCCTCTTGTCGTTGTAATCTGACCTTCCGCCCTAATATAACCTCCTCCGGAGGTCTTGAGAACTGAACCCTTGGTGTCGTGTCATTTTAACCCAGCCGTTGTGTCCTTTTCCTCAATTGATTTAGCATAGCGCGACTCGGCAACGTTCGAGTATAATCGGGTAAACGTGCAGACGTAGACAACTATAGGACATCTTGCTAGTTATTCTTAGTCTATGTCAGTTAAGGACTCGTTTCCATTAATTCTGACTCTTCGTTGCACCAGAATGTGATCGTATGGCACCAGTAGTGAGTTTAGGACCTCCCCTTACCTCCTCCCATCTTCCCCATGAAACAACAACAACAACAACAACAACTACAACTACAACAACAGAGGAGAATGGGGGCGGCGCGGCGCGGGGGAGTGTGCGTCCTCACACCGGCTCGGTTAGCCGCCATTGACCATGCGCTCCGACGGGGTTACCACGAAGGGGCTCCCTGTCAGCCCCTCGTCAAGGGCGGAGCCGGTAACCCCCCCGCACGCACCCAATGAGAAGCAACGGGCCGATTCCATCTGGGGCGGAGCTAACGAGCCGAGGGCGTGTCACTCCCCGCCGGATATACGCGGCCACTTACTGGACGTGACGTCAGATGCGCCCCCGACTGAAGAAGACAAGTCGCGACCTTCCAGCGCTGAGAGCGACCTCCCCGCATCATTGGACCGGACCGGGTCGATTCTGTCCTTGAGCCAAGAGTGCACCTTGAGCCATCGACTACCCGCTTTCCTTGCCATCAATCCCCGTGTGAGTCAGTTTTGTCCCGTTTATCTGTCGTCTGTCGGGGCTAATATAAGAGTGTGTCTAAGTGCCTGCCTTTCTATGCTGTCCCTCTTGTCGTTGTAATCTGACCTTCCGCCCTAATATAACCTCCTCCGGAGGTCTTGAGAACTGAACCCTTGGTGTCGTGTCATTTTAACCCAGCCGTTGTGTCCTTTTCCTCAATTGATTTAGCGTAGCGCGACTCGGCAACGTTCGAGTATAATCGGGTAAACGTGCAGACGTAGACAACTATAGGACATCTTGCTAGTTATTCTTAGTCTATGTCGAGTTTACCGAGCGGTTTGGTATGACCGCGTCTGCACATTGTAACTGCACCTGCACCAGGTAACCGACATGGCCCCTCACTTACCCCTTACTGTATCCACAAAACACAACACTACCCATAAACATCTACTTTACAAATCAACAAACGTCCCTACTGTCTTCCCCGTTCCTCCCATATACCAAATTCGTCTTCTCTCCCTCCTAACCAATCAAATTTGCCATTTTCAACTCAACATCAAAATTTGCCATTACCAATTCATCATCAGTCCCTCCTAAGGAGGGAGAGATGGAATCACCCCAATGTCTCATCCACGTCGTGATGCGTCTCACCAATCCACACAGCAATTCTCATTTCCTGCACCAAAACAAAGAAAACACAGGTGTGGAGTCATCATCATCACCACAGGTAAGTGGCTGCGTATGGTGCGACAGGTTCATCAATCCTAACTATTTCCTAAATGACTTTAACAACTTTACACTACCCGGGGTCTTTCTCCGGCCAAACCATTGGCCCTCTTACACTATGGGTTCTAAAAACCAATTCCCATTGGCCAAACTGTTGTGCTCTTCAATTTGGGGTCTCACTCCCCCGATTCATCTCCCGGTGCCCTCGCACAATTTCTGGGCTGTGGCGTGTACCTCTCCCAGCGGGTCTACCCACCTGCACACCTCCACCACTGCAGTTGCCTCCGAGCTTACCTGCTCCTTACCCTAACCTAACTACCTGGGGAAGGCCCTCTGGCGCTCTCCCCACTCGGTGCCCTCTCTGGCACTGGGCTACCCGGGTCCGTCCTCCGGATCCTCGGGCCCCATCCACAACTCTACCGGCTCCCAGAGCCCACCTGCGGCCTCACCTGGCCGACATCCTCACAGTGGTGGAGTGCCCAACCAACTACACACACTAACAGGCTACACGCCCAGCCATTTCCACAACACTAATGCACCCATCCACAACACCATTCTGTCACCCGCACCACAGATGCCAATATCCAACCACAATTTACCTGTACCCTCTACCTAACACTTACACTACCCGCCCCGGGTACTCGTGAAAGGGGTCCACTCTTCCCCCATCCACACCTTCGCACCATGCATACCACTCCGTACCACTTACTCCAACTCTCTCCACACACCTGTACTTGCACACCTGTGCTCTCACACCTGGTGCCACCTGCACCCTTCTCTCCCCAAGCGCATTCGCGCTGATCCACACACTCACTACTCACACACTGCTCCACACACCTGTCCAGTTGCACACCTGTGCAATCACACCTGTTCAATCCTCACACAGCATCATCTCATCTAACTACTCCCCTCTGAAACTTGCGCTTCCCAGTCGTCCCTTTAAACTATTGCGCTCCCTCGTCATTATCATCCATACTAATCTACCTGCGTCCCCACTACAGGTATCAGTCACTAACTAAACTTAACGTCACCTAATGTCATCTTCGCTAGATCCCTACAATATAACCTAACCCACCCGGGCTAGTTTTCACTGCCATACACCCCATAAACTATAGCGCATTTGCCCCACCATGGGAAGGGTGGCAGGGATGCCACCCTTACCCACCGGGCCTATCGTTCCTCAATCCCCCAGTCCTCTGGCACTAATAAGCCCCCCTTATTCAGAGGTACTGGGTCCCGCCTCGGCATCTAAAGCCGAGGCAATCCACGGGGGCGCCTGCTCGCCGGTGTAAGGTCTTATCCGGTCGGCGTGGACGATCCGAGGGAGGGCTCGTGGCCCCATTTTGATCTTAATGACCACGTCACAGATTTGCGACAGGATGACTCCTGGGCCTTGCCAGGGGGAGGTGAGTTTTGGGCACCTTCCCTTCCGCCTCCGGGGATTAAAGAACCAAATCTTCATCCCCGGAGCGTATTGACTCCCCTGGCTCCGGTCGTCGTACCTGCGCTTCATCTTTTCCCCCGCCAGATGGAGTTGGCGGCGGGCGAAGGCATGGACTAGCTCCATGCCTTCCTCTAGGTGACGTGCGTACCCCTCCCTCGGCGGGTTAACCACTGTGTCTGGCACGGGACCGCATAGCAAGTCGGCGGGAGCCCGTAACTCCCGCCCATACATAAGCAACGCTGGACTGCATGCGGTGGCCCCGTGCTGGCTGGTTCGGTAGGCCATGAGCAAATAAGGGAGATGTTCGTCCCAGTCATCCTGACGGGTGGCGGTGAACAGTGCCAGTTGTTGGATTAGAGTTCGGTTGAATCTTTCCACCATCCCGTCAGATTGAGGTCTTAAAGGCGTTGTTCTTGTTTTCCGAATTGACAGGAGACTGCACACATCTTTTAGCAATTTGCTCTCAAAATTTCGTCCCTGGTCGGTGTGCAACTCCTGTGGAATCCCATGCCGGCACACAAATCCTTCCACGAAGGCCTGCGCTACCACCCCTGCTTCTTGGTTGGGGAGGGCGTAGGCCTCCGGCCACTTGGTGAAGTAGTCCATCACAACGAGGATGTACTTATTACCTAGGCGGGTGCGGGGTAGTGGGCCTAGGATATCCATGGCCACCCGCTCTAGGGGGTCCCCACCTGGTGTAATTGAAGGGGGGCCCTCATCCTCCGTGCTGGTCCCTTTTTGGCAGTACAGGCGTCGCATCTCCGACACCAGTCCTGTATGTCGCGCCCCATATTCACCCAATAGAACCTCCGGCGGACCCGAGATATTGTCTTTGTCCTGCCCAAATGGCCGCCGGAGCGGGTACCATGCACCTGTTGCAATATGACGTTCTTGAATTTGTCAGGGACTATCACCAGCCAGGAAGTTCTATCAGAGGGAACCTCCACCCACTTGCGATACAAGATGTTGCCTTTCAATTCCAGGGTCTGCCACTGAGCCCAATATGCCTTTGTTTGTGCCCCGAGGGGGGTGACCTCTTCCCCCTTCGGTCTTTGCCCCAATTTGACCCATTGGAACACCGGCCCCAGAACAGGATCCTCCTGCTGGGCCGTGCTCCAAGCCAACTCTCCAAATTCCTCGTCCGCGGTTAGTGGCAAAATTGGCCCTCTCACCCGGGTTGCCCGGACGACGAGAATCGGGGCGGAATCGCCCAATTGCTCCCTCTCCTCGTGTCTCGCACAAAATTTACAGTTTTCCCCCAGACAAGGACGCCGAGAGAGTGCGTCCGCATTACCATGGGCCTTCCCGGCCCTATGGGCCACATCAAAATCGTACTGCTGCAACTTTTCCAACCACCTTGCAATTTGGCCCTCCGGTTCCTTGAACTGAAGGAGCCATTGCAAGGAGGAATGGTCAGTTCTAACCAAAAATTTCCGCCCGTACAGGTACGGGTGGAAATGGTTCATGGCAGCCAGCATGGCCAATAACTCTTTGCGAGTGACGCAATAATTTCGCTCGGGCCTACTTAAGGCCCGACTATAGTAACCAATCACTCTCTCCACGCCCTCCTGTGTCTGAGACAAAACTGCGCCCAATCCTTCCTGGCTCGCATCCGTGTCCAGGGTAAATGCCCCGTCACTAGTGGGGTAAGCTAGAAGGGGTGCGGATGTTAGACACCCCTTCAATTTTTGGAAGGCCTCGTGGCACTCCCGTGTCCAATTAAATCGCGTCCCCTTCTCCGTAAGCCGGTGGAGGGGACGGGCCAACTCTGCAAATTTCGCCACAAAGCGCCGGTAGTAGGAGCAGAGTCCCAAAAATCCCCGCACCTCTTTGATGGTACGTGGTGCGGGCCACTCCTCTACCGCTTTAATTTTGTCTGGGTCCGTTTTTACCCCCTCGCGGCCGATCACGTGACCTAGATAGGCCACCTCTCTTGCAAACAAAGTGCACTTACTCGGGTTCAGCTTCAACCCTGCCTGTCTGAGGCACCCGAACACCTGGTCCATATTAGCTACTGCCTGGGGGAACGTTTGGGCATGTACCAGGACGTCATCCAGGTACACCAGGCATGATTGCCATGGCATGCCGCCTAGTACATGCTCCATCAATCTTTCAAAGGTGGCGGGGGCGTTACACAAACCAAACGGCATCACAGTAAACTGATACAGTCCCTTACCTGTGGAAAATGCCGTTTTCTCCTTCCCTGCCCTATCCATCTCCACCTGCCAATACCCACTCTTGAGGTCCAAAGTTGTGAACCAATTTGAGCCCGCAACGGCATCGAGGGTGTCATCAATCCTTGGCAGGTGATATGAGTCTTCTCTGTATCGTTCCAATTTTTGCATATGTACTGCCGAAGCGAGTACTGCCGAGTGCTCTGTGGCCTTACGGCCTTTAATAATGTGCAGAGCACCCCATCCAAGCACCAAAAGCACCACCCCATCACACAGTCAGCACCATCCGGTGCACCAATAAAGTGTTTAATAACCACCGGTGGTGTCGCAGCCGGCCGATGTTCTGCCGCTGGTCTTGCCTTCGTGTGGTGCACTTGGTGTTCTTGCCTCTTTCAAAAAAATAAAGAAAGGCGCCAACCGCGTCCATTTCTGTATTGTGGCCTTCAGTGGTGTCAACTATAAGTGGTTCACCTGTATGGCATAGGTGCCACGTTGTCCCATAGGTCCATCCACGGGTGGTGCTTGGCCGCATAAGAACTGCGGTCCATGGTGGGTGGCCACAAACATTGCGGTCCATATGGTGTATCGATCCAGGCAGCAAACAGTGAAAGTGCAGGCCCACAACTGCGAAGCCAGCACCTCTCTCTCCTCTCTCTCTGCCCCAAAACCAGATCCTCGGAGGTGGGAGACAAAAGAAGCAGACAAGTGAGTAAGGTGGTAAGGGCGCAAAAGTGCACGCAATGCAAGGTAATGCACACTGGGGGCACATGGGAACCAGGTGAGACAGGTACGTTCCTACCGTACGCTCCCCCCCCCCCCCCCCCCCCACCAGGTAACCTACATGGCCCCTCCCTTACCCCTTACTGTATCCACAAAACACAACACTACCCATAAACATCTACTTTACAAATCAACAAACATCCCTACTGTCTTCCCCGTTCCTCCCATATACCAAATTCGTCTTCTCTCCCTCCTAACCAATCAAATTTGCCATTTTCAACTCTCATCAAAATTTGCCATCTCCAACTGAACATCAAAATTTGCCATTACCAATTCATCATCAGTCCCTCCTAAGGAGGGAGAGATGGAATCACCCCAATGTCTCATCCACGTCGTGATGCGTCTCACAAATCCTCACAGCAATTCTCATTTCCTGCACCGAAACAAACAAAACACAGGTGTGGAGTCATCATCATCACCACAGGTAAGTGGCTGCGTATGGTGCGACAGGTTCATCAATCCTAACTATTTCCGAAATGACTTTAACAACTTTACATTACCCGGGGTCTTTCTCCGGCCAACCCATTGGCCCTCTTACACTATGGGTTCTAAAAACCAATTCCCATTAGCCAAACTGTGGTGCTCTTCAATTTGGGGTCTCACTCCCCCGATTCATCTCCCGGTGCCCTCGTACAATTTCTGGGCTGCGACGTGTACCTCTCCCAGCGGGTCTACCCACCTGCACACCTCCACCACTGCAGTTGCCTCCGAGCTTACCTGCTCCTTACTCTAACCTAACTACCTGGGGAAGGCCCTCTGGCACTCTCCCCACTCGGTGCCCTCTCTGGCACTGGGCTACCCGATCCACACCCGGGATCCTCAGGCACCCACTCACAACTACCGGCTCCCAGAGCCCACCTGCGGCCTTACCTGGCCGACATCCTCACAGTGGTAGAGTGCCCAACCAACTACACACACTAACAGGCTACACGCCCAGCCATTTCCACAACACTAATGCACCCATCCACAACACCATTCTGCAACCGCACCACAAATGCCAATATCCAACCACAATTTACCTATACCCTCTACCTAACACTTACACTACCCGCCCCGGGTACTCGTGAAAGGGGTCCACTCTTCCCCCATCCACACCTTCGCACCATGCACACCACTCCGTACCACTTACTCCAACTCTCTCCACACACCTGTACCTGCACACCTGTGCTCTCACACCTGGTGCCACCTGCACCCTTCTCTCCCCAAGCACATTCGCGCTGATCCACACACTCACTACTCATACACTGCTCCACACACCTGTCCAGTTGCACACCTGTGCAATCACACCTGTTCAATTCTCACACACACGGCATCATCTCAGCTAACTACTCCCTTCTGAAACTTGCGCTTCCCAGTCGTCCCTTTAAACTATTGCGCTCCCACGTCATTATCATCCACACTAATCTACCTGCGTCCCCACTACAGGTATCAGTCACTAACTAACCTTAACGTCACCTAATGTCAATCTCTTCTAGATCCCTACAATATAACCTAACCCACCCGGGCTAGTTTTCACTGCCATACACCCCATAAGCTATAGCTCCTTTGCCCCCACCATGGGAAGGGTGGCAGGGATGCCAGCCTTACCCACCGGGCCCATCGCTCACTACCAATTTTGCACATCAAATTTCAACAAATCAAAAATTTGCCAATCACTACCCATCATCTGCCATTCACTACTGCCAATCCCTTGCCAATCATCAAATTTTGTTTTTCTCTAATTTTGGGTCCAAAACACTAACCTCATCACCCAGTCTACTCACTAATACCTCTCGGTGCGCCAATTCCTGTCCAAAGCCCGGCTTCGTAAAGCCAAGCCATGAATGCGGGTTGTTCTGTGCCAGCGGCTGGATGCGTCCGGCACTCGGTGCAGGGACGGGGGTTTACCCGGGCCGAGATCCCACGCACCATCTCGGCGTGGAGCCATCCAATGTCCCGATCTCGACCTGCCGGACTGCCTCAACAAAAGGTGGTCGCCATGACGACCCTTTCTATCGGGCTGCCCGCTCCGCCTAGTGGAGCCCGGACGCGGCCGTTCCAAGCGAGGCCCGGCACGCACCGAGGGCCCGATTCGGCTAAAAGTCGACCTAACCTCTAACTCGTTTAACGTCGATGCTTCACCTGGACGCTTACACCCCGCAGCCCGTTCCTTGCTCACACATCCAGCCGTGCCCATGCTCCTCGTACCTTTCCTTACACACCCAGGTACCCTCATTCCACTCACAGCCTTGGTCACACACCTGACCACCGAACACTTTGGCACACATTCGTTGGTCGCACACCTCACCAACACACCTCTTCGCGCCCCCTCCTCGGTCACCTCCTCTGTGACAATCACAGGTGTGCCCTCATTCGCACACCCAACCACGTGCCTCAATACCAATTCCAGCATGCATTCCCACTCACGCTCTACCATTCCAGGTGTGCTTCCTTTCTCACCTGTCACCACCAACTCACGCTCCGTGTCACTCGTACTACTCTCACCACCACTCTTGACAACGCACTCACCCTTACTCTCGACAGCACACTCTTTCCTCATGCACCTGTCCGTCACACACCTTTCTCGCGCACACTCTCCCGTTACACCCTCTGTAACACTCACCACAGGTGTGCATTCTTCCTTGCCTTTGACAGCGCACTCTTTCCCCATGCACCCGTCCGTCACACACCTTTCTCGCGCACACTCTTCCGTCACACCCTCTGTAACACTTACCACACCGCGCTTCCATGTGCTCCCTCGCACACGCGCTTCGACCAACTCACTCCTGCCAGCACCCTCACTCCTTGGCACGCACTTTTTCCTCACACACCCGAGTCGGACTTTCTCGCACACCTCCTTTTTCGCACACCAGACCTGTCGCACACTTCACCAACGGCCTCTCACGAACACCCGGGTCCATCTCGACCCCCAAGCTTCTTAAATCCCCTGGCGCATCATACGCACGACCATATTGGTCACCACTTACACCGGGTCCTCTTCCTCTTCGCTTCTCCTCCATCACCTGCGAATCCCTCATCCGGTTAATGAGCACATCATCACGATCCAAACACAGACTTTGGACCAATTCTTTTATCTCCTCTTTTATCTCTTTCTTATCCCCTCTCCGTCGCTTCTTAATTTCGCTCATCCCTTCTTCCACTTCTTCTAATTTGTGCTTCACCTCTTTTATTCCCCGGTACGTCTCCTCAAGCTCGTCCTCCAAGGCTACCTTGACCGTTTCCATGTGCGTCCTCACCTGCCGGTCCTTCGTCTCCATTACCTCTATCACCTCGTCCAACCTCGTTGTCAGTCCCTCACGTACCATCTTACATTCCCTCTTCGTCGCTACCAAGTCATTTTTTAGGTCATTTTGTGTCGCTTTTAATCCTCCTAATACCGCAGTGTTCCTTTGAACCTGCTCCGTTAGTCCTTTTTGTCCCTCCGTCAGCTGTTCCACCTCCTGCGTCAGGTCCTCTATGCCCCCTTGCAATTTTATAGTCCCCTTTCTCACCTCCTTCTCCATGTGCTCCTTACAGTGCCTCACCTCCTCGCGCACTCCTCCGACCTCCTCACTCACACCTCTTCTGATCTCCTCTCCCATCACTTACATCTCCTGCCCAGATGCCACCCTCATCTGCTCCATTTCCTCCCGGTGAGCATCCAGTTTAGTTTCTACCCCCATTCTAACCCCCTCTATCTGCTGCCCCATTTGTTTAACTTCCCTTTCCGCTTGGTCCCTCATGTCCCTCAATTTGCCTTCCATCCTGTTTTCTAACCCCTCTAACCCCTTTTGCATCCCTTCCATTTGATTCTCTTGAGCGGCCATTCTGTTTTCTACCCCCATTAACCCCTCCTGTATTTCCCCTAATCTATTGTCTAATTTCCCAAATTTCTCGTCTAATCCCTTAAAATTATTGTCTAACTCCTCTCCGGTACCCCTCGCTTCGTCCCTCATTACCCCCATTTCGTTTCCCATTACCCCCATTTGGTTTCCCATTACCCCCATTTGCTCATTCTGAGCCTCCATCCGGTTCCCCATTTGTCCCATACTGCTTTTCAAACCTCTAATTTGGTCTCCCAATTGCTCACCCATTTGTTCCATAAGGGCCCTCATTTGCAGGAGGAAAAGGTTCGAATCCACCAGGGGCGCTGCCACGGTCGCGGGCGCGGTGACCAGCGAGGCGCCATTTTGCGCTCCCGCTACGTCGGGCGCAACGACGCTATTTTGTGCGTCTGCTACCCTCACTGCTTCGCTCTCCTCACGTCCCTCAATTTGGTCCTGGACCGACCCTGCCTCACTCTCCCCTACCGGAACCCAGCTGTCTTGATCCGCCATAGCGCGACTTTCAAAATTCGGGTTTTTATTTCCGTAAAACAAAATCAAATTTCGCCGTTATAATTTCGAGCGCGGGAAACGCGCTCCGGATCGAATTCTACCTCCCCAACACCAATTGTTACCCTAGTGGTACAATTGGTGTTCCAAAATTTGGGCCTAATAAATTTAGTCCCAGGTTCGAATCCGACACTCCTGACACCAATTGTTACAGACACGACTTTGATGTTAGGGTGGGCCGAGCGGAATGGCCGCCGTGTCCGCACAAGTTACCCGATTATACTCGAACGTTGCCGAGTCGCGCTACGCTAAATCAATTGAGGAAAAGGACACAACGGCTGGGTTAAAATGACACGACACCAAGGGTTCAGTTCTCAAGACCTCCGGAGGAGGTTATATTAGGGCGGAAGGTCAGATTACAACGACAAGAGGGACAGCATAGAAAGGCAGGCACTTAGACACACTCTTATATTAGCCCCGACAGACGACAGATAAACGGGACAAAACTGACTCACACGGGGATTGATGGCAAGGAAAGCGGGTAGTCGATGGCTCAAGGTGCACTCTTGGCTCAAGGACAGAATCGACCCGGTCCGGTCCAATGATGCGGGGAGGTCGCTCTCAGCGCTGGAAGGTCGCGACTTGTCTTCTTCAGTCGGGGGCGCATCTGACGTCACGTCCGGTAAGTCGCTGCGTATATCCGGCGGGGAGTGACACGCCCTCGGCTCGTTAGCTCCGCCCCAGATGGAATCGGCCCGTTGCTTCTCATTGGGTGCGTGCGGGGGGGTTACCGGCTCCGCCCTTGACGAGGGGCCGACAAGCAGCCCCTTCTTGGTAACCCCGTCGGCGCACATGGGTAATGGCGGCTAACCGAGCCGGAGTGAGGACGCACACTCCCCGCACGCCGCGCCGCGCCCCTCTGTTGTTGTAGTTGTTGTTGTAGTAGTTGTTGTTGTAGTTGTTGTTGTAGTTGTTGTTGTTGTTGTAGTTGTTGTTTCATGGGGAAGATGGGAGGAGGTAAGGGGAGGTCCTAAACTCACTACTGGTGCCATACGATCACATTCTGGTGCAACGAAGAGTCAGAATTAATGGAAACGAGTCCTTAACTGACATAGACTAAGAATAACTAGCAAGATGTCCTATAGTTGTCTACGTGAGATGCGGTGGACCTGGGCACGACATTTAATGGGGGAAAAAGGGGAAGGTCGGTTCTACAGAGTGTTATTTACAGGCAATGGGACTAGGGAATGGGGGATTGGGGATAGTTGGGGAGTATTGGGGAAATAGGGGAATATTTACAAGCGGATATGGAGGCCAAATGCCATATTCGCAACAATAGTAAGGTAGGCACTTAATTACGGTCTTATAATAGCCCCGACAGACGACAGATAAACAGGACAAAACTGACTCACACGGGGATTGATGGCAAGGAAAGCGGGTCGTCGATGGCTCAAGGTGCACCTTGGCTCAGGGGCAAATCGACCCGGTCCGGTCCAATAGATGCGGGGAGGTCGCTCAGCGCTCGGAGGTCGCGACTTGTCTGTTCAAGCTGGGGGCGCATCTGATGTCACGTCCGGTCAGTCGCTGCGTATATCCGGCGGCGAGTGACACGCCCTCCGCTCGTTAGCTCCGCCCCAGATGGAATCGGCCCGTTGCTTCTCATTGGGTGCGGGGGGTTACCGGCTCCGCCCTTGACGAGGGGCCGACAGGCAGCCCCTTCGTGGTAACCCCGTCGGCGCACATGGGTAATGGCGGCTAACCAAGCCGGTGTGAGGACGCACACTCCCCGCACGCCGTTGTTGTAGTTGTTGTTGTTGTTGTAGTTGTTGTTGTAGTTGTTGTGGTTGTTGTTTCATGGGGAAGATGGGAGGAGGTATGGGGAGGTCCTAAACTCACTACTGGTGCCATACGATCACATTCTGGTGCAACGAAGAGTCAGAATTAATGGAAACGAGTCCTTAACTGACATAGACTAAGAATAACTAGCAAGATGTCCGAAAGTTGTCTACGTGAGATGCGGTGGACCTGGGCACGACATTTAATGGGGGAAAAAGGGGAAGGTCGGTTCTACAGAGTGTTATTTACAGGCAATGGGACTAGGGAATGGGGGATTGGGGATAGTTGGGGAGTATTGGGGAAATAGGGGAATATTTACAAGCGGATATGGAGGCCAAATGCCATATCCGCAACATTGCACCCTTCTCTACCCTCGGGGCGTCCCGACCCGATAAATTTTTACCTATTTTAGTGTGGCACTCAGATGTAGTTCCCTCTACTATTAACTCTACCCTGAGTGCGACAGTTTTACGGATATTCACAAATGAGTAAATATGTCCCCCTGCGACATTGCACCCTTCTCCTCACAGAAACACACCCACAGGATAACCGAATTGCGGAAAGAATTCGCAAACTAAACATACAGCCGGTAGGGAGCATTATTTACACAAGACTACGCTGATATTTACACTACGATCCAGGACCTGTTTTTGGAGGAACACATGCAGATGTTATGCATAGAGAGAGCACGCATGCCAGCATCGATACACCAACCCACGAGTGCTCTGTGGCCTTACGGCCTTTAATAATGTGCAGAGCACCCCTTCCAAGCACCAAAAGCACCACCCCATCACACAGTCAGCACCATCCGGTGCACCAATAAAGTGTTTATAGTCACCGGTGGTGTCGCAGCCGGCCGATGTTCTGCCGCTGGTCTTGCCTTCGTGTGGTGCACTTGGCCTTCTTACTTCTTTCAAAAATAAAGAAAGGCGCCAACCGCGTCCATTTCTTTATTGTGGCCGTCAGGGGGCCAACTATTAGTGGTTCACCTGTTTGGCATAGGTGCCACGTTGACCCAGAGGTCCATCAATGGGTGGTGCTTGGCCGCAAAAGAACTGCGGTCCATTGTGGGTGGCCACCAAAATTGCGGTCCATATGGTGTATCGATCCAGGCAGCAAGCAGCGAAAGTGCAGGCCCACAACTGCGGAGCCAGCACCTCTCTCTCCTCTCTCTCTGCCCCAAAACCAGATCCTCGGAGGTGGGAGACAAAAGAAGCAGACAAGTGAGTAAGGTGGTAAGGGCGCAAAAGTGCACGCAATATAAGGTGATGCACACTGGGGGCACATGGGAACCAGGTGAGACAGGTACGTTCCTACCGTACGCCCCCCCCCCCCCACCAGGTAACCTACATGGCCCCTCCCTTACCCCTTACTGTATCCACACAACACAACACTACCCATAAACATCTACTTTACAAATCAACAAACATCCCTACTGTCTTCCCCGTTCCTCCCATAAACCAAATTCGTCTTCTCTCCCTCCTAACCAATCAAATTTGCCATTTTCAACTCTCATCAAAATTTGCCATCTCCAACTCAACATCATACTTTGCTATCACCAATTCATCATCAGTCCCTCCTAGGGAGGGAGAGATGGAATCACCCCAATGTCTCATCCACGTCGTGATGCGTCTCACAAATCCTCACAGCAATTCTCCTTCCTGCAACACAAACAAAGAAAACACAGGTGTGGAGTCATCATCATCACCTCAGGTAAGTGGCTGCGTATGGTGCGACAGGTTCATCAATCCTAACTATTTCCTAAATGACTTTAACAACTTTACATTACCCGGGGTCTTTCCCTGCCAATCCATTGGCCAACTTACACTATGGGTTCTAAAAACCAATTCCCATTGACCAACTGTGGTGCTTTTCAATTTGGGGTCTCACTCCCCCGATTCATCTCCCGGTGCCCTCGCACAATTTCTGGGCCGCGACGTGTACCTCTCCCAGCGGGTCTACCCACCTGCACACCTCCACCACTGCAGTTGCCTCCGAGCTTACCTGCTCCTTACCCTAACCTAACTACCTGGGGAAGGCCCTCTGGCGCTCTCCCCACTCGGTGCCCTCTCTGGCACTGGGCTGCCCGATCCACACCCGGGATCTTCAGGCACCCACTCACAACTACCGGCTCCCAGAGCCCACCTGCGGCCTCACCTGGCCGACATCCTCACAGTGGTGGGGTGCCCAACCAACTACACACACTAACAGGCTACACGCCCAGCCATTTCCACAACACTAATGCACCCATCCACAATACCATTCTGCAACCGCACCACAAATGCCAATATCCAACCACAATTTACCTATACCCTCTACCTAACACTTACACTACCCGCCCCGGGTACTCGTGAAAGGGGTCCACTCTTCCCCCATCCACACCTTCGCACCATGCACACCACTCCGTACCACTTACTCCAACTCTCTCCACACACTCATTCTCTGCTCCATATATTCCACACACCTGTGCTCTCACACCTGGTGCCACCTGCACCCTTCTCTCCCCAAGCGCATTCGCGCTGATCCACAACACTCACTACTCATACACTGCTCCACACACCTGTCCAGTTGCACACCTGTGCAATCACACCTGTTCAATTCTCACACACACGGCATCATCTCAGCTAACTACTCCCTTCTGAAACTTGCGCTTCCCAGTCGTCCCTTTAAACTATTGCGCTCCCTCGTCATTATAATCCACACTAATCTACCTGCGTCCCCACTACAGGTATCAGTCACTAACTAACCTTAACGTCACCTAATGTCATCTTCTAGGGCCCTATCAATATCCTAACCCACCCGGGCTAGTTTTCACTGCCATACACCCCATAAACTATAGCGCATTTGCCCCACTTATATGGGAAGGGTGGCAGGGATGCCCCCCTTACCCACCGGGCCCATCGCTCACTACCAATTTTGCACATCAAATTTCAACAAATTAAAAATTTGCCAATCACTACCCATCATCTGCCAATCACTACTGCCAATCCCTTGCCAATCATCAAATTTTGTTTTTCTCTAATTTTGGGTCCAAAACACTAACCTCATCACCCAGTCTACTCACTAATGCCTCTCGGTGCGCCAATTCCTGTCCAAAGCCCGGCTTCGTAAAGCCGAGCAATGAATGCGGGTTGTTTGGTGCCAGCGGCTGGATACGTCCCGCATTCGGTGCAGGGAAGGAGGTTTACCCGGGCCGAGATCCCACGCACCTTCTCGGCACGGAGCCATCCCATGGCTCGATCTCGACCTGCCGGAATGCCTCAACAAAAAGTGGTCGCCATGACGACCCTTCCTATCCAGCCGCCCGCTCCACCTAGTGGAGCCTGGACGCGGCCGTTCCACGCGAGGCCCGGCACGCACCGAGGGCCCGATTCGGCTATAAGTCGTTCTACCCGCTGCTCCGTTTAACGTCGATGCTTCACCTGCATGCTTACACCCCGCAGCCCGTTCCTTGCTCACACATCCAGCCGTGCCCATGCTCCTCGTACCTTTCCTTACACACCCAGGTACTCTCATTCCACTCACAGCCTTGGTCACACACCTGACCACCAAACACTTTGGCACACATTCGTTGGTCGCACACCTCACCAACACACCTCTTCGCGCCCCCTCCTCTGTGACAACCACAGGTGTGCTCTCATTCGCACACCCAACCACGTGCCTCACTACCAATTCCAGCGTGCATTCCCACTCACGCTCTACCATTCCAGGTGTGCTTCCTTTCTCACCTGACACCACCAACTCACGCTCCTTGTCACTCTCACTACTCTCACCTCCATTCTTGACAGCGCACTCACCCTTACTCTTGACAGCGCACTCTTTCCTCATGCACCTGTCCGTCACACACCTTTCTCGCGCACACTCTCCCGTTACACCCTCTGTAACACTCACCACAGGTGTGCATTCTTCCTTGCCTTTGACAGCGCACTCTTTCCCCATGCACCTGTCCGTCACACACCTTTCTCGCGCACACTCTTGCGCACACTCTCCCGTCACACCCTCTGTAACACTTACCACACCGCGCTTCCATGTGCTCCCTCGCACACGTGCTACGACCGACTCATTCTCGCCAGCACCCTCACTCCTTGGCACGCACTTTTTCCTCACACACCCCAGAGTCGGACTTTATCGCACACCTCCTTTTTCGCACACCAGACCTGTCGCACACTTCACCAACGGCCTCTCACGAACACCCGGGTCCATCTCGACCCCCAAGCTTCTTAAATCACCTGGCGCATCATACGCACGACCATATTGGTCACCACTTACACCGGGTCCTCTTCCTCTTCGCTTCTCCTCCATCACCTGCGAATCCCTAATCCGGTTAATGAGCACATCATCACGATCCAAACACAGACTTTGGACCAATTCTTTTATCTCCTCTTTTATCTCTTTCTTATCCCCTCTCCGTCGCTTCTTAATTTCGCTCACCCCTTCTTCCACTTCTTCTAATTTCTGCTTCACCTCCTTTATTCCCCAGTACGTCTCCTCTAGCTCGTCCTCCAAGGCTACCTTGACCGTTTCCATGTGCGTCCTCACCTGCCGGTCCTTCGTCTCCATTACCTCTATCACCTCGTACAACCTCGTTGTCAGTCCCTCACGTACCATCTGACATTCCCTCTTCGTCGCTATCAAGTCATCTTTTAGTTCTTTCTGCGTCGCCTTTAACCCTCCTAATACCGCAGGGTTCCTTTGAACCTGCTCCGTTAGTCCTTTTTGTCCCTCCGTCAGCTGTTCTACTTCCTGTGTCAGGTCCTCTATGCCCCCTTGCAATTTTACAGTCCCCTTTCTCACCTCCTTCTCCATGCGCTCCTTACAGTGCCTCACCTCCTCGCGCACTCCTCCGACCTCCTCACTCACACCTCTTCTGATCTCTTCTCCCATCACTTGCATCTCCTGCCCAGATGCCACCCTCATCTGCTCCATTTCCTCCCTGTGAGCATCCAGTTTGGTTTCTACCCCCATTCTGACCCCCTCTATCTGCTGCCCCATTTGTTTAACTTCCCTTTCCGCTTGGTCCCTCATGTCCCTCAATTTGCCTTCCATTCTGTTTTCTAACCCCTCTAACCCATTTTTCACCCCCTCTAACTGATTCTCCTGGGCAGCCATTCTGTTTTCCACCCCCGTTAACCCATTCTTTACCTCTTTTATCCCGTTGTCTAACCCCTCACCGGTACCCCTCGCTTCGTCCCTCATTACCCCCATTTGGTTTCCCATTACCCCCAATTGGTTTCCCATTACCCCCATTTGGCCCTCCAATCGCTCACTCTGAGCATCCATCCGGTTCCCCATTACCCCCATCATTCTGCTTTCCATTTCTTCGCTATTCTTGTCCATAAGGGCCTTCATTTGTAGAAAAAAAAGGTTCAAATCCACCAGGGGCGCTGCCACGGTCGCGGGCGCGGTCGCCGTGACCAGCGAGGCGCCATTTTGTGCGTCTGCTACCCTCGCTGCTTCGCTCTCCTCACGTCCCTCAATTTGGTCCTGGACCGACCCTGCCTCACTCTCCTCTACCGGACCCCAGCTGTCTTGATCCGCCATAGCGCGACTTTCAAAATTCGGGTTTTTATTTTCGTAAAACAAAATCAAATTTCGCCGTTATAATTTTGAGCGCGGGAAACGCGCTCCGGATCGAATTCTACCTCCCAACACCAATTGTTACCCTAGTGGTACAATTGGTGTTCCAAAATTTGGGCCTAATAAATTTAGTCCCAGGTCCGAATCCGACACTCCTGACACCAAATGTTACAGACGCGGTTGTGGATGTTGGTTTACCGAGCGGTTTGGTATGACCGCGTCTGCACGTTTACCCGATTATACTCGAACGTTTGCCGAGTCGCGCTACGCTAAATCAATTTAGGAAAAGGACACAACGGCTGGGTTAAAATGACACGACACCAAGGGTTCAGTTCTCAAGACCTCCGGAGGAGGTTATAATATTGCGGAAGGTCAGATTACAGGGATGAGAGAGACAGCATAGTAAGGTAAGCACTTAATTACGGTCTTATAATAGCCCCGACAGACGACAGATAAACAGGACAAAACTGACTCACACGGGGATTGATGGCAAGGAAAGCGGGTCGTCGATGGCTCAAGGTGCACCTTGGCTCAGGGGCAAATCGACCCGGTCCGGTCCAATAGATGCGGGGAGGTCGCTCAGCGCTCGGAGGTCGCGACTTGTCTGTTCAAGCTGGGGGCGCATCTGATGTCACGTCCGGTCAGTCGCTGCGTATATCCGGCGGGGAGTGACACGCCCTCGGCTCGTTAGCTCCGCCCCAGATGGAATCGGCCCGTTGCTTCTCATTGGGTGCGGGGGGTTACCGGCTCCGCCCTTGACGAGGGGCCGACAGGCAGCCCCTTCGTGGTAACCCCGTCGGCGCACATGGGTAATGGCGGCTAACCAAGCCGGTGTGAGGACGCACACTCCCCGCACGCCGTTGTTGTAGTTGTTGTTGTTGTTGTTGTTGTTGTAGTTGTTGTTGTAGTTGTTGTGGTTGTTGTTTCATGGGGAAGATGGGAGGAGGTATGGGGAGGTCCTAAACTCACTACTGGTGCCATACGATCACATTCTGGTGCAACGAAGAGTCAGAATTAATGGAAACGAGTCCTTAACTGACATAGACTAAGAATAACTAGCAAGATGTCCGAAAGTTGTCTACGTGAGATGCGGTGGACCTGGGCACGACATTTAATGGGGGAAAAAGGGGAAGGTCGGTTCTACAGAGTGTTATTTACAGGCAATGGGACTAGGGAATGGGGGATTGGGGATAGTTGGGGAGTATTGGGGAAATAGGGGAATATTTACAAGCGGATATGGAGGCCAAATGCCATATCCGCAACAATATGTATATATATATATACATATCTATATATATATATATATATATATATATAGAAATAAAGACTTGGCATTTAATATGGAATATTTGTTTTGTGGGGGTGAACTTACTTTTCAAGATGACTTCGAACCAAAAGTTAATTGGAATTATGTTGAAATTATTCTAGATTTTGTTAATGTGACCTTTAAAAGAAACAAAAACCACACTTGACATTTTGAAGCAAATAAATTGATCCTTGAAAGTGATGGAAACTGATATCGAACTCAATTCACGGACAGTACTGTGTTAAACTTCTGTACGTTTTCCAGAAGCATCTCTTCATTTTGCACATTAAGCAAAAAAAATTTAAACCCTTTTCTTCTTCTCCTACAAAAGGATGCTTTCGTCTTGCTCACCAAATCTATTCATTCCAAAAAATATATATAATACCATCTCTTACAGTTCCTCCTTTCTACATTCCCTAAACTATCCAGAACTCCACCCATCCTCAAACGTATTTTTGACTCGAAGGTCTCAAACTCATTTTGCAAAAAATGTTCGTTTCCCATGAATCGTACACTTTTCAAAATCCAATCTCACCCCTCCCCTCCTAAACTCCCCCCACACCCCTCCCCTCCGAGACTCTCCCTCGCTCCTCCCCTCCTAGACTCCCCTCTCACCCCTCCTCCTCAAAGCATCCTCCCTGCTTCTTCCCCCTTCCAACTTTCACCTTCATCTACCCCAACCTTCTGCCTCCCTCCTCAAATAACACCTCACTGTGCCTCACCCAATCTCCATCAAATCTTTTGTCCGCCCCATTCTTCCCTTTCTCCAAGCTATTCTGAAATCTCTGAAATCTCTGACACACCTTCAACAGCTCTCCCTACCTCTTCCTCCTCTTCCACATCTTACCCTACCCCTCCCCCCCCCCTGTTCTGTACCCGAGGCTCCCCCTTCCTCTTCATTAACGGTATGGACCTCAAACATCCGGGGCCTTCGCTCAAACTTGACTGATCTCTCCATACAGGTTGCTTCTGACAAACCAGATGTGATCTGCTTAACAGAAACTTTCCCCCTTCATGATGTCTCTGATGCCTTGGTATCTCTCCCAGGTTACTCCCTCCTCCGGTATGATAGACCTGAGCCTCGTCCTGGAGGTGGGGTTGCTATCTTTATAAAAAACTCTTCCTCACTCGCCCTCCACTGCCCTCTCTCCACCTCACCCCGAGGAATACCTTTGGCTACGGCTTCCCCTTCGCTCCCACCTTTTGTTCATATGTGTGTTGTACCGTCCACCAAACAGTGATGACTCCATCTACATCTCGCTGTCTGATAATATGGACCAACTTCTATCTACCCATCCCAACTCTCTCTTCCTCATATGCGGTGATTTCAATTGTCACCATGCCAGTTGGCTGGGTGTGGGTACCTCTCTCACCAGCCATGGCTCTTCAGCAAAGGACTTCTGCGACTCACTGGGACTGACACAATCTGTCAATTTCCCGACCCGGATCTCAGTCAACGGAGCATCTTCTCTTCTGGATTTGGTTATGACTAACTTCCCTGAAAATGTCTGCTGCTCTTCTTCTGCTCCAATCGGCTCATCTGATCATGTGCTTGTCAAAGTCGACATCTCTCTGACCATTCTCAGAGAGCCTCCTCAGCGTCGACGAGTCTGGCATTTCACTCAGGCCAACTGGCACGGTCTTCAAGCAGCCATCAATCATCTGGACTGGTCTCCCATCTCTACCGCCTCTGACATCACCTCATCCTGGGAATTCTTTCAAAGTAAATTGCTCTCTCTCATGCACAGATTTATCCCCTCTCGTCTTCAGTTGTCATACCCTTCCTCCCGTCCATGGTACACGGAATCTTGTGGTGAGGCTGTTGCCCTGAAACAACTTGCTTTCGTCTCCTGGAAAGCAAATCCAACGGAAGGAAATCTCATTTCCTTTCACAAAGCCCGAAACAAGTGTGTGTCCACCCTCAGGAGAGCCAGGAAACAATATCTCACCGTTCTCAAGACCGAACTCTCTTATCTGTCTCCCTCTTCCAAATCCTGGTGGCGTCTGGTCAAATCTGTTTCTGGTGTTTGTTCCCCCTCCATCCCCTCCCTCACCTCAAACGGCTTAACGGCTGACTCCGCACGTGAAAAAGCTGAATGCCTCAACTCTGTGTTTGCCTCTAAATCTTGTGTCCCAAACCCATCCCTCTCTGTACCCACCGTACCCAGTCGTACCCAGCTGCTCCTGGACTCTGTGTCCTTTCCTCCTGACAAGGTGAAAAAGTTTCTGTCAACCCTCGACTCTGATTCTGCAACTGGTCCTGACGGCATCAGCCCACGGGTCCTAAAATCATGTTCTTCCGCTCTTTCACTCCCTCTTTCTGTTCTCTTCACCCTCTCTTTTGCTCAAGGTCATCTGCCATCTGCTTGGAAATCAGCCAACATCACCGCTTTGCACAAAAAAGGTGCAAAAACAGATCCTAGCAACTACAGACCAATCAGCCTTCTCCCAATTATCAGCAAAGTCATGGAATCCATCATTGCTTCAGATATGAAATCTTTCCTCTTCTCCAATTGCTTGATCTCTGATCATCAATTTGGTTTCAGACCTGGTCACTCTACTCTGGACATGCTGCTTCTGCTTTCTCAACAATGGATGGAGGTCCTCAACACCAAACAGGAAATTAGAGCTGTCTCCCTTGACATTTCACGTGCCTTCGATACGGTCTGGCACCCCGCTCTGCTCACCAAACTCTCCTCCTTTGGTATCCATGGAAATCTCCACGCATGGCTGGCGGACTTCCTCTCTGGTCGTAGTCAACGTGTGGCCCTGAATGGGTTTCCCTCATCTCCTCTTCCTGTTCAGGCTGGAGTTCCCCAAGGTAGTGTTCTGGGCCCTGTGCTTTTTTCTGGTCTTCATCAATGATCTCTCTGACTCTCTTGAAAATCCTCTCTATCTCTTTGCTGACGACTCTACTCTCTGTCGCTCCATTCCTCATCCCTCAGATCGGCAGTCTGCAGCCTCCTCACTCTCTGCAGACCTGGACAAAATCACAGACTGGGCAAACAAATGGAACATGTCTTTCAATCCTGATAAATCTCACACTCTTACGATGTCTCTCCGAAAAGACCGACTGGAAAACCCTCCCATCCACTTTCTGAATAATCCTCTCCAAGAAGTTCTGTCACTCAAGCTTTTGCGTCTCACTATTTGCCATGATCTTTCCTGGGAAAACCACATTTCAAATCTGGCCTCCAAAGCCAGTCGCCGACTGGGCATCCTCCGTCGTGCGAAGTCCTTCCTTGGCACACCTGAGCTCCTCACCACATACAAGGCTTTCATCCGCAGCTCTATGGAATACTGCTCTCCCCTCTGGTCTGGTGCTCCTGCCTCACACCTAGCTCGTCTTCACGCTGTTGAAACCAAAGCGTTCAGAATCATTGGAATCTCCCGCGATGAAGCTAACTCCAAGGGCCTTTCACTCACTCACCGCAGGCAGGTTTGGTGGTCTTTCCGTCTTCTACCGACTCCTCTCTGGCCTTGCCCCCCCCAGCTCTCTCTGGGCTCTGTCCCCCAAATATTCCTACAGGTCGCACAAGATCTGCCTGCAACCCTCTTATGGTTAAACTGCCAAAATCAAGAGTTTCTGCTCACCTTCACTCCTTCATTCCTCTTTTTTCCCGCCTCTGGAACAAACTCCCTCACTCTCTTCAATCCCACTCCACCTCCAGGTCTTTAAAACAGCTGTTCACCACCATCTCTTATCCTCCCCCATCCAAAACCTTGATCTTTTCTACCCCTGCTAATTTCGGTCCCCTTGTGTTTTATACCTCTCCCCCCCCCCCCCCCCCCCCCGCCCTTCCCACGCCTCCTGCCCCCAAGCCCTCTCCCTCCCACACTTCTCCCTGCTCTCAAATGTTGTGGTTTGTGTGCTTCCCCTTCTCTCCCCATCTTGTCTTCCACTCCCTCTTTTTGTGTTTTGTTTGTCTGGTTGATTTGTTTGTGAAATAAATGTTAGCTCTTTCACGAGCCTCGATTCAGTATACAAAAAAAAAGAAAAAAAAAAGAAAAAAAAAGAAGGTTAAATCACGACTGGGATTACGGACAGTAAAATTACAGTTCGTACTTCGTGTAACCCCGATGAGCATTCAGGAGAGCACGTACACGTTGAGGCATGCTGTTCACGAGATTGGCCAAGGTTTGGACAGGAATCGCTTGCCATGCAGTAATAGTCTGCTGCAATTCACGCACAGAGCGAGGCTGCTGGTCCAAGTTGTCAATTTGATGCGTTAATTCTGCCCACAAGTTCTCTACCGGATTCATATCCGGGGACATGGCAGGCCACCTCATATGCTCTACACCACGGTCAGCAAGAAAGTGTTGGATCATGCAAGCACGATGAGGCCGTGCATTGTCATCTTGGAAGACAAATTTTCCTCGAAAGGCTGCACGAGCAAATGGAAGCAATGTTTCTTCCAGAATGGCCCTGTACTTGAACTGGTTCAGGTTTCCATTCAGAACAACAAGGTCAGTTTTGCCCCCTGCATGAAAAGCAGCGCAAACGGTCACCCCACCACCTCCAGCTTGGACTATTGGCACTATACAATCTTCGTCGTAGGCTTCATGCACTTGTCTGCGCACTCGGACGCGGCCATCTTGACGATAGACCAGAAATCAAGACTCGTCACTGAAGATCACGTGATTCCAGTGTCCTGGCTGCCATTGACGGTGCTCTCTGGCCCACTGCAATCGGCGCTGGCGGTGTTGTCTGGTCAGGCGTGGCTTTCTCAGGGGACGCCTGGCACGATAGCCTGCTTGAACCAGTCGTTGGTTGACCAGCCTTCTGGATTCAGGCACATTTGTCAGTTGCTGCCACTCAGCCCTAAGCCGATTAGCTGACTTGGTACGGCCATTGCGGACTAACCGGAGCAGCTGGCGATCATCCCTCCTTGTGGTTCTGCGGGGACGTCCTGGCCTCGGTTTTGGAGTAGGGACACCCCTCTGAGCATTTCGTTTCAGGATCTTTGACACCTGAACTTGAGTGATGCCATACTGCCGAGCAATAGCACGCTGTTTCATGACGGAATTTCATAAAGCCACCATTCCATGATAAATAGCATTGTCGAGTTGACGGACCATCTCCAGAGGATGCGGAAATAACTTTTGTAGATGTGCAGCAGTTGTTTTCCACTAATACAGAATGCAACAACCCTTGTATACCAGATTGTGAAGCCAATGGTCAAATGCACCTGTCCGTACATTTTGTCACGCCACCTGTGATATAATCCTGTTATTGACTTCTTGCTGCGACAGACAATCGGTGACATGGTTTTTTGAACAAAGAAATCACCGAAGCATAAAATAAACTCACCAGATTGATATACTGAGTTCAGAAAGTAAACCCAAGTCAAGAAAAAAAAAATCCATATTAAATGCCAAGTCTGTGTATATATATATATTGTTGTGGAAATGAGAATTGTGTTTTTTTTATTGTTGTAAAAATATCACCCTCCTTCCTCCAGTTGTGCATAAAGGTCAAAGGGCGTCCCTTAGTTAGGTCATATACAATCACGTTAGCCAATCATAGATTTCCTCCTTGTTGGTAGTTATTTCCTTATTCTGTGTATTTGGTTAAGGCTTTGTCTTCTATTGATTAATACTCCATTGCACCGAATTCAAAAAGATAGATCCCCTTTTTTCAAATTCCCCCAAAGCCTTTATTACAAACTGCATTTGCCTCCATTGAGCACGCGGTCGGCTCGGAGAAGAAAGGCGTGTCTCCACCTCGTCATAGAGGGGAGGAGTGAGCCAGCCCCGAACAACCAACCAAGCACGAGGGGTTTGGCTTGAGAGGGCGGAGGAAGAGCAATCTGGGAGGTTCGGGAAGGTTCAAGGGGGGGGCTTATATAACCCGCGGGCAATCGCGGCAATCACACTCGGCAATCAAGTAACATCTGTCCGCGGTACGATCGGGGCTGTGCACCGGCCTTTCCGGAGGTCGCGGTGCAGCTTCAGGGACCACGTCGGTCAGTCACAAACGAGGGGACTAATCCCCCCCTCAAAGGGGAACCATAGGCCGACGTTGGGTTCCGTAACAATATATATATATATATATATATATATATATATATATATATATAATTATATATAATTATATATATATATATATATATATATATATATATATATATATATATATATATATATATATATATATATATATATATATATATATATATATATATATATATATATATATATATATATATATATATACATACAGGTCATCTTAGGGGAATTGTCGGTACCTTGGGAAGAGAATATGGAGGAGGTGCACGAGAGGAAAGTACAGTGAGCTGGAGGCAGAGTGCCGGGAGAAGGGTTGGCGAGTTTCGTGTCAGCCATTTGAGGTGGGGTGCAGAGAGTATATTGGCAATTCCTTTTCTGCATTTCTTGCTCGGCTTGGAGTGTGTGGGACAGAAAGAAGGAGGATGTGTGACAAGGTGGCCCAGGTTGCCTTGAAAGGCCCATTTTGGATATGGAGGAAGTTTATGGAGGCATGTCGAACGGTGTAGGTTGGTTGTGTTTTTTTTTTTGGTTTTGTTACTATTATTATTCCTTATCTTGTGTATATGAGTGATTGGGTGAGGGTGTGTGTGTTTTGCATGAATTAATTTTTGCATGAGTGTGTGTTTTTGTATGTTGAGTGGTGTATGTTGTAAGGGTAGGTGGTTGGTTGGTTGGTGTTGTGTGTGTGTGTGTGTGTATGTGTGTGTGTGTATGAATGATCTGGTGTGTTTTGTTGGTGAGTGGTGAAGGGTGAAAGGTGGGTGTTTGAGTGTTCCACCGTGTTTGTTTGGTTCTGTGGATTCTGGATGCGGATGTTTTCTTGTTGTTGTAGTCTGCGTTCGCACTGGCTGGGGGTGGGGGTATGTACGCATCCAGGTGTAGTTGCTGCATGTGGATGTGCCCCTGCTGGCCCATCTTAGCTGACCGTATCGAGGTTGAAGGGCCGAAACGGAATGATGCTGAGGACCTCGACTGAGGAACCGGTCAGTGCGGCACACTTGTGACCAGGTGTGTTTTGAACTTTATATATATATATATATATATATATATATATACGAGGTGTGTTCAAAAAGTATGCGACCTTAATTTGTCGTGCGTAAACAAATGAAGCTCGGGAGGCGTTGATTGGTGCACGTATGTAGACGATCCTAATGCGCACGCGTGAATTTTTTCCCACCTGCAGAATCTGTCATTCGACGGCAGACCGCCGATGAGTGAGGAAGTGTAAGTGAGCGCCGTCGGATTTTCGTTTTTGACAAAATGACGGAAAAACTTGAACAACGCTACTGCATCAAATTTTGTGTAAAGCTTGGCGATTCCCAAGTGGAAACGATCCGCAAGATTCAACAGGCCTTCGGGGACGAAGCAATGAGCACCACACAGATAAAGGAGTGGTACAACCGCTTCAAAGATGGCCGCACATCAGTGGAGAGTGAAGCACGTTCGGGTAGGCCCTCAACATCCCGAAATGATCGTCATTGACCAATTGAGGACCCTGGTGATGCAGGATCGTCGAATCACGATCAGAGAACTTGCAGACGAGGTGGGCGTCAGCATTGGATCCGTTCATTCCATTATGAAGGAGGATTTGGGCTTCAGGAGAATCTCAGCGAAGTTCGTACCAAAGCTGCTAACGATTGAGCAGAAGCAACTCCGTTTGGAGATCGCACAGGACATGCTGGAGACTGTGAACAGCGATCCCAGCTTCCTCAACACAGTGATCACTGGCGATGAGTCCTGGGTTTATGGGTACGACCCAGAAACCAAGTTGCAGTCATCACAATGGAAGCATCCAACATCCCCGAGGCCAAAAAAAGCAAGGCAGGTCTGCAGCAATGTCAAAGTCATGCTGACCGTCTTCTTCGACTCCAGTGGCGTGGTTCATCACGAGTACGCACCACACGGCACAACCATCACCAAGGAGTATTACCAAGAGGTTCTGCGTCGCCTTCGTGACGCTGTGCGACGCAAATGGCCGGACCTGTGGGCAGCGGGCAATTGGCAGCTCCATCACGATAACGCACCCGCCCATTCTTCACATTTGATACAGAGTTTCTTGGCCAAACACAACACACCTGTGCTTCGTCAGGCGCCCTACTCTCCCGACATGGCTCCGTGTGACTTCTGGCTTTTCTCCAAGCTGAAAATGCCCCTGAAAGGGACCAGATTTCAGTCCAGAGAAGACATCATGCGGAATGCGACGGACCAGCTGCGCGCCATCCCAAAAGAGGCGTTCCAGCGCTGCTTCCGACAGTGGCAGAACCGTTGGGAGAAGTGTGGCAGCCTAAGGGGACTACTTTGAAGGAGATTAGTGTAAGTTTGTTGTATCTGAATACGAGTATTTTTTATGAACAAAGGTCGGATACTTTTTGAACACACCTCGTATATACATATATTGTAACGATTTTGAGAAGTGTGTAACGAATTTGAGAAGTGTAACGGTTTTTGAGAAGTGTAACAATTTTGGAGGAAGTGTAACGAATGTGAAAACGTTACAATGTGAACGTTACAAAAGGATGGTAACACCCTGTTAATGTAAATAATGGTCGCAGCCGTCCTCCTAGTTAATTCCATGAAACTTACACGCAGGTCACGATATATCTTTTAAATAGTGTATTTCCTTATTCCATGCAGGCTAAATATGTGTTTCCCACTAGATTGACTTTGCATTGTATCAAACAAAATAAGCGTAGGCCCTTCCAATTTCCCCAAACATCTCCGCTCTCCAAAGTTCCTTTCAAAAGGGGAGTTGTTTTCAATCCCGCAGGCCGCCATTTCCCATGTGCTTTGAGTCGGAGAAGAAAGGCGTGTCTCCACCTCGTCATAAGAGGGGAGGAGTGAGCCAGCCCTAACAGCCAATCAGCACCGCGGTGAGCGACCCGGTAGGCGTGCCCTCGGAGCCGGCGGCTTGATTTCGCCCGAGGTGATAAAAGCGACTGTAAGGGACTGCTTTAAGAGAGGCCTTGGGAGATGACCTGGGAGGAGCAAAGAGGCGGCACCAAGAGGAGCGGTGAGATGCGAAACGCTCCAAGCCAAAGAGGAGAGGTACTCGGCAAGGAAACCAGCTTTGGAGAGACGCGCTGAAAGGAGGGAGACGGCTCCACCACAAGAAGAGGAGCAGGTGTGCCGAACCAGCGCGTGACGTCTACCGCAGCGGATACGCGACGGAGGGTTTTCCCGCCAAAACCGCGAGGAATTGAGAGCTGCTGCCTCCCGACTTTGCCTCCCTCTCAAGCAATCCACCTCAAGCCCTACCTGCCTGCAATATCCCCTGTGTAAGTGTGAACGTCCTGTCCTGCTCGTTGTCTTGGGGTTAAGTAAAAATGAATAGTGTAAGTTAACGATTCGCTGTGTTACTGCTTCTTCCATCCATTGCTTGTGTGTGTATAATAAATCTGTTCTTCCTCCGTACTCTGTCTTTTTCTCTTTTCCTTCTCTTTCGGTCGCTTTAGAGGTTTCCCGATTGAATATCTGTGGGGCGATCTGGTCAACGTCGGGTGGAATCGGGTTCTAATCGGGGAGTAACTGTTCGGACGCGGTTAAATACACCACCGCTCGGTCAATATAACATCTAAAACCGCGTCTGTAACAATTGGTTGTCAGGAGTTGGATTCGGACCTGGGACTAAATTTGTTAGGCCCAAATTTTGGAACACCAATTGTGTTATAGCAGTAACAATTGGTGTCGAGGAGTTGGATTCGGACCTGGGACTAAATTTGTTAGGCCCAAATTTTGGAACACCAATTGTACTATTAGAGTAACAATTGGTTGTCAGGAGTTGGATTCGGACCTGGGACTAAATTTGTTAGGCCCAAATTTTGGAACACCAATTGTACTATTAGAGTAACAATTGGTGTCGAGGAGGGAGATCGGACCCGAAATCGGACCCGAAGCGCGCTTAACGCGCTCAAAATTACAAGCTGCCGAAATTTATTTTGTTTTATAAAGCAAAACCCGAATTTTGAGATCGCGCCATGGACAATCAAGGCGATCGGATGTCGGTGGGAGAGATAGACAGGGTGGAATCGACCCAGGACCTCGGGGAAATGTATGTGGAGGAAAGGGAGGAGGAGAAAAATGGCAATGTGGTTGCGGAGGTTTCAGACGCACAAAATGGCGCTCTTGCGCACGAGGTTGGGGCAGCTGCGGCCGCACCCTTGGTACTACCAACGGTGGCCCAAATGCAAGCCTTCATGGACCAAGTGATGGCAAAAATGGATGCTCATAGTGAGCAAATGAGGGACGAAAGGAGGGCTAACAGTGAGCGATTGTTAAACCAAATGGAAGCAATAACGAACAGAATGGGTGACCGCATGCAAAAATGTGGGGAGACCATGGATCGCATGGTGGGCGAAAGGGTCCCAGGGGTGCACGACGAGGTAACGCGGGTCGAAAAGCGCTGGTTGAGCGAAGCGGAGGAAAGCACGGGTACAATGACGGGGGTAGAAATCGCGACACGGGGTTTGGAAAAGCCGGCGACCGCTGAGGTAGAGGAGAGTGTTTTATTAAAGCCAGCGGTTGCCGAGGTTAATAAAGAAAAAGCAGTGCTGGGAATTAAAATTGAAGAGATGACGGAGGTAGCCCGGGAATTGCAGGGAGAAATGGATTATGTGCAAAGTCCCTGCTCACATCACGATGCTGTGCTTAACCCAAATGGAAGTTTGCAGGTTCGCGTGGAGAAAAGGATCCCCCAGGTGAGTCGTGCTGTTGTGTATTGTGCGGGGAGATTTTGTAAGAGGATGTTTAGCGACAAAAGAATTTTCGCGCGCTTGGGATCGAGGAAGCATCCGGGCGTTGGTGAAGGGTCCCGTGTGAGTGGAAATGGCACGCGTGGGAGGAAAAAGTGTGCGTCGGCGAGTGGGTGTGTTATAAAGTGTGGGAGTGAAACCGAGTGCGAGCGAGAATGCACGTCGGTGTGTACGGGGTGTGACACAGGGAGTGAGAGCAATACGGAGTGCACGCCCATGGTGAGTGTTACGGAGGACGTAACGGAGGAGAGGTGTGGACCGAAGTGTGCGCGAGAGGTGTGGTGTGTAACAGAGAGAGCGTTGGTGGAATGTACGGACGGCGTTGGAACGCCAGGTTTTGTGAGGGTGAAAGGGGTAGCGTATGCTTGTAAGCATGCAAGTAAAGCATCGACGGTAACCGGGTTAGCGGTTAGGGCGACGGATAGCCGATGCGAGCGCTCGGTGCGAGGGGTGCTTTGTTGGGTGCGAGGCCCGGCGCGGGTCGATGCTGCGTCGCTTCTCTTCGAAGCGTCGTTGCCGATTCGGGCTTGGCCCCGCCCCGCACGGTCGAGTCCGGGCTTTGTCGGGCGAGGCGACCGGTCCGGTTCGAGGGCGAGTGGGAGGAAGCGGAACGGTGCCCCCTCGTGGGGACGGGGTTCCGACCGGGGGAGATTGAGCCATCGGGCCCGGGACCGCAAGGTGCCGCGCCGAGATGGTGCGTGGAGCCTCGGTCCAACCAAACCACCTCCCTTGAACCGAAAGCCGGACGGACTCAACCTGCAGGCAACCAAACCACCCGAATTCATTGCTCGGCTTTACGAAGCCGAGTTTAATGATGTCATGACGCACCGAGGCTAGGATATAGCGGACTGTGATGATGGTGATCGTAATAGTGATTTAAAACGAAATTTAGAAAAGTGAGTAGAATTGGCAGTAAATGGAAATTTTTTTGAATTGGTTGGAATTTGGACGAGCAAAATTGATAGTGAGAGACCCCCGATGTGGTGGGATGGCAAATCCACCATCCCTCACAGTTGGGGCAAATGCGCAATAGCTTATGGGGTGTATGGCAGTGAAAACTAGCCCGGGTGGGTTAGGTTATATTGTAGGGATCTAGCGAAGATGACATTAGGTAACGTTAAGTTTAGTTAGTGACTGATACCTGTAGTGGGGACGCAGGTAGATTAGTGTGGATTATAATGACGTGGGAGCGCAATAGTTTAAAGGGACGACTGGGAAGCGCAAGTTTCAGAGGGGAGTAGTTAGCTGAGATGATGCCGTGTGTGTGAGGATTGAACAGGTGAGAATGGAACAGGTGTGATTGCACAGGTGTGCAACTGAACAGGTGTGTGGAGCCGTGTATGAGGGAGTAGTGGTGATTGCGTGTTGTGTTGACCAAATGGTCCAGGAAGAAAGGAGGGTGCAGGTGGCACCAGGTGTGAGGGCACAGGTGTGCAACAACAGGTGTATGTGGCTGTGTGGAATAAATGGTAGTGTGGGATATCTGGAGTATTGGAATGGATGGTCGTGGAGTGAGAATGGTGGAAATTGTGGAGTGGAGTGGATGGTGCGAAGGTGTGAATGGGGGAAGAGTGGACCCCCATCACGGATACCCGGGGCGGGTAGTGTAAGTGTTAGGTAGAGGGTACAGGTAAATTGTGGTTGGATATTGGCATCTGTGGTGCGGATGCAGAATGGTATGTGGATGGGTGCATTAGTGTTGTGGAAATGGCTGGGCGTGTAGCCTGTTAGTGTGTGTAGTTGGTTTGGGCACTCCACCACTGTAAGGATGTCGGCCAGGTGAGGCCGCAGGTGGGCTCTGGGAGCCGGTAGTAGTTGTTGTGGATGGGGCCCGAGGATCCGGAGGACGGACCCGGGTAGCCCAGTGCCAGAGGGCACCAAGTGGGGTGACAGAGCCAGGAGGGGCCTGCCCCAGTTAGATAGGTTAGGGTGAGGAGCTAGGTAAGCTCGGGTGGCAACTACAGTGGTGGAGGTGTGCAGGTGGGTAGACCTGTTGGGAGAGCTAGACGTCGCAGCCCAGAAATTGTGCGAGAGCACCGGGAGATGAATCGGGGGAGTGAGACCCCAAATTGAGAGGCACCACATTTTGGTCAATGGGAATTGGTTTTTAGAACCCATAGTGTAAGTTGGCCAATGGATTGGCAGGGAGAGACCCCGGGTAGTGTAAAGTGTGTTAAGGTCATTTAGAGGATAGTTAGGATGAAGGATCTCCTCGCACCATCTGCATCCACTCACCTGAGGTGACAGGTACTCCACACCATGCCATGTTTTGATTATTTTTTATGATGCAAATGTTTGGATTGTGAGACGCATCATGACGTGGGTGTGACATTGTGCGTAATTCCATCTCTCCCTCCTTATGAGGATTGATGATGAATTGGTGATGGCAAATTTTGAAGTAGAGGGATTGTGGTGACGAATTTGGTATAGGGGAAATATGGGGAAGACGTGACAGTAGTGACGAATTGGTAATGTGTAGATTTTGTACATATGGGGTAAGGGCAAGGGCAAGGGTAGGGTAGGTGACAGGGGGGTGACGTACGGTAGGGACGAGCTTTCTCACTTCGCCCTCCGTACGCATTTCGCCTTGCATTGCCTTATTGACGTGTACCCTTGTGACCTTACCCCTCGCTCAATTGTCTTTCTTTTGTCTCCCACATGACCTGTGCGCCATTGGGTGCCGAGGGGAGCGTGCGTGAGGTGGCCATTGTGCGCCCGAGATTCCCAGAACCAGCATGCATTGCGTTGATGTACCACTGTATGGACCGCTGTTCTGCGGCCAAGTACCACTTGATGGACCCCAGGTTCTGGGGCAGGGCACCTCTGTTGGAGACCGGCCATAGTGGCCAGGGAATCTTGCTTGCGGACCTCGGTAAGGTGGCACCTATGCCAAACAGGTGGACCACCCTTAGTTGGCCCCTGAGGCCCTAAATAAAAATGGACACAAGTTGTGCTTTTTATTATTTCCAACTAGGCCGCATGAAGCCAGAAGACGTCGGGAAGAACATCGGCCCAGCAGAGAAAGAGAAGACCACCACCAGTTGTTTTGTTGTGTTTATTATGAACCATGGTGACTGCGCACCGGGTGGTGCTTTTGGTGCTTTTGGTGCTTTGTGGTGCTTTTGGTGCTTTTGGGTGCTTTGGTGGTATTGGTACTGGTGCATCGATGCAATGCGTGCTGTCTCCTCCCTCCCAACAGGAATTTCTTTCTCTTGTTCCCTAAAAAGAAAAAGAAAAAACAAAAAAAACACAGGTCCTGGGTTGCGTTGTAAATAAGAAATCACGTCATTGTTAATAATGCTCCCCACCGTAAATGTATAGTTTGAGAATAATTCCGTAATTCGGTTAGCTGTGGGCTTGAGTCTGTTAGACAGGGTGCAATGCAATAGGGGGACATACTTATTTGTGTTTTAAAATTGTCACACTCAGGGTCAGGTTAATTGTAGAGGGAATTACACCTACGTGTCACACTAAGTTAAAGTTTAGTAGGCCCGAGGACGGGCCTGAAGAAAGGAGGGTGCAGTGTAACGATTTTGAGAAGTGTGTAACGAATTTGAGAAGTGTAACGGTTTTTGAGAAGTGTAACAATTTTGGAGGAAGTGTAACGAATGTGAAAACGTTACAATGTGAACGTTACAAAAGGATGGTAACACCCTGTTAATGTAAATAATGGTCGCAGCCGTCCTCCTAGTTAATTCCATGAAACTTACACGCAGGTCACGATATATCTTTTAAATAGTGTATTTCCTTATTCCATGTAGGCTAAATATGTGTTTCCCACTAGATTGACTTTGCATTGTATCAAACAAAATAAGCGTAGGCCCTTCCAATTTCCCCAAACATCTCCGCTCTCCAAAGTTCCTTTCAAAAGGGGAGTTGTTTTCAATCCCGCAGGCCGCCATTTCCCATGTGCTTTGAGTCGGAGAAGAAAGGCGTGTCTCCACCTCGTCATAAGAGGGAAGGAGTGAGCCAGCCCTAACAGCCAATCAGCACCGCGGTGAGCGACCCGGTAGGCGTGCCCTCGGAGCCGGCGGCTTGATTTCGCCCGAGGTGATAAAAGCGACTGTAAGGGACTGCTTTAAGAGAGGCCTTGGGAGATGACCTGGGAGGAGCAAAGAGGCGGCACCAAGAGGAGCGGTGAGATGCGAAACGCTCCAAGCCAAAGAGGAGAGGTACTCGGCAAGGAAACCAGCTTTGGAGAGACGCGCTGAAAGGAGGGAGACGGCTCCACCACAAGAAGAGGAGCAGGTGTGCCGAACCAGCGCGTGACGTCTACCGCAGCGGATACGCGACGGAGGGTTTTCCCGCCAAAACCGCGAGGAATTGAGAGCTGCTGCCTCCCGACTTTGCCTCCCTCTCAAGCAATCCACCTCAAGCCCTACCTGCCTGCAATATCCCCTGTGTAAGTGTGAACGTCCTGTCCTGCTCGTTGTCTTGGGGTTAAGTAAAAATGAATAGTGTAAGTTAACGATTCGCTGTGTTACTGCTTCTTCCATCCATTGCTTGTGTGTGTATAATAAATCTGTTCTTCCTCCGTACTCTGTCTTTTTCTCTTTTCCTTCTCTTTCGGTCGCTTTAGAGGTTTCCCGATTGAATATCTGTGGGGCGATCTGGTCAACGTCGGGTGGAATCGGGTTCTAATCGGGGAGTAACTGTTCGGACGCGGTTAAATACACCACCGCTCGGTCAATATAACATCTAAAACCGCGTCTGTAACAATATATATATATATATATATATATATATATATATATATATATATATATATATATATATATATATTGTTGTGGATATGAGAATTGTGTTTTTTTTATTGTGTAGTACATTGTAAAATATCACCCTCCTTCCTCCAGTTGTGTATAAAGGTCAAAGTGCGTCCCGTAATTAGGTCATAAACAATCACGTTAGCCAATCATAGATTTCCTCCTTGTTGGTAGTTTATTTCCTTATTCTATGTAGGTTAAGGCTGTGTCTTCCATTAATTGACACTCCATTGCACCGAATTCAAATAGATAGATCCCCTTTCATTCCCATTCCCAAAGCCTCTACTGCCAACTGCATTTGCCACCATTACGGCGTGGTCAGCTCGGGGAAGAAGGGCGTGCCCGCCCATCGTCATCAAGGGTGGAGCCAGAGAGCCCGTGCCCACCAATCAGGGCCGAGGCGAGCTCACCGATGGGCGTGTCCTGGAGGCCGGCGGCTTGATCGCCCGAGGCGTTATATAAGCGCGCGCGGAAGCCTTTGAGAGATGAGTCCAGACGAGCTTGGTAAAGGCAGAGGAGTTCTAAGTTCTAAGAGTTGCGCCAGAGACGGCAGATGATCCCAGACGAGCCCTCGGAGAAAGAAGGGAGACGCGTCCTGAGGTGAGCCAGAGAAGCAGCTTTGGCTCCACCAGTAGTTTGGCTCCACCAGCAGCTTTGGCTCCACCAGCAGTTTTGGCTCCACTAGCAGTTTGGCTCCACCAGCAGTTTGGCTCCACAAGCAGCGTTGACTCCACAAGCAGCGTTGACTCCACCAGGCAGCTTCGACCCGTTACCCTGCGGGAACCAGATTGCGGTGGCATCGGTGGCCGTCGAGGTCCAGCCCGACGTCCCGTGCGGGATCAAGCCCGAACCATCTGCCCCAGCTGAACCTTCCCATTCCTCCTTCCAGTCATTCCTGCCTTCATTCCCCATTCGTGTGAGTCCGTCTTTGTTTGTTCTGTCCTGGGTTAAGTAAGACTGCATAGGTAAGCTAAGTTTCACTGTGTCCTTCTGGTCCGTCCCTCTTTCTGCTTTATTTTATTATCCTTCCTCCTCCTTGGTTTCTTTTGGTTGTAAATAGTAATAAATCCTATTCGTATTTCCTACCTCTTCTCTTCTTCTTCTTCACATCCGTCGTCTTTGTCTTTTCCAAATTGAATACCTGTGGCACGATTTGGCCAACGTTTCAGGATCGGGTTTGTCTTTGTTAACGGTTCGGGCCGCGGCTGCCATCCGCTCGGCAAATTACCATCTTATCCGCGGTCGCGAACGAAGCGGCTCACCGGCCTTTCCGGAGGCCGCGGTGCAGCTTCAGGGACCACGTTGGTCAGTGACAAGCGAGGGGACTAATCCCCCTCAAAGGCGAACCATAGGCCGACGTTGGGTTCCGTAACAATATATATATATATATATATATATATATATATATATATATATATATATATATATATATATATATATACATACATACATACATACATACATATATAAAGTTTCTGTTTGTTACTTGCAAAATCGAAGATTTTTCAAGTATATTGGTCGGGTGCGTTTGTGGTTCTGTCTGTTTGTCTGTTTGTCACCGGCCTGCAGGTCACAATTCGAAACCGATCGTCACGAAACTTTATCAAGCTGTATAGGTCGTCCCAATTGAGAAGCCTATTGATTCTGAGGCCAAAGGTCATCGGGAGGTCAAATTTCTAAAATCGCCATTTTAAGCCCGATTGACTTGAAAATTGAATAGCATTTGTATATTGTCACTAAATTGGGAAATTAACTATTTTTGAGGTCAAAAGGTCAAAGGTCAACTCAAGGTCAAATTTTTAAAATCATCAATTTTCATCTAAAAAGCCATCAATTCTCAACCGATTGAGTTGAAAATTGAACAGCATTTGCATATCGAGTCACTAAATTGGGAAACATACTTTTTGAGGTCAAAAGGTCAAAGGTCAACTCAAGGTCCACCTTCCAAAATCATTTTCCATCTGAAAAATCGTCTTTTTTTCTTATTGACCAGAGCTTTGATCAAGATTGTCAATTTTAATCTTGATGAAATGAACAATTTGCTCTATCAATGGTAAAAAAAATTCTTGGGAGGGGGGGGGGGGAGGCAGATTTTGCAAGTATGACTTCTTGTTTGTTTGTCTGCACGCGCTAATCTCCTGAACGGCAAAAGATAGGAGGAAATCTCTAAAACAAAAAATGTTGGGACGGGCCCCAGGAAGGTTATTGGCTCAGTGGCAAGGCCGGTCGAGGCCCCTTCGGCCAGGCTGGGCCCATTTTGCAATTAAAAGCTGAGCTGAATTATAGTAGTCAATCTTCTACGGCCACGAGTAAAAGCTGAATTATAGTAGTAAATTCATTCAAAAAGAACTAAAAATGTCGGGACAGGCCCCGGAAAGGTTATATGCTAGGAGTCGAGGCCGCTTCGGCCGGGCTGGGCCCATTTGGCAATTAAAAACTGAGCTGAATTATAGTAGTCAATCTTCTACAGCCACGAGTAAAAGCTGAATTGAATGAATGAATGAATGATCGTTTTAAGGCCATTTTCCCTGCTGGAGCAGGGGTTAGCCTTGCGGGCCCCATGACAATCATGGTTCCCTGTTTGAGGCAATGTTTTTATGGCCGGATGCCCTTCCTGACGCCAACCCTTGGTCACGCTCTTACGATGCGCAGGGATACGGTGTACACACCGTGATCATTCATCCCAGCAAGCTGGTACTCAATTTGCCGACCTTGGAAGGATGAACAGGCTGAGTCAACCCCCCTGGCGTTAATTCAGCGATCGACCGGGATTCGAACCCAGGATCCTAGAATCCCAAGCCGGCATGCTAACCGCTAAGCCAACACCAGGGCTTAAAGTTTGAAAACTTTTAAAGAAGCCAAAAGTAAGGGTACCTGCGAGAAAGGTGTGTGCATCTGCACAACTAAAGAGCTGGATAACTTCCTGATCAACTCTTCCAAAGAGTTGATATGTTGCAGTTCATATTGCAAAAAACTGTGATGTACACCTGTGAAAGGCCGAAAGTTCGGAGATATGGGCGTGTTCTAACCAAACCTTCGTGCTTCTTAGCACGGATGGGAAGGTCATATCTGGTTCTTGTCGATGCACAGGGTACATTTAAAATGATGATATTGACTATTAATCGTGTTTTGGAGGAAGGGAGGATGGGAGTGGGACTGTTATTGGCTGTAAGTGTCTTAATAAATAAATATATATTTATATATATCCTCATTGCAGGGAAGCCCAACATTCTCCAACCTCATTATCTCTGCCACCGAAGGTGGACAGAGGTCATATTTCCATCCCTGTTTGTCTGTCTTTGTTCGATTTCACAAGTGTAATGGTTGGTCTGGTCTATTGTTCTGTCTGTCTGTCCATATGTCACTCACATTTTTAGATCACATTTTTACTCTGATTTTCACAAAACTTAACCACCTGGTGGAGATAGTCACAAGCAAAAAGCCTTTCAGTTTTGAGGTCATTAGGTCAAAAGGTCACATAAATTTCATCCAATTCACCTGATATCTATATACAGGTAGTGGACAAAAAAAAAGTAAAGTCACCTCGTAGGGCGTTCCCCAGAGTAAAAGCTGAATTATAGTAGTAAATTAATTTAAAAAGAACCCGGGCAACGCCGGGTGCTTTCGGCTAGTTTAAAATAAATGTTTTTTTTATGGAAAAGCACTGGAAGTCTGTAGTGTTCATTTGCCTTTTCAATTGATTTTCTTGATGTTCTGTTCTAAAAATTTATCGCAAGACCCTTTGTCACAAATAAATTTGCTTTATTTCACTCGCATTAATTCATTTCATAAAGAAATTGTTCAAATGAGCAATATTGTTCCATTAAATACTCTAAAAGTCTCAATTGAATTAAGTTGTGGTTCTTATTGACATTTCTTTGGTTTCAGAAAATTGCTGTGATCCCCACTGGGCCATGACATGTCAGGTCACAAAGCGAAAAAAGTTGGGAAACACTGGGCTAAGCATTGTCCCTGTCGAATTATGACGTCATAATTATGGCACCAATTAGTCATCGTTAACACCTATTCCCCATATGGAGTTATTCATCACAATGACCCACGTTAAAAAAAAATTCCATGGAGCGGTTTTGGAGATATAGAGGTGCAACGCTTTTCGGTTTTTCCAAGATGGCGCCTGTAACACATGACCTATGACGTCATAATTTTCATTAAAATATTCTAAAGGAGGCACTCCTATGGTGAAAATTTCATGTCCATCAGACCAACAGTTGCTGCATTTTTTAAAATAATGATCAGATGGATGTGTTGTATTTGTCGAATTATGATGTCAGAACGAAGGCACCGATTACATCATTTAAAAAAAAACAAAAAAAAAACACCTTTAGAGGCCATTTTTCCCCGCAAGCGGGGGTTGGCCTTTTTCGGGAACTGTGGTTGTTGTTGTTTTTTGGTCCCCTTTTTGAAGCAATGTTTTACGGCCGGATGCCCTTCCTGACGCCAGCCCTTTTTGCCGCCTTTAGCGACAAACAGGGAATTACCAGTGAACTGGTACTCAATTAGCCGACCTCGGAAGGATGACAGGCTGAGTCAACCCCCCTGGCGTTAATTCAGCGATCGACTGGGATTCGAACCCAGGATCCTGGGATCCTAAGCCGGCACCCTAGCCGCTAGCCCAACACCAGGGTTCCATCATAACACCAGGGTCCATCATAACACCAGGGTACATCATCAACACCAGGGTTCCAACACCAGGGTCCGATTACATCATTAACATATCTTATTCCCCTTGGGGAGTCGGTGACAATGAACCAGGTCTCCATTTTTCCATGGAGTGGTTTCAGATATAGAGGTGCTTTAAAAGTTTTTCCAAGATGGTGCCTGGACCACGTGACCTATGACATCATAATAATGAAAATATTCTACAGGAAGAGGCCCTCATATGGTGAAAATTTCGTGTCAATCAGACCAAGAATTACAGAAAAAAAAATTCATACTGATCAAATCAAGCGTTCTGCTTGTCAAATTATGACCTCATAATTAAAGTACCGATGGCATCATCATTAACATATCTTATTCCCCAAGCGAAGTACTTGACAATGAGCCATGTTTCAGTTTTTTTCCATGGAGCGGTTTCGGAGATATAGAGGTGCAACCTTTTTTCGATTTTTCCAAGATGGCACCTGTACCACGTGACCTATGACATCATAATTATCATTTTTAAAATTCCACAGGAGCAGCTCATATTCTGAAAATGTCGTGCCAATCAGACTAACAGTTGCAGAGGAATTTTTTTTTTTTTCATACTGATCAGATCAAGCGTTGTCTTTGTCGAATTATGATGTCATAATTAAGGCACTGATGACAGTGATCAACATATCTTATTCCCCATTGTGAGTACTTCACAATGAGCCATGTTTCCATTTTTTCCATTGAGTGATTTTGGAGATATAGAGGTGTAACGTTTTTCCAAGGTGGCGCCTGTACCACATGACCTATGACTTCATAATATTCATCAAAATATTCTACAGGAGGAGGCTCTCCTATGGTGAAAATTTCATGTCAATCGGACCAACGGTTGCCGAGAAAATGAATTTTTAAAATGCAGACACAGCACACACTGCAACTACTGCAGACACATATGTATGTAACTGAATGCTTAACCCCACTTTTTGCTTAGCAAGCGCAGGGTAATAAAATACCTAAATGTGAAACCATACATACCCAGATTAATTCAGAAACTATCTGAGGATGATTTTCACAGGCATGTTGAGGCATGTGAGACATTGCTTGGGTTAATGGATATGGACAATGATTTGCAGAACAGGATCTTGTGGCCCAGATGAATCCAAGTTTACTTTATCTGTTTCTGTAAATTGTCATAACAGCGTGATATGGGCAGTAGACAACCAACAATTTACTGTTAAGCACAATGTCCAGTATCAAGCTGGTGTGTCCATCTGGGAAGGTATTTTTTCTGGAGCCATTGTTGGACCAATATTTTTCGAAGAAAATGTGAATGCTGCAAATTACCTTCTAATGTTGGTAATTGTATTTCCAGTCAATGATGGCCAAATGTGGTTCATGCATGATGGTGCGCCTGCTCATTATGCTGCCAGTGTACGCCAGGCCCTTGATTTGAACTTCACAGACAAATTGATTGGTCGTCGTGGTCGGGTTGAATGGCCGCCGCGGTCTTGTGTTTTAAAAACACCCTGTGATATCTTCCTTTTGGGTTTCCTCAAACACAAAGGGTATGCAAGGAATCCTACGACCCTTAGAGACTTGAAACAATTCATCCGTAATGAGACTGCTGCCTTAACGACTGAAACATGCAGAACTGTGTCAGAGTGTTTCGTCATGGCTACAGCTGTGGATAGACAATGAAGGAAAGCAGTTTGAACATTTGAACTGATCTGTTTCATGTATATTAGACCGATTAGACTGTTAAACGAGTAATCATGTTTTGTTTTGCACCAAAGAACAATAATAAACTTCGTTGTTTGTTGCAGGTATCGTTCTTCAAAATGTGCCCAGGGTTTCTGGACCACTCTGTGTGTGTATGTATATATATATATAATGTTTCAAAAAGTTGTGGACGACTTATGACAAAACTTGGTGGATGAGTTTTTCATTTTTAAAAATAGTCGAGTAGTAAATGAAATTCTGAGATTTAAAATTTAATCAAAAACGGACACATATGGCATATGTCATTGAATTTGATCACAACCATTCCTGTTCATTAATCATGAAGTGAGCATTATTAAGTGATGAACTGGGAAAATAATCAGGTTTTATACTTGTATGGGGTGCACAATTACTTTGGTCTAATCACTCGAATGTAACCATGTAATAAAGATAATGTCAGGTGTTCCTTAATGTGCAAAATCAAATATTGAAAATACAGTGTGCTATTGACGTACAACTACTACTTTGACGGCCCTAATTATTCCCACCTTATTGTGAGTTGGCCAGGGAACTTTTTGGGTCAAAGTCATTCATGAACCAGCTGGCTTATCATCTTCCCAAAGGATGGTTCACATGATTGATGCATCGCTTTGCACACAAAACACCAGGTTTGACAGTTTATATAATAGCTGGGTCGACATTCGAACCTTGGCTCGACAGTTCCAATTCATGCATGCATACATTTCGGCTATCCTGTGCTAATGGTAGGGAACAAAGTGCTGTATATTCTATGACAGTATTCCCAAATTGTAAGCATTTGAAGAAGCTCTGTCCTTCCTACATTCTGGTTGTAGAAAATGACAGACCTGTTTTGACAGCGACAGCAAAGTTCTTTCCTCCTTGCCATTGTAGAGCCCGGGGCTCTAAAAATTGTTGGCATGTCCAAAGATTGTGCTGAATTTTCGCCACTGTGCTGGCTCTTGTCCATCAGGAGACTGACTGCAGGTCATATCCCCTCCTGCAATTCTGGTCTGGCAGCAGCAGCTATTTCAACCGTTTGTCCGACATAAACCCCACGGAGGTGAACAATGTTCGTCGTTCAACAGGTTCCTTGCTCATCCAAAATTATTCGAAGAGCTTGCCTTCCTTATCTTTTGTCCCTCTTATCTCCTCTCCGTAGAAGATTTTACCACACGCACGTGAAGCGAAAAGCGGGGTTAAGCAATAGGGTCACTTCTGTCTGTCTGTAGTCTACAAATGTCGCTTTATAAAAAATTAATCTAAATTTCAATTGAATTGAATATTTTGAACAAGAAACTGCCGTTTTACATGACTGTCTCTGAATTTGTCCCAGTCACACATGCGCAGACAGAAGTGAGATTTTTGTTTTTCAGTCTGTCTGTTTGGCAGTCAAACAGAATTGAAAATCATTCCAACCAGGAAATTGACTGTTTTTAAGGACGTCATAAAGGACACAATCAACAGGCATAAGGTATCAATGTGACGTGTTATTGTGGTGTAAAAGACCATTGCAATAAAGGTGTAAAAGTTTACCATTAATGGCGGTAAACGTCTGAAATTAATTTTTTATACCACCTTTAAAAAAAAAATTTCATTTACTTTCAATTATACAATTTAATACTGTAGAACACAAATCACCTTCTTACTGCTCCCAACAACATCCAGTTTTGCAGTCATTGGACATGCTAAATAAGGTGGTGCATACACCCACATGAATGGAGGTAAACTTCCGGGAATTTATTTTATTTTAAATACGACCTTTGAAATCATTTTATTTAAATTGAATTATACACTTGAACACTGTGAGGGGGTAAGGTGAGGTGTTCTACGAATGCTCTAGTCCAGCTTGTTTCAACTCCTGCCTGTTACAGTCTGGTCAAGTCGTGCTTTGCAGCGCAAGCTCTTCATAACCTCATGTGAAATATTAGGTGCACCGGAAAGTAGTGTTGCTTTTTTAACTGTGCATTCCTCTTTAAAAATCGACATTTCTTTCCGGTACACCCAACATGTTTATTTCTGAGCTTTTGTCTTCCTATTTCAATTCGTTCACCCACTTGCCCTTCCCTTTATAATGTCAGTATGTGCACAACTAACTCTCAGGTACCAGCTTGAGTGGCATAAGCTGCAGAAACAGGAAGCAGACAGATAGTGAGGGATCAACACCAAGGGTACAATATTCTTACTGCGCCTTCAGAAAGTATTCACTCCCCTTGTTTTTTTCACATTTTGTTATATTACAGCCTGAATTTAAAATGGATTAAATTGAGATTTTTTGTCACTGATCTACACATACACTACTCACAATAAGTTAGGGATATTGGCAGGTTCTTCGGTGTGGTTGATTTTGTGTATTAATTATGTTGAAAAAAGTTGTTGGTCCTAATTCTATGGTTATTAATTAGTGTGAAAAAACACAGCATTCTTGATTTCAATACCCTAACCCTAACCCCTATTAAAAAAATTAACTCACTCCAACAATATCCCTAACTTATTGTGAGTAGTGTAATAATACCCCATGATGTCAAGTTTGATTTTTTTTTTTTTAGGAATTCTCACAAAATAGATAAATTTCTAATTTTTACAAAGAAGAATTTCCCTGGATATGCGACAATAAAGATCGTTATAATTAAATGAAATACAGAAATATCTAATTTACATAAGTATTCAACCCCACAAGTCAATACTTTGCCGAGCTTTCAAGACATTTCAGCTTTTAATTTTCCATTAATTTGTAAAAGTTTCTTTAAAGAAAAATCCACTTTGACTATCACGTATCATGTGTAGATCAGTGACAAAAAAAATCTCAATTTAACCCATTTTAAATTCAGGCTGTAACACAACAAAATGTGAAAAGTCAAGGGGTGTGAATACTTTCTGAAGGCACTGTACCATGTTATAAAGTGAATAACAATCATAATAGCTCCTTTATATTACGAGTATACACACCTACCGAATGATGAGATTCATTAAAATTCACAAATGCCTTAACAGCAGAACATTTAGCAAAGAAGCAGATTACACTTTCTTTTTGTTTTGTACGACTTTGTAATCAATGGTTCAGAAGATTTCTCCAATGTCATTCATACTACAATATAAAATACACAGGTTCCATTGCTTCGTTGTGCAGGCACCTGCACCTCAGCTTCCCATAACTTGCAAAAATAATGGGATTATGAACAAAAATGAAATGAACACTAAAAGCGAGTTGTGGTTTTTATTGGAAGGAAATTTTACTTGCAGAGAGAAATCGAAAAGCGGAACACTACGGCTACATCGTTAGCTCCTGCAAAACAATCGGGTGGGACAGAGAGGCATGGCGATCAGATACGTACAAACAATCCATATCCCGCATGTACGACCAACTTATAAATAGTTCAAAAGCAGCAATCGGCATCAATAAACATTGTAACAAGCTTTGAGCAGGTCAACGTTCTGAAGAGGACGCTGTTAATGCAGGTTTGACTGTAGTTGTATGTGTAATGCATTATTTTATAGTAATGACTTGAACAATGCAGCAAGTTCAGCCATGTGCTCCCGTGGATAGATGGGTGAGGATTGACTATATGAAAAGCCGTTTTTTGATTACTTCTTCAAATTAAGTGGTTAATGAGTTGAGGTCACGATTGTGAAAGATTGTCCCTTTTAAGCTTACAATAGGTGCTGTGTCCAGCTACCTCTCAGCTAAGTACAAATTAACTGATAGGCAAACAGGAACGATCTGCAGGCTTGTACATCACCGTTAAATTGAGGACGAGGTCATTACAAGCATTATGGTTGGTGTCATCTTTCACAGCGTTTGGGGTGTTTTTTTGAGGGGGAAGGAGGTTGGTAGGTTATTTTTTTCTTTGCATTCACAGCAATACTCCAGTCATGCAGAGGTGGTATACCTAGAAGCAGGTTGACAGGATAAGGCCTAAGGCTGGCAGGCCAATCAATTTGTGGAACTTGTTGGGCCATTAAGCCTCCCCCTACAGGATTGGGGTAGGCTTATAGCTGTTGTAGGGTTTGTTTCTACAATTAGTGCCCCCATTTTTTAATGGTACCACAGAGTTTATTAGACCCCTAGGAGTACCAAACCCACCATCGATATATTAATAGGCTAAGGGACCGGCTTTGTCCATGCTTATCTACCAGCGATGGCGTGCAAATGCTTCTTTGACAGCAAACCCACACTTGCGTGATCGTCGTTTGCAAGAGGTATTATGACTTTTGTAGGTTTGCGTTACCGCAATAACTTAAAAATGGCTGAATGGATCGAAGTTAAACTTGGTAAAAGTATGTATAATGATGTAAAGATAAAATAAGATTATGGAGTGACGATTCTGTTACTGCTCCAACTTGTGAACCAGTGATGGGATTTTGACCAAACTTGGTACAAGTATATTATATTATGATGCAATATGAACCGATTACATTTCAGCATCAAGAGGTCATGTCAGGTGAAAATGTGATATTTCAGACCATCTGAAGAGATTTAAATCAAACTTGATACAATATGTATAATGACGTAATAATGTGGGAGGAGGCATATTGGTCGACGTTGAAGAGTGCCGGTTCTAGTTCTTCCTGCACACGCAATTTCCCAAATTTCTGAGCAGTATCTGAGCCAGCTGGGACTTTCGAAATGGAATTTCACATCAATAATGGAAACAAAAAGTATGTGGGATTGACTTTTTTGACCTTGACCTATTGTTTAAGGTCATGACCTAATTATAGACATTTTAATATTTTCACCAAAACTCGACTAAGATTTGTCTGATCGTAACAACATTTCCCTCTCTAGATAGCCTAAAGCAAGGTGCATTTACCCTTAATTTACATCATACTCCTTCGGGTTAAAGGTCAAATGGTTGTCTAAAAAAAAAAGTTTTTGTCATTGCTCAAGCTTTCCAATGTGGACCGTTTGGCCTTCAAATATGTTGTTGCATCATAATAGTGTAGTTGCACTGAATTTAGTGACTCAATATGCAAATGCAGTTCAATTATCAAGTCAATCAGATGAAAAATGGCAATTTTAGAAATTTGACGTCAAGATGACCTTCGACCTCAGAATCAATAGATTTCTTTCTTATGACCAACTCCACCATCTGGTGAAGTTTCGTGAAGATTGGTTTAAAATTGTGACCTGTAGGCGATTGACAGACAAATAGACAGACAGACAGACAGACAGACAGAATAATGCACAAGACCAACCAATATACTTGCAAAATCTAAGATTTTGCAAGTAACAAACAAGCAAATGGAGTGAAAACCAAGTACTTCCTTTTGGCGCGCCTGGCGATGGAATAGGAAAGGAGCGGTGTTCAAGAATTTTCCTCCGATTTTCATGATGGCGAGTGTTATTGATAGATTGTAGTTGGGGACACATTTTCTTAATTTACACTCTATCCCTAAATGTTGAACTTTTACCCTTGGTGATCACTTTGTGATCGCAGATATCTAGTTCTGTGTGTTGATACAGTGTGCAACCCTTTTTAAAATAGGCCTCTGAAATGCAACCCTGAGCTTTCCCCCTAACCCCTATGTAAAGCTATAGCTTTGCTTCACACTGCAAAGAGAAACCTCTTACCAATAACGTTTGCGAGAAGACAAGCATTGCGTGCATGCAAGACTAAGAGTGTTGCAAACCGTGACGTTGCAAATGCCACTTACCATAATGGCATTCACTATATCGTTGCTGTTGTTTTTCAGAGCCCGTACAGCCTTGGCTCGCGATACATTTGCTTGAGACATAACCAGCTCGATGTCCTTGGCCTCCACTCCGCTCTCATCCACCTGGGGGTAATAGTGAACAAACGGAGATGTGAACTGTGGTTGGAAGGTACACACATGCTTTCCTGTCATCAAAAGTCAAAGATGCACATCCACAACGAATTGCAAATGGATAGTTGTCAAGTTATTGTCCAAGGTACACACATGCTTTCCTGTCATCAAAAGTCAAAGATGCACATCCACAACGAATTGCAAATGGATAGTTGTCAAGTTATTGTCCAATAATGATGTTCATGTACAGTTTTATCAACTCGTATCGACATTTTGGTTACATAGCTGAAATGTCTTAATTAGGCAAGGCAGTCAAACTCCAAGCTCAATTTGTACAGGCCAAAGTGCACATTAACATGTAATTAACATGTAATTAACATGAAAAAGTGCACATAGGATGTACGAAAGCAATGCATGAAACAATTTCCTGGTCAACAGTAAAAACCTGTGACTTCAGGACAATACTTCACCAAAATTATAACTTGCATCCTTAAAAGGAGGGCAAAAGAAAAATTGTGATCTGCTTTAACACCTAACAGTGCGACCCCTATCACCTCTTCTTCTTCTTCACTCTCTTCAGGCAAAGCCTGTGGTTGTACACGCTCTCCGAGGCCAGTGCTCCCAGGTTCTCCGGGAACCTTGAACTTCTCAGCAGCCGCCATCTGGGCTTGTTGGGAAAGGTCTTCAATCTAGGCAAGGAGCGAAATGGAGATAAAACAACAACCCAAGTTAGAATGAATACCTACAACTCGACCTTTACCTCTGATAAGCATATTATTATGTGCGACTTGTACTCTCCACTTTACCCAGAGAACGCCTGGGAACTACAGCGATAATTAGAGTCAGTTACGAGCACAATAAATCACCCCAGGTATGCCAAAAAACCCCAATCCCTGCAAATACATTTTTTGACTGGATCCCAAACGCCCGTTATCGCATCTATATTTGGCCCATTGGAAAATAGATAAAAGACATGCGCTTGTGTGATCATATTTATTTTTTCCTGATACGCAGGTGTGCAATTTGAATATGATACGGTTGATCCCCCCCAGAGCAGTCAACACAAAGCGATCATCATTTAGGAGTTTGTATAAAGAGGTGTGAGTACTGTATGTATAAAGAGGTGGGATTATGTATAAAGAGGTGGGGGGGTACTGTATGTATAAAGAGGTGGGAGTATTCTAAAGAGGTGGGGGGGGGGGGTACTGTATGTATAAAGAGGTGGGAGTATTCTAAAGAGGTGGGGGGGGGTACTGTATGTATAAAGAGGTGGGAGTATTCTAAAGAGGTGGGGGGGGGGGGGTACTGTATGTATAAAGAGGTGGGAGTATGTAGAAAGAGGTTCTGGTGTATAAATTGATCTTCCTGCTGTTATGCAACAGAAGACCCAAAGCGCAGCTCTCCACCCTTTTCCAATTTCTGTTTGCTTTATCTATATTAATTCCAGCTTCCATTAAATCCATCTCCACTGTTTGCTTCCATTTAGTTATTGGTTGATCCACTGGCCTCGTCTTGTCCATCCTGCTTTGGTATATTCTTTTTGCTCGACGTTCCTCATGCAACCTTCCAATATGTCCAAACGCTGGTATATAATACAGATGTATTTTACATTCTAATTAACATTTTGGCTGGCTTTTTACATCAGAATACAGATGAATAACTAAACCACTGGCATAACCAAACTACTTCTGCAAATGCTCCAATGCAACACAGACACTGAGAATGGTGGGTTTATTATGTGTAATTCACATGTCCTCCATCAGTCATCAGATGTCAAAGCACGGCCCATCAAAGCATCACTCACCTTTGCCTCACCAAACACAATATACGTGTCCGAAGCAGGACTCTTGTACACATCAGGCTTCGTTATTACGAACAGGATGTTTTTTGACTTGCGGATGGTCACTCGCGTCACTCCAGGTACTTGTCTGAGACCGAGCTTGGACATGGCCTGGAAGAGATCCCAGACACAAGGCCCAGACTTTTAACCAATCTGCAGGTTTATTAATCGGTATCTGTGTGGATCAAATGATCTTGAGCCCAACCAATTGGTACTCCATATAATCATGCAACAAAAAGGACAATTTATCAAATATATTCTTTACTCTACATGGTAAACCATGGTCCCAAACTACTGGAGAAATTGAACATGGTCAGAAAGCAAGAGGGGTGTAAAGTAGCGATAAAAATACATACCATTAATAGGGTAAACAATGAGACATTTAATAGGAAATTAATTTGGAAAATGAGGTTCAAATACTTAAGGAAAAGAGATGAGGTTCAGATTGGCCTGTTTTGTATTTTCATTCAAAACAATCTCATCAACATTTACTCAAGAACATTTGATGTACAATTTGCCCTTTTCCCATATAATAAGCTTGTAATTTTGCTGCAACATTTTTGTAAAGTACAATGATGTCTGCAACAATTATTTTTTATCCCATTTGCTATTTTATGTACAAGCATTTATTTTCCCGTTTTCCTCACGAGAGTTCCCTTCTATATCCATATTGTCCACCACATGCATCCTATCCTGCCCCCGATTCCTCCCCACAACCACTGTTTGTCCACCTCACCCTGTCTTGGCCTTTGGCTCTGCTGTTGGTGTTTCCCCCTCTCTCTCTGCTGTTCCTTTTCGCCTGTTGCGTCGTGATCCCTTCAGTACTAGTACTAGCTGTTGCACGGGCCTCGACTATGTATACAAAAAAACCCCATCTACCATTGAGCATTAGTGTGAGCTAACACCATAGCCTGGTGTTGGCTTAGCGGTTAGGGTGCCGGCTTGGGATCCAAGGATCCTGGGTTCGAATCCCGGTCGATCGCTGAATTAGCGCCAGGGGGGTTGACTCAGCCTGTCATCCTTCCGAGGTCGGCAAATTGAGTACCAGCTTGCTGGGATGAATGATCACGGTGTGTACCCCGATTCAGAATAGGCACACCGTATCCCTGCGCATCGTAAGAGCGTGACCAAGGGTTGGCATCAGGAAGGGCATCCGGCCATAAAAACATTGCCTCAAACAGGGAACCATGATTGTCATGGGGCCCGCAAGCGCAAGGCTAACCCCCGCTCTAGCGGGGAAAAATGGCCTTCAAACGATCATTCATTCATTCATATTACCATTGAGCATTAAATCAATATAAAAATAAAAGCTAGAGCGAGAGTCGATGACACACCATCGCAAATCACCACACTTCCTACCTGAAGCAAAGTTGGAAGATGACACAACGTTCCACCAGGAATGACCCAATATAAAATGTAAAGTTAAAACAATTTCTGCTTTGACCCCTGTGACCGTAAGTCCCCACCCCCTGGGGCATGAACCAGGGATCAAATCCAAAAATTTTGCACATTTCATGCACCCCCCGATGTTGATTGCACATTCAAAGTTTCATTAACAATGTTTAAAGATGTGGCCGTAACTGCATTTTTTGGTATTTGACCTTTTGACCCCACCCCAGGACCTTTTGACACCTGCTCTGTGAGATTATCACCTTGCATCAGCACAATGTACAGCCAGCTGTCCGTACAGGCCTCTCTCCAACTAACCCTAGTGGTTTGCCACACGACTCATACTTTAACTAGAACGCCACTCAGTAGAGAGCATACCATGGCCTGGTTGCCCATATCACTCAATGGTGAAGAATCACTTTAAAAATTCCACTAGCCGGATCCGGATCTTCACCAAAATTGAATCGATTCTTCCTTATCACACACACAACATGTCCAACAAGCTTCGTCCACATCCGTCCATAACTTTTTGAGATAGCCTGCTATGTATAGTTTTTGGCCCCAACTCCCAATGGTGAAGAAGTACTTAAAAAATTAAATAATTCTCATATCCGAATCCATATTCAGATCTTCACCAAAATCGAATCGTCCTTGTCAGACACCCAACCGGTCCACCAAGTTTCGTCCAAATCCGTCCACAACTTTTTGAGATATCCTGCTATGTATAGTTTTTGGCCCTATCTCCCAATGGTGAAGAATGACTTAAAAAATTATAGCAGCCGGATCTTCACCAAAATCGAATCATTTCGCCCTTGTCACATACGCTACATCTCTGCCAAATTTCGTCCGAATCCATACACAACTTCATCAGATATTTTGTTCACAAACGGACAGACAAACGGACAAACAGATAGACAGGGGTGAAAACATAGAGTGTCTAAACCATTCAGATAGCTTGATCATCAGCTCAACCAAGCACAAGCCAATCAGTGGCATTGCCCATTATATCTGCATCCACCTCACTTCATCGTTGGTGCTTTCTTCAAAACACTTCTCGATATTGGGTCTTTTCATCAGGATGCTTCCTTCCCATTATACTTGGACAGGCAGCTCTTAATTCCTCAACATTCTTGTTCTCACATCCAAACTCTGGTAGTTTGAGAAGAAGAAAAAAGTTTCGAGATTCAAGTCCCGTCTTCTAACTTCCGATTTTCATAAGGTGCCTTTTAAGGATGTCCATAATATCCTACGAGAGTCCAGTTCCTCATTTGCATCGTAAACGGTTCCTGTATTGGAACAGCTTATTGGCTGCCTTAGCCATGTAAATACCACCTTCAACAAGATAACCCCTGCTTTCACCCACACAAGTGAGGTGGGCCTGGTTGGACACTTTCTCATCTCATCTCCTTGAGTGGAACAGTTTGTTTGAACATCATAATCTTCCTTGGGAAGAGGCCTGCAACTCTCATCATGTGCACAGTTATGCAATAAGATTTCCATGCAGCCGTGACGAAGGTCAGCTTTGCTTCTGACTTGGATCACTTTATAGTCGTTATTCATCTTGAAATGCAGTACTTTGCGGCACACAAGTGAGGCACGAGCTTCTGGAACCCGAACTTGTCAAGGGCGAACTACCCTGATGCAATTGTATAATAAGTAAAAAACAAAATAAAATAACCTTCAGGGAATGTTCATCTGCCAGCCCCACCTAATCTGGTTTTATTGCTATCTGATGCCAAATAAATACTGTGGTTGGCTCTTGATGCCCTCTGAGCAACGTAGAACAGGCAGCAACATGCTATTTATTAAAAGGCAGCCTAAAATCCTGCTAACTGAATTAGAATAAACAAAGTTATGGTGGTTCAACTTCTTAATGCAACTCAGGGCCACGGAAAGAGATCTTGCCATACCTTCCGTGCCTTCTTCTCACTACGGCTCTGTTTCGCCTTGCTGACCATCTCTTCATTGAGGTCAGCTGCAGCAGCCAGCTGTAAACAAACCCCAGCACACAAAACGTGTCTCCAAAATGGCACAAACCGTGTTATAGAAATTACGGCCAGAATTAAACTTCAAAAAGAGAAAAATAGATGCAGGACAAATAAAGATGCCACTAGAACAGCTAATTATGTATACTAGCAGAACTTGGGCTTGAACTAATTACACGTGTTAAACATTAATGCCGGAAAGCTACAATGCACAAAGGCCTTCAAGATATTTAATTAAATATGCACTTGGTAAAAATTGTGTTGGCATGTTCGAGTACTGTATTCACAAGTAATCAAAAAACCTTTCTTTTAATGTAAAATAATGTAGGTGTGGTATGCCATGTGTCACCATGGCCCCGCCCCACCACACAGATTGGCAGGTGTGGTCCCGCCCACCCCTCTTTTTCTCTTCCCATGCGTAGCTATGCAGTTATGCCTACTTTTCATGGAATCCTTTCAAGTTTTGAAAAATTTGAGTAGACATGGACCTTCCCACCATGACATTTGTGTCATTTGTGTGAGGGTTAGTGTCTAGCATGTTTCTGATACCTGAACACAAAGCTCATGATGCTGGGATCCCCTCCCTATCCCCTGTTAACCGCCTTAGACCCCAATTTTTTTAAACGCTGTGAACAAACGTTGGTACATCACGGGTGATGAAGGTTGTGGTCATGTTTCATCAAAATATTGTGTAGTTTCCGAGGAAAAAACAAGTTACTATTTTGGGGGGCAATCCCCCCCATTAACCACCTTCGACCCAATTTTTTTTAATTCCGTGAACAAATGTTGGTACATCACAGGTGATGAAAGGACCGTTGTTGTCAAGTTTCATCGGAATTGTACGTGTAGTTTCTGAGAAGAAAGCAAATACCTATTGTGGGGTGCAACCTCTCCCCAAACCCCCACCCCGTAGAACCTCTTAGACCCCAATTTTTTAGTGCCGTGAACAAACTTTGATAAATCAGAGTGCTGAAGGTTGTAGTCAAGTTTCATCAAAATAGTGTGTGTCGTTTCAGAGGAGAAAACAAAATTTATATTTTGGGGGCAAACCTGGACCCACTTTGACCCCCTGTAGACCCTCTTACACTCCAATTCTTTTTCATGCCGTGAAGAAACTCGAGTTGCAACATAGCAAATATACATTGTGCCAAGTTTGGTCACAATCCCATCAGCAGTTTCAGAAAAGAAGATGCAAGTGTTTACGGACGGACGATGCGCCATCGCATAAGCTCCCCGGAACTACGTTCCAGGTGAGCTAAAAATAAAAAAATATGTGTGCATACTTGCGCTTGCTGCAACTGTCCTGACTCCGTATGCTCCTCAAGTTCTGGAATTGAGTCATCGCTGTCTGATTCTGTGCCAGAGCCTACACAAAATGTTAGAAGGGACAGTGTGATTTGAAATAATTTCAACCACAAAATGTTTCCTGACAGAACATGCATCAAGAGATGTACCATACATATTCCAATGCAAATCAAAAGAGCTTCAAATAAAACAAACAAAGTAACCCTGCCAACCAGAACTTATCAAGACTATGCATTCAAACAGAATACCGTATGTGTTTGACTGTCATACAAACAACCATTCTTGTGTTGACATGGAACACCACTGGGAAGAATAAATAATGTTAGTTCAGCGCACCAATCACTGAAGCAACAGAGAAAATAATTCTGAGGACAATGTTAGAGGTGAAAAGGGGATAAAAGGGACCACAACTCTCCAAACCTGCATCTATGTTTATGGTAGTGGTGTAATGGTCAGAGTGTCCGCTCCGAATCTGGGAGTTCGGCGGTTCAACCCCCAGTCGAGTCATACCACAGTCTTTAAAAATGGTGTGTGCTGCTTCCTTGCTCGACAATTCAATATTTAAAAGGATAAGAGCACAGACAATCCCCAATGGTTGGCATCCATGGGGAGGAGAAATTCCTCCTTAGCAAATGCCCTGCTTCATGCGGTGAGGAAAGCGGCGCCGTTGTTGTGACGTCGCTGGTACCCAGAGTATCCAGCGATGTGACGGCACTCCCCCCAAGCTCAATTGGCTGTTTGTCTCATCTTACAGTCTTGTGTTGTGTCGCGTACGTTAGTCTGTAAGTCCATGCGTGCCATTGGTTGTTATTTCCATTTGCAGGTTTCAGAAGGAGGAATGGAGCCCTTTCAAGTCTCAGAATATCCACCTCCGTGTGTGTGTATGTATATATGGATGTGTGTATGTGTGTGCAGGTTGCTGTTGTTGGCTTCTAGCTCCACACTTAGGTGGGTTTCAGGAGGTGGAATGAAGACCTACCAGGTAGGGGGGGGGGGGGTGGTGTGTGTGTGTGTGTGTGTTTTTGACAGCTCTACTATGCGCCTTAGATCACGGAGAAAAATCAAAAACATTTTGACCAAGTACATGAGATCATTGCAAGATAAATTTGGAAGCAAATTAATGAATAAAGTGCCAATGTGGTTTTGATTTATTCTGCCATTACAATGTGGGAATAACGCTGACCAGGGATTGAAAAGTGACAGCTCCCACTCCCCCACGACTGTAATTTCCATCTCTTTCCTGTATAATCAGTGTTCAGCGAAGACAGTACACCATGCAAATAAAAAAAAATCAAGATATCAAACTCTCAGTGAATGGAATAACTCGCAGATCTTTCAGGCCATCCACAGAAAATGTTCTGGGAGAAACTGCATCAATGGTAGATGAAACAGGTTCTGGGCCGAGTATGTTGTCTGTAGAATAAATGTGTAACAGCATGAATGGTTTTGACTTCATTTGAAGATCAAACGGATGAGATGTTGCTTTAGGAATTTGGAAAACAAAACGCCTTTCTGGATTCTGAACAGGAATGGATATTTCGTGGAAGATGTGCCAAAATCTCAGGGCCTAGTAGTGGAGCTTCTGCTTCAGTAGCTTCAAAACCTAGGTAAATAAAAAAAGCGACGAGTTGATACAAACTGGAGATCCCAAAATGTTGGGCTAAGCACCTATTTTGTTGTATACAGAGTTGAGGCTTGTGGTAGTGCTAGAATAAAGGATAATACAGAATTTAACAGACAGACCACAATGGACAGTGGGGAAACACCCACAGAAGGGACACTTTGAGGACAAATGAGAGAAAGGGGAGGGTATGAGGGCTCAGGTGGTGAACGAGCTGGGTTCAAGATCAAAGAAAGCAAGAAGAGGAATGAAAAACGAAGAAGGGAAACAGAAGATGAAATAACATAAAATGCAATAGCAATGGAACATAAAATAGAAAGGTGGGTGGAGGAAGAGAGGTGGAAAATATCATGCGTATGGATGGGGATGACCGGAGAGATGGGAGAACAGCCATATTGAAGCACTGAAGGGAAGGATGACTGGTGACTGACTGAGGATGTTGGTTCAACAGGTGAGAGAAAAGAGGAACAAATGAGTGGAGATGAGCAGTGAGTCTGGATTTTGGGAGTTTCACTACAAGTGGGTTACCAGCAAATCTCCTGTGCCCTGGAGTAACCTGGTAGGAAAGTGGAAGGGGGAGCAGAACACAGAAAAGGGAGAGAATGTAAGACCAGAAAGGAGGTGACAGAAAACAGAGTCCACCGACTTGACTGTGATGCGGGAGTAACAGGGTAGTGGAAGAAAAATTGAAAGAGGAGATTCCAATGATATTGGGGGCCTTTGTCTCCACAGCATCAACAAGCGAAAGGTGTGAGGCACGGGCGCCGGCCCAAAGGGGGAGAGCAGTACTCCATAAAATTGTGGTTGAAGGCCTTGCATGTTGTTAGAAGTTTGGATTTGCCAAAGAAAGACTTGTCACAACAGAGGATACCCTGGCAATGGCTAGCTTTCTCGGGCAACTTGGATATGTTGTTTGCGCAAGAGAGATCGTGGCTGATGGTCAAGCCCAAAAGTTTGAGAACTGAACATCTTCTGCAAGTTTAAGGGAGTAGATGGGAGGATTCGACAGACTCGTTTTGGAAAGGAAAAATGAGTGGATGTGATTTGACTTCTGCTGAAAATCCAGAATGACTCAACATCACCTCAGAAGAATCCTCAATTACTTTGATAAATGCAGCCTCAGAATCACATTAGTTGATAAAGCTTAATTGGTTCCTCGGACAGAAAGAACCCCCATCAAAGGAACCTGTTTCTGGAACGGATTCTCCTTTGTAATGAGAGCAAAAAGGATGGTTATACTTGCTTACTGGATGTCGATTGAACCACAGAAGCCTCTTTATTTCCAAAATAGATGCCATTTTTTAAAGCTACTTTTGATTCCATTACAGCCATGGTAATATGGACTGATGCTGCAAGAGGATCTTGGGCTTCAAAGAGTGAAGGAATGTATGAAGCCTTGGTTATTTTATCAAAGCCCCTCACTCCTCCAAGAGTCACTTTGTCATCATCCCGTTCCGTCGTCCCGTTCATCATCCCGTTCCCGTTCCGTCGGAAGTGCCAGTGTCATCCCGTTCCGTCGGAAGTGCCTTGGTGCAAGGGTCCCTTGCTATTCTGGAGGCACCTTGGATACCATGGTTGCTCCACTCTTTGGAGGCACATTTTGTGCACGGTGCGTAAATTCCTGTGAAGGCACTTTCAACGCAGGGATCATTGCTGCTTATCGGGAATTTGGATGCTCCGAGTTAAGCCTGAATTGCTCTGAATTTATGGAGGACCCCTCTGTGCAAAGACAGACACTACTGCCCATTTATCCACCAAAACTGCCGGGGACGACGCTCCGGTTCAGCCACTGCTGCATGGGACGAAGCCCCTGGTTCCACCACCAATGACGGGGACGACACCCCTAGTTCCACCACCGCTGTCGAGGACGATGCCTCCGGTTCTGCTACCGCTGCCGAGGGACTATGCCGTCGGTTCCACCACCGCTGCCGGGGACGACACCCTCGGTTCTGCCACCATAGCCAGGAACAACTGCAGCCTTAAGTTTTTCTTGTTGTCGGCGTCTCTCACCTTTGGTTTCAGAGAGCATATCAATGCATATATCCTTTGGCAGCGGAGTTGAACGCTGCCTATAAAAAGTATTTCTCAAGTCCCGAGACTGCTGCTGAACTGGTTGTTGGAAAAGCCATCTGTTTCAGAAACAATATTACTAAAATTTGCTTAATTCCACAATACAGTACCTGCATTGGCAATGAAAGAAAAACAACTAAAAGCAGTTCAAATGAGGCAATGTACTGTTTCCAGGTTGTCATTTTAACAGACTGAGGCATTTGCACAAGGTTGGGAAATAGTGAAGAAGATATATTCATTATCACCTGTATGGGTTTCACCTCAATAATCTCAGATCAAAATGAACCATTGATGGTCATAAGTGTGACTAGTGAGCTACAAGAGGCAAAGCAAGAGGCTGTGAAAGAATGGAATGAGGGTAAGCAGTGACATTCAGAAGTGATGGTGATGACAAAGTTAAGGGTACAAAGTACAATGAAAATGTAGTGTGTATTTGATCGTTAGAGTTGAAACCTGCATGATACAAGGGTCAAGTAGATGTTGGCAAGGCAGGGCCTAAGGAAGCATCCCTGCAGGAAAAGTTGGAACTTGGCTCAACAGCACAACAACAATAGAAACAAACAAAAACAAATAACAAGAGGAACAGGTGCATGAAGCAAAATGCAAAGGCCATGAGGAATAATGAAAATCAAATCTCAAACCAGATAACAGCCAAGGTGAACAATAGTATAGAACAAATTACTTGCAATGCACTGGGGATTGTAAGGAAAATTAGATCACAGGAAGTATGTGAGAAAATAACAAGGTGCTGGTCAATGAAAGGAAAACATTATTTACAAGATGTGTTGCACTCTTGCCTTTAAAGCACTAAAGGTGTTCATGCAAGCTATAAAAGTGCCAATGAAAGCATGATTCACCACCACAGTGGTGTGCCAGGTCTGTTGGCGGAATGATCGCGGTATACCTGTGAAAGCCATTCGGCCAGCCGGCTTAGTGTGGGCGTGTAGTCCAAAACCATGATTTCTGGCAAGCCTGCTGGCCAGCTGAGGCGGCGCATCATCCACAGAGGGCAGAGGAGAGAGCGAAGAGGTGTGTGGAGGGCAGCTGGGGCTAGAAAGAGTATCTAGTGTAGGCATGAGGGAAGATGGGGGTGGAGGGCTACAAGAAGAGGATTGCCAGTTTTCCTGGGCTGTCTGGCTGTCTGGTTTTGGGCCTTGCTTGCCTGCATGCATAGATGATGGTACAGGTGGCAAAGACTCTTTGAAAAGTTCTGGGAAACGTGACTCCTTTGTGAATTCACACTCGGAATGCGACGATGTGGGAGTTTTAGCTTCAGTTTCTATCAAAGAATCAAAGTTTGTACAAGAAGGGGGGACTGATGAATATTGTGCAGATTTCAAAACATGAAAGCAGCTTGGCATTTCATAATTTGGAACACCTTCACTCAAAACCTCCTCATTTGCACACAAAGGGCCAAGTGTATCATCTTCATTTCCATGCATCTCTTTCGATGCTGCATTATCTCCCGGTTCAACAGCTTTATAGCATTTTCCAAGCATGCCCAATGACTGACTGTTGGAAACTTTTTGCTCAAGAATATCAGCAGCATAAGGAGAACCTCGACTAACATTGTTATTTTCATGAGCTTTAGACTTATTTTTCCTGTGCCCTCGCTTCCGTTTCTTGTGTGGTACTTTGCCATTAGCATTTATAGATGGCTCCAAACAGACACTACTCTTCTCAGTTTCAAGGGATTCTGGAATCGACCCTCTACTAATCTCCAAAGCACCCATTTTCAAGTGTACATCATCGTCATCTTTCAATACACCTGCTTCAGGGTCCCTCTCAAGCTCCTGCTTTCTGTTTTTGATAATATCGTTACCCGCCAGATCACAACTGGCATGAAAATTTACTTTCTTTTGTTTGCAGTTTGGTAACGTCGTCAGATATGGACGATCATCTGTCAGATTTGAAAATTTTACTTGGGCAGTGTTGATCACAATGTCAGAAGGAGTTTTACCCTTTTCAACACCTTCACTTTCCTCAACGTCAACTGTACAAGTTGCAGATGTCAAATGAAACGGCTCAATTGCAGTCAAGCAATGAGCACAGTTTTTTATCTTAAGCTCTTCAACACTGTCAGTTGGAAGGAGGGGTACACAATAAGTGTGCATACCTTCAAACTCTTCTTCAGATTTACAGACATCCACAATATTAACAGTGTTGACTTGGCAAAGACTACGTCCAAGGGGCTTCGCATAATTTTCAGTCAATCCTTTAAATATCTCTGTGCATGGAGTTGTCACTTTTTCTTGCAAGCCTTCATTTACCTGGCAGGTTTCATTGTTTGTAGATTGTGCTACATTTATATCAAAACAATCCCTGTCACTTCCAGAAGATGCATTATTAGTATGACAAATTTGAACAAATTTCTCCCCTGCATTTCGAGATTCATAATCTTGGATAACTCCAACATTAGTGTCATTCTTTCTGTCACCATCATCTTCATGAACAGAAAGTACATCAACCTCAATATCTGTCTCTTTTTTGGGCCCTTTTGCTCGAGAGTAAATCTCTCTGTGATTTTGTGGTTGAACTTCAAAAGAACCTGTTGTCCCATTTTTGCAATCCTGAATTACTTTTTCAGAAATGACGAAAGAAGCCTGAATATCAAGATGAATGGTGTTGGGATTAGATGTAAGGTTGGAATGTTCATGCTCCATCTGAAGCACCGCACTGCAAGCTTCAAGAGCCATCAGATCCCCTACCTCCACTTTTGGAGTATCCTCCGCAACCTCCTCGTGGAGGTACTCCGCCCCAGGAACCGCCTCGCGGGGATCCTCCTCCCCCGGAACTTCCTCGCGGGGATCCTCCTCCCCCGGAACTTCCTCGCGGGGGTCTTCCTCCCCCGGAACTACCTCGCGGGGGTCCTCCTCCCCCGGCACCTCCTCGCGGGGGTCCTCGTCCCCCGGAACCTCCTCGTGGTGGTCTTCCGCCTCAATAACCACCTCGCGGAGGTCCAGAAACCCAGAAACCTCCTCGCGGGGGCCGTCCGCCTCCAGAACAGCCTCGCGGGGGCCGTCCGCCTCCAGAACAGCCTCGCGGGGGCCGTCCGCCTCCAGAACAGCCTCGCGGGGGCCCTCCGCCTCCAGAACAGCCTCGGGGGGGCCCTCCGCCTCCAGAACAGCCTCGGGGGGGCCCTCCGCCTCCAGAACAGCCTCGGGGGGGCCCTCCGCCTCCAGAACAGCCTCGGGGGGGCCCTCCGCCTCCAGAACAGCCTCGGGGGGGCCCTCCGCCTCCAGAACAGCCTCGCGGGGGCCCTCCGCCTCCAGAACAGCCTCGGGGGGGCCCTCCGCCTCCAGAACAGCCTCGCGGGGGCCCTCCGCCTCCAGAACAGCCTCGCGGGGGCCCTCCGCCTCCAGAACAGCCTCGCGGGGGCCCTCCGCCTCCAGAACAGCCTCGCGGGGGCCCTCCGCCTCCAGAACAGCCTCGCGGGGGCCCTCCGCCTCCAGAACATCCTCGCGGGGGCCCTCCGCCTCCAGAACAGCCTCGCGGGGGCCCTCCGCCTCCAGAACAGCCTCGCGGGGGCCCTCCGCCCCCAGAACAGCCTCGCGGGGGCCCTCCGCCCCCAGAACAGCCTCGCGGGGGCCCTCCGCCTCCAGAACAGCCTCGCGGGGGCCCTCCGCCTCCAGAACAGCCTCGCGGGGGCCCTCCGCCTCCAGAACAGCCTCGCGGGGGCCCTCCGCCTCCAGAACAGCCTCGCGGGGGCCCTCCGCCTCCAGAACAGCCTCGCGGGGGCCCTCCGCCTCCAGAACAGCCTCGCGGGGGCCCTCCGCCTCCAGAACAGCCTCGCGGGGGCCCTCCGCCTCCAGAACAGCCTCGCGGGGGCCCTCCGCCTCCAGAACAGCCTCGCGGGGGCCCTCCGCCTCCAGAACAGCCTCGCGGGGGCCCTCCGCCTCCAGAACAGCCTCGCGGGGGCCCTCCGCCTCCAGAACAGCCTCGCGGGGGCCCTCCGCCTCCAGAACAGCCTCGCGGGGGCCCTCCGCCTCCAGAACAGCCTCGCGGGGGCCCTCCGCCTCCAGAACAGCCTCGCGGGGGCCCTCCGCCTCCAGAACAGCCTCGCGGGGGCCCTCCGCCTCCAGAACAGCCTCGCGGGGGCCCTCCGCCTCCAGAACAGCCTCGCGGCGGCCCTCCGCCTCCAGAACAGCCTCGCGGCGGCCCTCCGCCTCCAGAACAGCCTCGCGGGGGCCCTCCGCCTCCAGAACAGCCTCGCGGGGGCCCTCCGCCTCCAGAACAGCCTCGCGGGGGCCCTCCGCCTCCAGAACAGCCTCGCGGGGGCCCTCCGCCTCCAGAACAGCCTCGCGGGGGCCCTCCGCCTCCAGAACAGCCTCGCGGGGGCCCTCCGCCTCCAGAACAGCCTCGCGGGGGCCCTCCGCCTCCAGAACAGCCTCGCGGGGGCCCTCCGCCTCCAGAACAGCCTCGCGGGGGCCCTCCGCCTCCAGAACAGCCTCGCGGGGGCCCTCCGCCACCAGAACAGCCTCGCGGGGGGCCTCCACAACCGTCTCGCGGGGAGCCTCCACAACCGTCTCGCGGGGAGCCTCCACAACCGTCTCGCGGGGAGCCTCCACAACCGTCTCGCGGGGAGCCTCCACAACCGTCTCGTGGGGAGCCTCCACAACCGTCTCGCGGGGAGCCTCCACAACCGTCTCGCGGGGAGCCTCCACAACCGTCTCGCGGGGAGCCTCCACAACCGTCTCGTGGGGAGCCTCCAGAGACGTCTCACGGGGAGCCTCCAGAGACGTCTCGCGGGGAGCCTCCACAACCGTTTCGCGGGGAGCCTCCACAACCGTCTCGTGTGCATCCTCCAGAACCGTCTCGTGTGCATCCTCCAGAACCGTCTCGTGTGCATCCTCCAGAACCGTCTCGCGGGGAGCCTCCTCCGAAAGGAAATCATGGGGTCTCTCCCCCGCCAGAAACCGCTCGCGGGAAGACTTTCCCGGCAGAAATGCGTCATGGGGCGCTTCTGCCACCAGAAATGCCTCGCAGGGATACTCCGCCGCCAGAACCCCCTCACCGGACACCTCGTGTGCCACCCAATCCCCTTCACTGGGCGACTTCCAATCACCCTTGTCGATTATCTCATTCACCTTCAGACCCCTCTCGCCAGGTTCCTTGCAACATGCCTCGCCATGCTCCTCGTGCATCGTCTGACCCTCATTGCCATGTGCTGTCCGATCCTGCTCACTGGACACCCCCTGCAGATCCACTTTGCCGGGTTCTTCATCCTCCTCTTTATCCCCCTTGCCTGGCCCCTCATTCTCCGCCCTATCCCCCTTGCCGGGCATATCATTTTCTACCCGATGTCTCTCGCAGGGCCCTTCAACCTCCGCCCGATCCCCCTCGCAGGGTACCCTGTTCAACGTCCAATCCCTTTTGCAGAGCGCCATGTCGATTGGGGCAGAGCCCCAAACACCCTTTCGGAGCCTCTCATTTGCCATCTGGCGCACTTCATCCTTCACCTGATGCCCCCCTTCCCCCATGCTACAAAATTGTTCATCGGAAAACATCAAGGCTCTTTCAGTGTACATACCCTTTGTATTTTTCATCTCACAAGATATTTTACGAACGACATTTTCATGCTTCGTTTCTTGGTCATTGTGCATTCGACAATACTCATCATCTTGGAAGAAGCCTGGGGTTTTAGAGATTTTATATTGCATTGTTTGGTTTGCTTCACTGTCCTCTTTAAGAGCTGCCATACACGTTGCACTTTTTGTGAAACAACGGTCGTTCTCACCACAAACTACATCACAAGCTGCATCAAAACAAAGATGTGCTTCATCTCCTCCATATTTTACAACTTGCTTGATGGACTTGTTGCTGCATAAAACTTCACTTGCAAAATCCTTACCACTCATGGTGCTATCTTTCTTAGAGCAATCACCTATTATTTCCTGGTTTTGCTCAATCGATGGCAACAAGCTCAGTGGTATTTTTGAAGATATTTCATCCTCTTTGTTGAAAGTAGCATGTAAACAAAAATCTTGTGCTTTTATCAAATCTTGGGAGCAATATGATTGAATCCCAGTATCTTTGATTTTTCCATCTTCGACAAGACTCCCCCCAAATAATACATTCTCCATTTTTAAAGGCAAAGTTTCCATTTCAAACCCAGAATCTCCTTTAGACACAAAAATGTCTTCAACCTTTTCCATGACAAATTCATTTTGTTTAAAGCTATCATTTGCTGACTCAGAACAATCACTGCTCATGTTCAGTGATGTGAACAATGCAATTTCATCATCATCTAGGATTTTATCCCCGAGACAATAGTCACACAAATCGATATGGTCCACATCCAAGTTTTCACATTTAACTTCTATATCCCTGAGGTTCTGTATTTGTACCTCATCTTCAAAGCTTCTGTCTAGGTGAGAGAATGTACAAGAAGCAGTGTCTATGTCCTGAGAAACCGCTGAGTAACAAATGTCGTGCAGAGGAACATTTGGACCTTCAGACAAAAAATCCTTTACCACGCCTTCATTGGCAATTTTTTTCTCCTTACTGCCTGGTGAAGACAACATTGAGCTGAGAGAAATGCTTGAGAACTCAGAGTCATCTAAAAATGAAGAGGAGGCTGATTGCATTTCTATCCCAGCAGGACATTTGACAGAAACGGTAACATCTGTTGTAGATAATGGTGTTTGTAAAGCACTGTTGGCTGAAGAGGATGCACAAATTTCCCTTTCATCCAAAATTCCTTGCCCCACCCTAAGTGTAGGAGTAAAACACTGACTTTCAAAGACAGATGTATCGGAAACATGAACCTGGTCAGTTCCAAAGCCCTGAAAGCACGAATCCATAATTTCTGTTAAGTTTTCATGTGACATACACACCAGACTTGCATCAAGAGGCATGTCTTTTTCAACATTTTGCAATCTTGTGGAAAATGCATCATTACTACATTTGCACACATCTTTCTCAGACTCTAAATCTAAAGGACCAGGTGCACACACATTACACTTAGCTCTATCTGAACCTGATGATACCAAGGATTCTCGAACACAGTCCAAGCCACTGGAGAGCAAAGAAAAATTGCTCGCTCCATGAAGCTCGGTGCTCTGCTTGATAGGTGATGTGAGGTTTACCTCTTCATCTTCCAAATGAAAGGGCTCATATGGCTTGTCACTTTCCCTGAACAATTCAGATGGGGAGGTACGGTGGTTGGGAGCCAGAGAGGGAGCTGGTGATAGTACAGGAGAGGTTGGAGCAGTGAAGTATACATCCCCTTCAAATATGTCATCGTCAGGCTTCAAAATGGGCGACGATGAAACATTGTAGTACACGTCATCTTCAATGCATTCACCTAAATGAAGGCACCTTGCATCGGAAATAGATATACATGTATATTCTTCTTTGTAAATGAATTCACTTGCACTGTCCTCAAAAGTTGCTAATTTTTCACCTTGACAACTACACTGGAGATTATCAACAGATGCACCCATCACCAATGAGTTGTGGTAAAGGCAGGTTCTTTCACATTCAGCACACACGATATCTTCATCAGTTGCATGTTGATCACGCAACTCAAATGTTTTACAGACAGGATAATCTCCATCCCGAAACGACAAAGGTTTAGCATCGGCATATCCAACCAGGGTCTTCATTGCAGGCAAGCAGGAAGGCAAATTCTCCAGTTCCGAAGAAGCAAGCAACACAGGAACTTCAGCTTCGACTGGTTGCATGTCCAATGTTAAAGGGGATAATCCACATTTTTCACGAACTTTAGAAGCAGCATGCCCCAAAATTGCTTCTGAACTGTTCCTCATTAAGGCAGCTTTAGATAAGGGCGGTTGGAGTGAGCCTTCCTCGTCAAAGGGTATATTCTGACTGTTCCCACTCGAAGCTCTCTCATACTCTGCCTCACAAACTGAACACAAATTCCACTCAGTACCAGTTTTATCGTGTCTTATGCCTGTCGGTACATCTCTTGGGGGTACAAATTCCTGGCAAGCATGTACTGGCATGCTTTTAATGCTAGGGTGTGAAGTTTGTGGGAGGAGGCATGTTTGGTGTACGCGATCTGTGAAAGAGTCTGTGCTCAAAGAAGGACCTTCCAAGCTAGCAACTGTTGGGTGCAAAGTGAAAGTGCAAAATAAAAATAAATAAAAACAAGCAGAAGTGAAAAAAATGAAGGCAGAGCAAAAAACTCGTTAGTAGACAGCAAGGAAAATAGTTTACATTAGTACACTGGATGAAATGGCAGAAGACCAAACAAATTGTACATACAACATCCATTCACTCATAGAATGTTGGATTTTTTTTTAAGGTTAATTTTATTCAGTTTACCAGTTCATAAAACACAATTCAAGCTTGTCACTGAGGCTTCTAGGCCCGATTACTACACTCAAATCAGCTATTCAAGAGTACAAGAGTGGTTCAAATTTGACCTGGACTTTTGTTAAGTAAAACAAAACAAGTGAATGTCAGACGAGACTACCAACAACTAATGTTTACTCAGGAACGGATACGTCAGTCATTTCCTGTTTTCACCTGTCTATCTGTTTGTTTGTTTGTTTGTTTGTTTGTTTGTTTGTGAGCAGGATATCACGAAAAGTTGTGGACAGATTCCAATGAAACTTGGTGGACATGTTGGGTGTGTGACAAGTACGAATGAATTAGATTTTGGTGAAGATCTGGATCCGAAATTTTTTAGAGATTCTTCACCATTAAGAGATGCATACATATATGATATACAAATGATGTATAGCATGACATTTCAAAAAGTTGTGGATAAGTTGGGTAGGTGACAAGAACAAGCCGATTAGATTTTGGTTCAGGTCAGATCCGGCCTATCAGTGAGATACAAAACGTGAACTGTTCAGCCTGGCGGAGGTATGCGCTCTACCGAGTGCCGTTCTAGTTCCAAATGAGATCATCAACCCGCTCAATGTTTGCGTTGTTGAAAAAGATGGCCGGTCTTGGAGCACGTGGTTCATGTTGTCCAATTCCATGTCCAATTGTCCATCCTCATGCGATTTGTAGTTGGTCAAATACAGATATGCATGAAAGGAACTAGCCGCCATGTTGTGTGGCCAACCGTCTAAAATTAAACGGGCTTGACCTTTTTGTTATCCAGAAATTTAGTAACGATCATTCTACCCTCTGTTATCTTACTTACCGTCATCTTCATTTGCAGCATGTGCAAATGTGTATTGGAGGGCAAAATGCTTGAATTTTTTGGTTTGAAGCAAAATGTTTGAAATGTTTGAAGGGGCAAACAAGTGAAAATGTGTATTGCTCCCAATACTACAAATACAAATTTCCTTAAAAAAAAAAAAAAAAGCACTAATCGACAGTACAGTACAGTGCATTAGTCTGCCTTTTCAAAAACAAAATTCCTAGTCAAGTCTGAACCACCCTCATTGCAAGTGATAAACTAAATGTTACAAAATATTCAAAGGATAAATGACCATAAATCACAGTGATGAATTCTTAACAATTAATTTTCTTTTCGCTCTCCCCAAAAATAACCTGCCACCTACAGTAGTCCGGCAGCTAAGCTAAATATAGCATAACAATTGTGAATTTTGTGAGGAAAGCACCAAATTTGGCACACTAGTAGACTATCATATGATGAAAAGATCTGGATATTGGGCCATCTCAGATTCAGAGATTTGATTTTTGCAAGATTTGCAGATTTTGCAGATTTGCAAGCTGAGATTGCAACGCCAGGGACGGCCGACTCCTTCCTGCGAGCTGCCCACGTCACCCGCACAAGAAGAGCTCATCAAATCACTGCAGCGCCACTGCACATCCTGCAACACCGTGCGTATGAACGCCACTGTATGACATATGCTGATGATGCAGAAGACCTGCCTGAGTTCGAAGACTGGTGTCACCAGAGTGGAGAAGACATTCCCAACTTTCAGTACTGGGCAACTGTGCTGGAACTAGAGATGTTGGTACTGGTCTACGTGCGTTCTCTGCGGCAGGCTTCATTCACGATGTACCTTGATGCCCTGACGGAACTGGTCCCATGGTTCCATGCCTTAGACCACACACACTATGCCAGGTGGGTCCCTGTTCACCTGAGGGACATGGTTGCACTCCCAATGAAGCACCCAGATGTAGCCAGAGAATTCAGGGCTGGCAACTTCACTGTACAGAAGACGAAGAAGGTGTTCTCTTTGATCCCAATCGAATCGAAATCTTGCAAAAATCAAATCTCTGAATCTGAGATGGCTCAATATCCAGATCTTTTCATAATATGATAGTCTACTAGTGTGCCAAATTTGGTGCTTTCCTCACAAAATGCACAATTGTTATGCTAAGTTGCCCCACTACAGAGTGTATAATCAAAACCAAGAAACACGGCGAGTCTCGGTTTATGTTGTAGAAACGTCAGAACATAACATTGGTCAAAATGATTTTCCACAGATACACCCTGCATATAATACGGAAATTAAAAATTAATATATTAAGTGTGTCTCCATTGTTTTTAACTCTCCTTATGAATAAACAAGTTTCCAAATTCCCTGCTTTGGTCAGACAGAAGGCCACGTTGTGATTATAGAACCCATGAATAACTGCTTATGCGGTTGAACATCACCATGGGTGGTTTGGTCATGCAGCTCGAGTTAAATTATCATACATTGTGTTGATTGGTCTACTAGTGTCCTTGTAAGTGATGTAACGGTTACCTGCACTGATTGACCTCATGATTATGTCATGAACGTGATATATGCAAGCCCCATCACAAGACTTCAAAACTCAGGAATGGGTATCGGGAGGTGGAAGAATGCAGGGCTATTTGTGATTTGTGCAGTACAAAAGTGGCTTATTGTATGAAAGTTATTCTGAAAATAAAGTCTTTATTGAAGGTAGATTGATCAGCTACCTATTAAAGGCAATTTGAATGATTTAGGTAAGAAAAGGTAGCCACAGTGCAAAGCAAAGTAAAACTGATGTTTCATGCAGTAACCCTTCAGCATATGAAGAGAATGATTTTTCTATCGCACTGATGAAGGGCCGACACCTGAAAAGTCACTTTTACTTTGCATTCCATGGTAGTCAGGGTGATTTTGTCAACTTTAAGTTGATAAATTCATTCATATTTTTTTGTATACATGTCAAGGTATGAAAGACTGGAGCTATGGCGATTCCTGCGATCGATTGATATTAAATGTGATTCTGTATTGTGATTTTCTGGTCTACTCTGAGATACAAAACGTAAACTGTTCACCAGGTGGAGGTATGCTCTCTACTGAGTGCCGTTCTAGTTGTCTCTGAGTATGATGTCCAGTCGCAATGCTTTGTTTTCTATGTTCACACTGGTTCGGATCATCAGGTCATACATGAGCATTATGTCCTTGCTTCCAATGATTGCTTTTGGTTCATGGTTCCATGAGGTCTGTGGAACTGCGATATTGAAATTTCTGCAGATATCTCAGTGGGATTACCCTACATACCTTGTGTACATGAGTTTCTTTACATCATGATAGGAGATGACTCATGTTTTCTGTTTCTACCTTGCAGAACCTACACTTGTTACACTTGTCCGATTGACTCAGTCCTGCCATATTCTTAAAGTCCTTCGTGTAGTATCGAGTGAGTGAGTGAGTGAGTGAGTGAGTGAGTGAGGTTCACAACAGATGGCATAAGCAATGCATTTCTGTGTCTTCCTGTTGGTTGGGTATGCCAAGTATGTCATGACTGTCAACAACCCACTCGGCAGACTACACCTGGTATGTTCATTTCACCCCAAATCCACTTTTTTGAAATACAAACTTTTGTCCTGGAAGTCCTTGGTGTCCTTGTGTTTTATACTTCTCCCACCCCCCCCCCTTCCCACGCCTCCTCCCCCCCACACATCTCCCTGCTCTCAAATGTTGTGTTTGTGTGCTTCCCCTTCTCTCCCCATCTTGTCTTCCGCTCCCTCTTTTTATATATTTTGTTTGTCTGGTTGATTTGTTTGTGAAATAAATGTTAGCTCTTTCACGAGCCTCGATTCAGTATACAAAAAAAAAACCCAATTTATATTTCACATTGGTCCCTGTATGTATTGTCCCAGTATTGACAACATGATCAGCACTCCCAGAATCTGATAAAGTCTTCGTCAGGGAATAGCGTCAAGCTCCTTTTTCCGAGTTATCGAGTCAGCCCTTCTTCATGAGTGGCATTATATGCATGCATATAATGTAATGATGGCCTGGCATGGTGGCCTAAAGGTACACACACTCACCTCTGAGCCGGATAGCCTGGTATTGAATCTTGGCCCAGCTATAAACTGTCAACCTGGTGCTTTACTGGCATGGCGAAGTATCAAAGTGTGCACCCGCCCTCAGATTAATATTAAGCCGGGTGTCTCGTCTCAACGGATTTAACTTACGGATGTTACATCTCATGATGTACTTCACGGAAAGTAAGTGAGTTTAGCATCGTTGGCATCCATAACAAATTACAAGTTCCTGCCTTAACTGACTGTTAGGATGGCAATGGCAAACCATCAGCCATTACCTTATCCTTTGCCAAGGAAATGTTTTGATAACACTCGCATTCTGTAAAGAGCTCCGTACATTGATGATAACGGTGGTGTAGTCTGCCGAGTGGTCTGTTACAATGGCATCACAGCTAAAGCACAAGGCCCGCCCCGCTCGAGAGTTTCAATGTTTTAGAACCTGCACCGAAAAGAGCTGCACCGACAAATTTGACTTTTTCATTCGTACGCCTCACATGATTGGAAAAGTGGAAAAACAGACAATTGCCCCGTTCATTACCGACACACCTTAATTTTAAAAACAAAAACGCATTTTTCCAAATTTTCACAAACCCTATGGATGAAATCATCCACGAAATAGATGAACTTGGAAAGAATAAAAATAAGAAAATAAAAACAATTTATTATAAAATACAAATATCCTATTTTGTTAGCCTTCATCAATCTGACAAAATATAACAATAATGGAAATATTTCAATTATATTTGAAGATAATCAGGTTCATCAAAAGAGAAAATAAATCCAAACTGTACAATAACCACCAGAGTTAAAAGAATTAAATTGATGGTGGAACCATTTTGTTGTTTTACTGCAACTTTTATGTAAGAATAGGGCACAATGGAGATTTGACGCTCGTTTCGAAACAGCCATGTTGGTATAATAAACGCAACTCACCGTGCGGCAGGACACGAGAATAAACGATAAGTAACAACAATTGCTACTTCAATCTTTTTAACAAACCCGAGGAACTCACCAGACTCGACATGAACCTGACTTTCCTTTGTCGCGGCTGTCAATGGGCCTGTTGTTTCACTTGGCATTTTTAACCTGGTAAAAGGGGCATTGAAAAACCAATCAATATCTCAAGTGGAATGCATGCATTTGAAATCAACATATTTGTCAAAAAAAGTTAATGGATTCAACATCTCACTTTGAAATTGCATGGAAATGCAACGTGCTGAGGGAATTGTAAAACCACTCACATCAAGAATACAAAACCACTCACATCAAGAATACAAAACAAGACCAGACTCGGTGGTGTAATGGTTATAGCGTCCGCTCCGAGTGGGAGGGTTGGATGGGAGGGGCGGGGGGGTATGGGTTGGATGGGAGGGGGGGGCATGGGTTGGATGGGAGGGGGGCATGGGTTGGATGGGGGGGCATGGGTTGGATGGGGGGGTATGGGTTGGATGGGAGGGGGGGGAATGGGTTGGATGGGAGGGGGGGGGGAATGGGTTTGATGGGAGGGGGGGATATGGGTTGGATGGGAGGGGGGGTATGGGTTGGGGGTTGGAGGGGGGATATGGGTTGGGGGAGGGGGATATGGGTTGGGGGAGGGGGATATCGGTTGGGGGGGGGGGATATCGGTTGGGGGGGGGGATATCGGTTGGGGGGGGGATATCGGTTGGGGGGGGGGTATGGGTTGGAGGGGAGGGGCTGGGGTGGGTTGGAGGGGAGGGGCTGGGGTGGGTTGGAGGGGAGGCGATGGGCTGGAGGGGATGGGCTGGGTTGGAGGGGAGGGGATGGGCTGGGTTGGAGGAGAGGGGATGGGCTGGGTTGGGTTGGAGTGGAGGGGATGGGCTGGGTTGGATGGGAGGGGAGGGATGTGTTTAATGGGATGGGAGGGATGGGTTGAAGAGGAGGTGGTGTGAAGGGTTGGATTGGAGGAGAAGGGACGGGTTGGACGGGAGGGCAGGGATCGGTTGGAGAGGAGGTGGTCTGACGGGTTGGATGGGAGGGGAAGGGAGGGGTTGGATGGGAGGGGTGGGATGGGTTGGATGGGAGGGGAGGGATGGGTTGGATGGGAGGAGAGGGATGGGTTGGATGGGAGGGGAGGCACCGGTTGGATGGGAGGGGAAGGGACGGATTGGATGGGAGGGGGGATGGGTTGGATGGGAGGGGAGGGATGGGTTGGATGGGAGGGAAGGGATGGGTTTGATGGGAGGGAAGGGATGGGTTTGATGGGAGGGAAGGGACGGGTTGGATGGGAGGAGAGGGACGGGTTGGATGGGAGGGGAGGGACGGGTTGGATGGGAGGGGAGGGATGGGTTTGATGGGAGGGAAGGGACGGGTTGGATGGGAGGGGAGGGACGGGTTGGATGGGAGGGGAGGGACGGGTTGGATGGGAGGGGAGGGACGGGTTGGATGGGAGGGAAGGGATGGGTTTGATGGGAGGGAAGGGATGGGTTTGATGGGAGGGAAGGGACGGGTTGGATGGGAGGAGAGGGACGGGTTGGATGGGAGGGGAGGGACGGGTTGGATGGGAGGGGAGGGGAGGGATGGGTTGGAGTGAAATGTCTTTCACAATTCATTGTTGAAGATGAAGGGGGAGCATTTACTCGACATGATGACACAACTCTAAATCACAGATTTTAACAACCAGGTTCGCAGAAGGAAAGCTACCGGTTCGTGGAGTAATGCCAGAAAAATATATATATATTTATTTATTATTTATAAATATGTATATATATATATATATATTTATGATTCTTTTTCTGCCACTCACCCGTGAGTGACGCCCAACAAATCTATATATAATGGAGCAGTGTATATATTATGTATCATCTACTTCAAGGGGCCAATCCAGGATTTTTTGAAAGGGGGTTTCCAGAAATGTAGGGAGCAGGGTGCATACTTGCCTAGATGCTGCAAGCGCAAAGCCATCAAGGCCTGGGGTCCAGGGCCTACTCAAGGGGCCTGGAAGCTTTGGGATTTTAGGTGGCTCTCAGGAACACCGATTTTGTCAATTTCGCACACTGATTTTTTTTTGTACACTGACACTTAGTTTACTCAACAATACTTTTGTAGTTCTCTCCGAAACAAAACATGTTTATTCCAGTAATTAAATCGCATTGTCTGAATTTGTTGAGGAACTCCGAGGATGGGATTGAGAACTTGTCTCATGAACATTCATGAGAACTAGGACTTGTGTAGCGATCGGAAACAGTTCCCTTTCATACAGTTCCATGTTTCCGTATGTTCGTGATTATTCGACAATGAGTACGAGGAGTTTTCAAGTCATTCCATCAGGCACTTCATGTGTACTCGAAGGTGGTAACATCAGAGGCAGCTAACTAAACTCGGCAATTTCCAAAGGCAGCTAACTTGGGGAATTTTTTTTTTTTTAAATTAGTCAAAGGTTATTGGACATGTATGACGGGCAGATGTATATGGAGTAAAGAGTATTAATTACGTGGTTCCCAATTGTCGGTCTGCGGTCATTTATCGCCGACCGTTGCCGGTCGCTGTTGAGAAAAAGTTTAAGAACCACTGGTCCAAATGAAATTAAGTAATACCGAGGCCTATCACTTAATGCAGGGGTTCTTAACCTTTTTCCCTGTCAAGACCCCCAACGGATTGCCCACGAAGTCCCCATACCCCCTTCGCCAGACTATTGACTGACCAAGGTGCGCATAGCGAGGGGGTACTGGGGGCATGTCCCCCTAGAATTTTTTTGATTTCTAGGTGCTCTGTGGTGCATTCTGAGGGGTGTTTTTACATTAATTGACTATTTTTTTGGATGAAAATTGGTAACTTCTTACCCAGAAAATGGGCCAAGTTCGGGGATCCGCGCCTGATTACCAGTTCCATTAGGTTCCAGTGTGACTTCAAAATATCTCAATAGCTTAGTTTTGCATATGGATAATTAGGAACAGGACAGGAAAGAAAATCATTAGGATTTTATCCCTATTTATTTATTTACTTGTTTGCAAAGAAACAAAACAAACTAAACGAAACTAAAACATGCAAGTTTTATGCAAGCCGTTTTACTAATCTAGTGAGATTGATGCTGCTGTTTTCGTGCAATCAGAATATGGAATCGGGGCACAGTTCGTGACAACGCCACTCGCATATCATCGGACACATCAAGTCGATTTCTCCACTTTGATTTCAGGTTCAAAAATGCAGAGAAACCTGTTTCACAGAGATACGTAGTTGTGAAGGGAACCAACAAATTCATTGCCCTCTTTGCCAAGCTAGGGTAAGCTGCTATCTGCTCACACCAAAACTGCTTAAAATCCAGCCCAGCCTTTCCGAAATCAGCTTTATATATTTATTATATATTTAAAGTTCATATTTCATTGAATTTATTACAATTTATTATTATAATTTATTACGAGTCCCATACCCCCAGATTTTGGTCCCCATACCCCCAAGGGGTATGGATACCCCAGGTTAAGAACCCCAGACTTAATGCTTCCTTTGCTTTTGCATCTTGTTATAAAAAGGAATGAAATGAAGGTATGGGCACACTGAAAACTTTATAACAACAAAACAAGATTTAACTTATTGATTACCATGACAAGGTGAAAAAGCCATCCGGAGGGATAACATGTGAAGCTAGAGAGTTCATAGAACACTATACCCAGCACAGTATTCAAGTATATATTCAAATTTTAATGGAATTGTGATTTTAAAGATCGTTTAAAAATCCGGAAGTTTAGCGCTACTGAAGCAGTTGTACACACCAACCACCCTTATACACTGGAATACCCCCTCACATGCCACACGGCCTCGTACTATATATCAACAATGTTGCATGATTATTGAAAGTATTATGAAAGTGATGTGTGTTCTGCAGTGTTCAAGTGTATAATTTGATTTAAATAAAGGTTTTAAAGGGTTGTAAATAAATTAATTCTGGGTTTTACCGCCGTTTTCCAGTGTCTATTACATCACCTTATATAATACATTACATTAGTTCGTCGTGCCTGTTGTTTGTGACCTTCATAACGTTTGTGTGTGTTTTATGTGTCTGTGTGTCTCGTCGATTGTTATCTCCAAATGCAGGTTTCAGTAGGTGGAACGGAGCCCTCCCAAGCATTCACCTTCGTGTGTGTGTGTGTGTGTGTGTGTGTGTGTGTGTGTGTGTGTGTGTGTGTGTGTGTGTGTGTGTGTGTGTGTTTATGCCCAGCTTCCTTACTGGGAATGCAGTGCAGTAATTGGTGTTTATTTAAATTAAAAAAATAGTTTCACTCAATTTTGTTTCGCTGCCAGACAGGGTAAAGCGATTATCTCACTACTTTGTGTGCACGATGCATGCACGATTGGGATGAATTCAGGGCCAAAATACGGTAAAACGGCAAAATTGTCTTCCTATTCATGTTCCGATTGGTGTCCAAAACACGTACAACATTCAATCTAAACAAGTTGTTCTTCCATAATAAACTGACGATCACCAACTGATCAGATGGACAGACGATCATGAACCAATTGGTGAACTCTGCTTTTCGATTCTCATGCGTGTAATCATTGTGCCACAAGGCACAATTATGCGGTGCCCTGCCCTGGCACTAAGCGTGCTGGGACTAATGACCCTCCCCCCACGTGCTGGGCACTGATGCCACCCCACATCCCATGTGCTGAGTTCCAATGCCTGCCCTCAACCCGTGTGCGAAGCTCCGATTCCCCCACCCCACATGCTGCACTCTGATGGCTGCTCACCACCCCATGTGCGGAGCTCCGATGCCCCCACCCCACATGCTGCACTCTGATGCCTGCCCCCACCCCACGTGCTGGCTCTGATTCCCCCACCCCACATGCTGCACCCTAATGCCTGCCCCCCACCCCATGTGCGGAGCTCCGATGCCCCCACCCCACATGCTGCACTCTGATGCCTGCCCCCACCCCACGTGCTGGCTCCGATTCCCCCACCCCACATGCTGCACTCTGATGCCTGCCCCCACCCCACGTGCTGGCTCCGATTCCCCCACCCCACATGCTGCACCCTGATGCCTGCCCCCCACCCCATCTGCGGAGCTCCGATTCCCCCACCCCACATGCTGCACCCTGATGCCTGCCCCCCACCCCATGTTCTGGACTCCAATGCCCCCCACCCAGTGTGCTGAACTCTGATGCCTGCCCCCACCCCACGTGCTGGCTCCGATTCCCCCACCCCACGTGCTGGCTCCGATTCCCCCACCCCACATGCTGCACTCTGATGCCTGCCCCCACCCCACGTGCTGACTCCGATTCCCCCACCCCACATGCTGCACCCTGATGCCTGCCCCCACCCCACGTGCTGGCTCCGATTCCCCCACCCCACGTGCTGGCTCCGATTCCCCCACCCCACATGCTGCACTCTGATGCCTGCCCCCACCCCACGTGCTGACTCCGATTCCCCCACCCCACATGCTGCACCCTGATGCCTGCCCCCCACCCCATGTGCGGAGCTCCGATGCCCCCACCCCACATGCTGCACTCTGATGCCTGACCCCACCCCACCCCACCCCCCCGCCGTGCTGAGCTCCGATTCTCCCTCCCCCTCTCCACATTACCCGCTGGAGCACCGATTCCACTCCCACCTCCAGGTCCCACTGGCTCGCCGAAGGTAACGATCCATTGGGACTTGGGAGCCGCATGCACCCCTCGATCCGTGATTGAGGCGAGGGCACACTGACGCACTTCTCCATGTTTGCGGCTCCGCACGTCGGACCGATGCACTCACCAGACCGTAGGAGCCACAATTGGGACATTTGGAATAAAAAATAACGACCACTTAAAACTAAAAGTACAAGACGTAGGCCTATTGCAATTCTAAATGTAAATGACAATTAAAATTCGCTCCAATTTGATTGTCAGACACCGAGGCGGTTTGATATGCACTCGTCACGCTGCGGACAAAGACCATGTGACATAATCAAACACCGCGCAGCGTCCAGTATTATCCGGCGACAACATGACACCGCACTGACCGAGATCTCCCGTGAAATTTCTTGCGTCCAACCTAATGAAGAAACACAAATTAGGACCCGAGTTCCTTTATCCTGACGAGAAAGAGACACGCGAGATTCAGTTCCGGCGCGCATGACATCGGCCCCACAAAATTCCTCTCATGTAGTTAGAGCCGTTCCAGAACCTACAAGATCGACTGTCGACCGCAGGAAAGGGATCCGCTATTGGGATTGAAACGGATTGCCTCAGAAAAGCACTCACTCCTCAAGATGCGAAGAAGTATGGAGAACGGAGCTGGGCCAGGCCAGAGGGCGGAGCTAACACGGAAAGGGCGTGGCTACAAACGACAAGTCAGTACTGTAACTGTATTTTGTTTTACTGTCGCACTTCTGTTTGTTTATCGCAATTGCTATTCCTAAATATTACTATTATTTTTCATTCTTGAGGAATTTTTTTTTTTTTTTTACACAGGCCAATATGGCGGCTGCTGCTCCTCCCCCTTCTGTTCCTGTGACTCCCCATGCTCCTCCCCCTTCCGTTTCTTTGACTCCCCATGCTCCTCCCACTTCCGTTCCATAATTGTTTTCCCCTTATGCTTTCGTTTTTCCAGATGGTCCTTTTTCTCTTGCGATTCCTTATTATACAATGGGTGAAATAAAAGTAAATTATTAAGTACACCGCTTCGATTGGATATGTTGTGTGGCTGATCACGGGAAGTAAATTCACAACACAGCTGGAAGGACATTCTGACGACCAGAAGGCGGGAAATACACCCATGACTTTGGTGCAGAAGGACATTGGACCCATTAAAACTGCGCTGCACCAACCCTAGAAACCATCACCCATCCACACTCACAAGCTACCTACAAGTCCAACCAATATTCCCATACCCTTCGATATCCAATGTATCTATAGGTACCGCTACCGGTGTACCCATGTAATTTCAATTTCAACCTATCTACCCCCTCCACTACCACGACCTTCCACGGGATACCATTCCATGCATTATTCAAGCCATAACCCTGGTCCTAACACTGTCTAGTGTCTATGGCTGTTGAAAACATATCTTGTATCTCGACGCAGTCCCTCTCCAAGACAGCGCCATCTTTCCTCAGATGTGGTGACCAAAACTGCACAATATTCTACAGGGTGAGTCACAAGCCACAGGATATCGTTTTAGCTGCTTATACAAGGTATTGAAGGAACTGCGCTCCAACGCGAGTCGAAAGAATTGACGCGACCAAAGACGAAATTCGTCCGAGTTGCTTTATTGAAACAAAACAGCTCAGGTATTCTGACAAGCCCGTTTTTCGGGCAACAATATATATACACATTTATGTCGGGAAGTTTGCCCGGCAAAAGCTATACCGGGCATGCCCGGGTATCAAGGGCGAGCCCTGGAAAGGCGAGTCTGGACCTGCCCGGGCGTGTTTGGCTGCGGCCTGGCAAGTCGAGGCTGGGCGTGCCCGGGCGCTCTGGGCGAGCACTGGAAAGGCGATAGCGGGCATGTCCGGACGCTCTGGGCGAGCCCTGGAAAGGCGATAGCGGGCATGCCCGGACGCTCTGGGCGTGCCCTGGAAAGGCGATAGCGTGCATGCCCGGACGCTCTGGGCGAGCCCTGGAAAGGCGATAGCGGGCATGCCCGGACGCTCTGGGCGAGCCCTGGAAAGGCGAGAGCGGGCATGCCCGGGAAAGACGAGACCGGGCGTGCCCGGGAGGTTCGGGCGTGCCCGGGAACAGTGAGTCCGGGCATGCCCGGGAGAGGCGCGTCTGGCCGTGTTCTGGCCGGTGCAAGGCGATTATGTACATCCAGCGGTAACCGCTACACACGCCCCTCCAGAATCGACCTGCACCGGCAGGGTCAATTTAAGGGGGGTCCGGATGACCCGGCCGAAGCGACCCCTGGAGGGTCGTGGGTAGGGGTCTGACGTGGTGGTGGGTGGTCGAGCGGGGGGAACTGTGGACGGGGGGCGGCCTCGCCGCGGAGGAAGGGCCAACCGTGGTGGTCGGTCGACGTCCATGTGCGCCGGTTTGAGGCGGTCCACAGAAATCCGGTACGGCCGGCCGCCGAAGTCGACGATGAAAGACTTGTCGCCCCGTCGCAGGACCCGGAAGGGCCCGTCGTACGGCGGCCGGAGTGGCCCCCGGTGCGCGTCATGACGCACAAAGACGTACTCCGCTGTGCGAAGCGCCGGGGGGACGTAGGACTGGGGGCCACCGTGGCGGGACGTCGGCACGGGGGCAAATCGTCGGGCGGCCTCCTGGAGGTCCGAGCGCTGGCGAGCGGCGGACCAGGGACTGGTAGCGTCAGGCACGAATTCGCCCGGGACGCGGAGTGGCTGGCCGTAGACGAGCTCGGCGGCGGACGCCTGGAGGTCTTCCTTGGGGGCCGTGCGAAGGCCCAAAAGGACCCACGGCAGCCGGTCGGCCCAACCGTCGTCCTGAAGGCCGGCCATGAGTGCGGCCTTCATGGAGCGGTGAAACCGCTCGCACAACCCATTGGCTTGGGGGTGGTAGGCCGTGGTGCGGTGCAGCGTGACCCCCAACGAACGGGCGACCGCGCCCCAAAGCTCAGACGTGAACTGTGGGCCGCGGTCGGATGAGATGTCCGCTGGTGCGCCGAAGCGCGCGACCCAGGTGGCGATGAACGCCTGCGCCACGTCGGCGGTGGTGGTGGAGGTGAGGGGCACGGCCTCCGGCCACCTGGTGGTCCTGTCCACCATGGTGAGCAGGTGGGTGAACCCCCGCGAGGGGGGCAGGGGACCCACCAGGTCCACGTGGACGTGGTCGAAACGCCGTTCAGGCACGGCGAAAGGTGCCAGCGGGGCCTGGGTGTGGCGGTGGACCTTGGCTCGCTGGCAGGCCGTGCAGGCGTTGGCCCAGTCGCGGATGTTTCGTCGAAGGCCGTGCCAGACGAAACGCGCCGACACCAGCTTCTGAGAAGCTTTCCGGCCCAGGTGAGAAAGGCCGTGGATGGAGGCGAAGATGCGGCGCTGCCAGGAAACGGGCACGATGGGGCGAGGCTGGCCCTGGGAGACGTCGCAGAGCAGGACGGTGCCCGCGAAGGGGATGTCGGCCAGGCGGAGGCCCGTGTCCACCACGCGGAGTGCCTGCACCGAGGCGTCGGTGGTCTGGTCGGCCGCCATGAGCGTGAAGTCCACGCCGAGGTGGACCGCGTTCGCGCTGGCCCGCGAAAGGCAGTCGGCCACGGCGTTGTCTTTGCCGGCGACGTGCTGGATGTCCGTGGTGAACTCCGACACGGCGGAGAGGTGGCGCTGCTGGCGGGCCGACCACGGCTCCCTGACCTTAGCCATTGCGTAGACCAACGGCTTGTGGTCGACGAAAGCCGTGAACGGGCGGCCCTCCAGGAGGTGTCGGAAATGGCGAACGGCCAGGAATAGCCCGAGCAGCTCGCGGTCGAACGTGCTGTAGTTTAACTCGTTCGGCCGGAGTTGCCGGCTGAAAAAAGCGAGTGGCTGCCAAACCCCGTCCACCCATTGCTCATGGACGGCGCCCACCGCGTAGTTGGAGGCGTCCGTAGTGAGGGCGATGGGCGCGTTGAGCACCGGGTGAGCCAGCAGTGTTGCGTCGGCGAGGGCCCGTTTGGCACTGGCGAAGGCCGCGTCCATGGCCGCGGACCAAACAATGTCATGCTTGGCCGGCTTGCCCCGGAGGGCCTCGTAAAGGGGCCGCATGAGCTGAGCAGCGCGGGGCACGAATCGGTGATAAAAATTCACCATGCCGAGGAACTCTTGGAGGGCCTTGATGGAACGGGGACGCGGGAACGTGGTGATGGCCTCGACCTTGGTCGGCAGCGGCACGGCCCCGGTCTTGGTGATGCGGTGGCCCAAAAAGTCAACGGTCGTCGCGCCGAAGTGGCATTTGACCGGGTTGACAATTAAGCCGTGCTCGCTGAGGCGACCGAACAGTGTTCGGAGGTGGAGGAGGTGCTCGGCGCGGGACGTGCTGGCGACGAGGATGTCGTCCAGATAGACGAAAAGAAACGGCAGGTCGCGCAGCACGCCGTCCATCAAGCGCTGGAACGCCTGGGCCGCGTTCTTGAGGCCAAACGGCATCCGCAAAAATTCGAACAGGCCGAACGGCGTGATGACGGCCGTCTTTGGGATGTCGGCCGCCCGGACAGGTACCTGGTGGTAGCCCCGTATCAGGTCAATTTTCGAAAAGATGACCCGTCCCGCCAAACGGGCGGAAAAGTCCTGAATATGCGGGATCGGGTACCTGTCGGGGGTGGTAGCGTCATTGAGACGGCGGTAGTCGCCACACGGGCGCCATCCACCCCCCGGCTTTGGCACGATGTGCAGTGGCGAGGCCCACGCGCTATCGGAGCGCCGCACGATGCCGAGGTGCTCCAACGCGTCGAATTCGGCCTTTGCCACGGCGAGCTTGGCTGGGTCGAGGCGGCGGGCCCTGGCGTAGACCGGCGGGCCCGTAGTGGGTATGTGGTGCTCGATCCCGTGCCGCACCGCGACGGCCGAAAACGTCGGCCGCGTGAGGGCCGGGAATTCCACGAGCAGGCGAGCGAACTCGTTCGTTGCCGGGAGGGCGCACGCCAGTTCGGTCGGCGCGGAGCTGCTCATTGTGCACGCCAGGGAGCTGAAGGTCTCGGCGTGGACAAGGCGACGTCGTTTGACGTCAACCAGCAGCCCGTGCGCGCAGAGGAAGTCGGCGCCCAGCAAAGCCACGGGGACGCTGGCGGTAACAAAAGTCCATTGAAAGCGCTGGCTGCCGAAGCAGAGGGTGACGACGCGTGGGCCGAAAGTGCGTATGGCCGAGCCATTAGCAGCGACCAAAGAGGGGCCGCAAACTGCGTCCAGCCTGTCCTGCTCGGAGGCAGGTATGACGCTCAGTTGGGCGCCGGTGTCGCACAGGAAACGCCGTCCAGACGCTTTGTCCCGAATAAACAGCAAGTTGCCCGAGTGGCCGGCGCTCATGGCTGGGAATGAACGCCGGCCCGGCCGTTTCCCGACCTGCCGAAAGTGCACGGGGGCCGGCACGTCCGAGCCTTGTGTCCGAACCTGGCGTGGTAATAACACCACGCCCGGTCAGGTGGAGGCCCCGGCCGTCGTGTCGGAAGCGGGCGGTGCGGCGTGGCGGCCGCCAGTTGCACCGGCAGTTCGGCCTCCAACCGCGCAGGGCGCTCGGGCGTCGTGGGCGTCGCCTCGGACGGCGGCGGGCTCCAGGTAACCGCGCCGATGTGCTGGCCCGCCGAGGAGATCTTATCGGCTTCCCTGGCGAGGGCGCGGGAATCCGTGATCAACGTGCCAGCCAGGGCGAGGCGTACCGGGTTAGGCAGCTGACGGAGGTACAGCTCCCGGAACAGGAATGCCGGAGAGTGCTCGCCGAGCAACGAGAGCATATAGTCCATGCGCTCGGACGGGCGCGTGTCGCCGAGCTCGGGCAGGTCAAGCAGGCGCCGTGCGCGTGCTGCCGGTGAGAGGGCGAAAGCGCCGAGGAGGAGCGTCTTCAGCGCGTCGTATTTGTCAGCAGCCGGCGGGTGCTGGAGGAGGCTCAAGGCGCGGGCCGCGGTGGTGGAACCGAGCGCCGCCACAACATGGTGGAAGCGGGTGTCGTCCGCGGTGATGCCTCGCAGGGCGAACTGGGAGTCCGCCTGGGCGAACCAAACAGCCGCGTGAGTCTCCCAGAAGGTAGGCAGTTTAAGCATCACTGCCGTATCCATGTCGGTAGGTCACCAATGAAGGAACTGCGCTCCAACGCGAGTCGAAAGAATTGACGCGACCAAAGACGGAATTCGTCCGAGTTGCTTTATTGAAACAAAACAGCTCAGGTATTCTGACAAGCCCGTTTTTCGGGCAACAATATATATACACATTTATGTCGGGAAGTTTGCCCGGCAAAAGCTATACCGGGCATGCCCGGGTATCAAGGGCGAGCCTTGGAAGGGCGAGTCTGGACCTGCCCGGGCGTGTTTGGCTGCGGCCTGGCAAGTCGAGGCTGGGCGTGCCCGGGCGCTCTGGGCGAGCACTGGAAAGGCGATAGCGGGCATGCCCGGATGCTCTGGGCGAGCCCTGGAAAGGCGATAGCGGGCATGCCCGGACGCTCTGGGCGTGCCCTGGAAAGGCGATAGCGGGCATGCCCGGACGCTCTGGGCGAGCCCTGGAAAGGCGATAGCGGGCATGCCCGGACGCTCTGGGCGAGCCCTGGAAAGGCGAGAGCGGGCATGCCCGGGAAAGACGAGACCGGGCGTGCCCGGGAGGTTCGGGCGTGCCCGGGAACAGTGAGTCCGGGCATGCCCGGGAGAGGCGCGTCTGGCCGTGTTCTGGCCGGTGCAAGGCGATTATGTACATCCAGCGGTAACCGCTACAGTATGTCAATACCATGTATGTATTTATACTGTTTTCTTTTTTTCCAGATAATACATTAAACCAAGATGGCAGACATCAGTCCACTTGCAGTGGAAGAGAGGCTGGTATCAGCGGTATAGTATGGTACCACCAGGAGAAACACAAACAAGACGATGAACCAGGCGGAATAAGACTTCGTGGAGCGTTCCGTAAAGCCAGCCAGCACCGTCAAAATGAGATTTCATCTTTGGGAAAAAAGGAATTTCAGACTGGACGTGTACTCGACAGCAAGCACAGCGGATGACCAAAAATTCGTGATTTGGAATTCAAAACATGAAAATATCGGTTCTCAACAACAACAACAAAACAACAACAACAACAACAACAACAACATGCATTTTAAGGCCATTTTCCCTGCAAGAGTGGGGGTTAGCCTTGTGGTCCCCATGACAATCTTCTCCATTTTGCCCTATTTTCTGCATCTCCCCTTGTTAACCCCCTTGCCCGCATTTCTTCTTCGACCATCTTTAGCCAAGTCTTTCTCGGTCTTCACCGTCCTCTACTTCCTTCTACATTCATTTCCATCACTCTTCTCAACCAGTCACTTTCATCCTTCCTCAACACATGAACAAACCATCTCAACCTGTTCCTCTTCACAGCATCAATCACAGGCTCTATTCCCATCATCTTTCACAATTCATCATTTGTCTTCCTCTCTCTCTCAACGACACTCCACACATCCACCGAACCATTCGCATTTTCACCCTTTCCAGCATTCGTTGCTGCTCTACGTTCATTACCCATGTCTCGATCCCATAAATCATAACACTGAAGTGCGGTGCTATGCGCACGACTTGTTTTGCCAATAAGGGAAGCAACAACGTACGTAACCAAAAGCGTCTTTATTTGAAAGCTCAAACTATAGCACTGCCGTGCTCGGGGCTGTGAGCCCCGTGTATATCCCGAGGCCACGCCTACCCCTCGGGCGTGGCCGACACCCTCTTGGTGCGCGGAATGATGTCATCGCGCCAGCGAGCCATCGTGTCCACCACACGTGCCCCCCCAGAATTCCCGTGCACCTGAAGGGTCAGTTTGCGGGGCAAACGGATGACCCGGCCGAAGTGCCCTCTGCCGGCTGGCGGCGTCTGGGATGCCGGGATGCCACCGGTTGCCCCTGGGATGGGTGAGGGACTGGGGGGCGGCGTGCCGGCGGGGTTGGGCAGTGCCGGGGGTCCGCCCGCCGGGGGGCGGCCCCAACGCGGGGGCTGAGCCACTGGCGGGGGGTGGTCCACGTCGAGGTGGGCCGGTTTGAGGCGGTCCACGGAAGCGCGGTTAGGAGTACCGCCGATGTCCAGGGTGAAGTGCTTCGCCCCGGTCTCCAGCACGCGTTAGGGCCCGTCGTACGGGGGCCGCAGCGGTGTCCGGTGGGCGTCGTGTCGGACGAACACGTACTCCGCCGTGCGAAGCTCCGGGGCGACGTGCGTTGGCGGGCGCCCGTGGTGCGCCGTCGGCACCAGGGCGAACCTCTGGGCGATCTCCTGCAGGCGGTCTCCTGCAGTCCACGTGTTCTTCCCTCCCCCGCCCGTGTCCACGTGTTCTTCCCTCCCCCGCCCGTGTCCACATGTTCTTCCCTCCCCCGCCCGTGTCCACATGTTCTTCCCTCCCCCACCCGTGTCCACGTTGTCTTCCCTCCCCCACCCGTGTCCACGTGTTCTTCCCTCCCCCACCCGTGTCCACGTATTCTTCCCTCCACATGTTCAACCGGTGGTTTTGCTTTATAAATGTTTAAACTCCCCCCTGCCATGTTGTATTCCTTTGTATACTACAACCCTCTTTTTTCCTGTTCAAAGGGCTGCAATCAATTTGCTCATTAAATCCTTCCATCACAAAAAAAAAATTCAACCTTGTACAATTCTTTCTTTCTTCGTTCTCTAAACTCAAACTCATTCCACTCCTCCTCAAACGTTCTCAAACAGATATCTGATTTGAATATCTCAAGAAACCCAGTCTGTAACAAATGTTCGATTTTCTTTAATCATTCAAAACTTTCAAATGTCCCCCCTCACCAATCCTCCTCAAATCTCTCCCCTCACCCCTCTCCTTCAAAACTCCCAACCCACCCCTCCTCTTCAAAACTCTCAACTCACTCCTCACCCTCAAATTTCCCCCCTCATTCCTCTCCCTCAAATCTCCCTACTCACGACTCCCACTCAATTCTCCCTCCTCACCACTCCCCCTTAAATTTTCCTCCTCACCTCACCCCTTCAAAACTCCCGCCTCACCATTTTTCTTCAATTATCCCCTCGCACTCCTCCTCCACAAAGCTGCCTCCTCACCACTTCTTCTCCATTCCAACTCATACCTCCACATCCTCCAACCTTCGACTTCACTCTGCCGCCCCTCAAACAACACCTCACTGTGTCTCATCCCATCACCATCAAACCTTTTGTCCTCCTTATCCTTTCCCTTCTCCAAGCTTTCCTGCAATCTCTGACACACTGTCAACAGCTCTCCCTACCTCCTCCTCTCCTCCCTCATCTTTCCATACCCCTTCTCTCCACTGTCCTGTATCCGATGCTCCTCCTCCCTCTTCCTTAACGGTATGGACCTCAAACATCAGGGGCCTTCGCTCAAACCTGATTGATCTCTCCATACAAGTTGCTTCAGACAAACCAGCCTTAATCTCCTTAACAGAAACTTTCCTCCTTCAAGATGTCTATGACTCCTTAATATCTCTTCCTGGTTACTCCCTCTTCCGGTATGATAGACCCGAGCCTCATCCTCATGGTGGGATTGCTATCTTTATCAAAAACTCTCCTCCTCACTCTCCCTGCACTGCCCTCTCTCCACCACACCCCAGGAGTACCTCTGACTATGGCTTCCCCTTCGCTCCCACCTTTTGTTCATATGTGTTCTGTACCGTCCACCAAACAGTGATGACTCCATTTACATCTCGCTGTCTGACAACATGGACCAACTTCTATCCACTCATCCCAACTCTCTCTTCCTCATATGTGGCAACTTCAACTGTCATCATGCCAGCTGTCTGGGTGTGGGTACCTCTCTCACCAGCAATGGTACCTCAGCAAAGGAATTCTGTGACTCATTGCGACTGACACAATCTGTCAATTTCCCTACCCGGATCTCAGTCAATGGTACATCATCTCTTCTAGAAATGGTTATGACTTCTAGAACTTCCCTGCAAATGTCTGCTGTTCGTTCTTCTTCTGCTCCAATTGGTTCTTCTGATCATGTGCTTGTTAAAGTGGATATCTCTCTGGCCATTCATAGAGAGCCTCCTCAGTTTCGACGAGTCTGGCATTTCACTCAGGCAGACTGGCATGGTCTTCAGGCAGCCATCAATCATCTGGACTGGTCTCCCATCTCCACTGCTTCTGACATCAACTCATCCTGGGAATTCTTCCAAAGAAAATTGCTCTCTCTCTCTCTCATGCACAGATTTATCCCATCTCGTCTTCAGTTGTCATACCCTTCCTCCAGTCCATTGTTCACGGAATCTTGTGGTGATGCAGTTGCCCTGAAACAACTTGCCTTTGTCTCCTGGAAGGCTAATCCAACTGAAGGCAATCTCAGTTCCTTTCACAAAGCCCGGAACAAGTGTGTGTCTACCCCCAGGAGAGCCAGGAAACAATATCTCTCCACTCTCAAGACTGAACTCTCAAACCTGTCTCTCCTTCCTCCAAATCCTGGTGGTGTCTGGTCAAATCCGTTTCTGGTGTTTGTTCCCCCTCCATCCCCTCCCTTACCTCAAATGGCTACACAGTTGACACCGCACGTGACAAAGCCGAATGCCTCAACTCTGTGTTTGCCTCAAAATCATGTGTCCCAAACCAATCTCTCTCTGTACTCACCTTTCCCAGTCGAACCCGGCTGCTCAAGGACTCTATGTCCTTCTCTCATGACAATGTGGAGAAGTGTCTCTCAAACCCCGACTCTGATTCTGCAACTGGACCAGACGGTATCAGCCCACGGGTCCGAAAATCCTGCTCTGTAGCTCTTTCACACCCTCTCTCTGTTCTCTTCACCCTCTCTTTTGCTCAAGGTCATCTGCCATCAGCTTGGAAATCAGCCAACATTACCGCTTTACATAAAAAGGTGCAAAAACAGATCCTTGCAACTACAGACCAATCAGCCTGCTCCCAATCATCAGCAAGCTCATGGAATCCATCATCGCTTCTGATATTAAATCCTTCCTCTTCTCCAATGGCTTGACCTCGGATCATCAATTTGGATTCAGACCAGGTCACTCTACTCTGGACATGCTGCTTCTGCTGTCTCAACAATGTATGGAGGCCCTCAACGCCAAACATGAAATTAGAGATGGCTCTCTTGACATATCACGTGCCTTCGATACGGTCTGGCACCCCGCTCTGCTCACCAAACTCTCCTCCTATGGTATCCATGAAAATCTGCACGCATGGCTTGCGGACTTCCTCTCTAGTAGTAGGCAACGTGTGGCCCTGAATGGATTTCTCTCATTTCCCCCTTCCTGTTCAGGCTGGAGTTCCTCAAGGCAGTGTACTGGGGCCTGTTCTTTTTTTGGTATTCATCAATGATCTTTCCGACTCTCTGGAAAATCCTCGCTATCCCTTTGCTGATGACTCCACTCTCTGCCGCTCCATATCTCAACACTCAGATTGGCAGGCAGCAGCCTCTTCACTCTCTGCAGACCTGGACAAAATCACAAACTGGTCAAACAAGTGGAACATGTCTTTCAATCCTGACAAATCTCACACTCTCACTAAGTCTCTCCGAAAAGACCATCTGGAAAACCCTCCCATCTACTTTCTGAACAATCCTCTCCAAGAAGTTCTGTCACTCAAGCTTTTGGGTCTCACTATCTGCCATGATATTTCCTGGGACAACCACATTTCCAATCTGGCCTCCAAAGCCAGTCGCTGACTAGGCATCCTCCATCGTGCGAAGTCCTTCCTTGGTACACCTGAGCTCCTCACCACGTACAAGGCTTTCATCCACAGCTCTATGGAATACTGCTCTCCCCTCTGGTCTGGTGCTCCTGCCTCACACCTAGCTCGTCTTCACGCTGTTGAAACCAAAGCGTTCAGAATCATTGGAATCTCCCGCGATGAAGCTAACTTCAAGGGCCTTTCACTCACTCACCGCAGGCAGGTTGGTGGTCTTTCCGTCTTCTACCGACTCCTCTCTGGCCTTGCCCCCCCCCCCCCCCAGCTCTCTCTTGGCTCTGTCCCCCAAATATTCCTACAGGTCGCACAAGATCTGCCTGAAACCCTCTTATGGTTAAACTGCCAAAATCAAGACTTTCTGCTCACCTTCACTCCTTCATTCCTCTTTTCTCCCGCCTCTGGAACAAACTCCCTCACTCTCTTCAATCCCACTCCACCCTCCAGGTCTTTAAAACAGCTGTTCACCACCATCTCTTATCTTCCCCCATCCAAAACCTTGATCTTTTCTACCCCCGCTAATTTCACCCAAAATCCTACACTTTTTTTGGAAATACCAACTTCTGACCTGGAAGTCCTTGGTCTCCTTGTGTTTTATACCTCTCCCCCCCCCCCCCCCTTCCCACGCCTCCTCCCCCCAAGCCCTCTCCCTCCCACACTTCTCCCTGCTCTCAAATGTTGTGTTTGTGTGCTTCCCCTTCTCTCCCCATCTTGTCTTCTGCTCCCTCTTTTTATATATTTTGTTTGTGAAATAAATGTTAGCTCTTTCACGAGCCTCGATTCAGTATACAAAAAAAATCAAACAAAATCTGTAGCTCAATGAAATACTGCTCTCTACTCTGGGCTGGTGCTCCTGCCTCACACCTAGCTCGTCTTCACGCTATAGAAACCAAAGCTTTCAGGATCATTGGTATCTCCCGCGATGAAGCTGATTCTGAGAGCCTTTCACTCTCTCACCGCAGGCAAGTTGGTGGTCTTTCTGTATTCTACCGAAGCCTCTTTGGCCTAGCTGCCCCAGCTCTGTCTGTGCTGTGTCCCACAAATATTCCTGCAGGATGCACCAGAACTGCCAGCAACCCTCTTATGGTTAAACTGCCAAAACAAAGACTCTCTGTTCACCTTCGCTCTTTCATTCCTCTTTTTTCCCCGCCTCTGGAACAAACTCCCACACTCTCTTCAATCCCACTCCTCCCTTCAGGTCTTTAAAACAGCTGTTCACCACCATCTCTTATCTTCCCCCATCCAAAACCTTGATCTTTTCTACCCCCATTAATACACCCCAAATCCACATCTTTCAATCCCCGAATTCATTCCTGAAATTCCTTGTAGTGTCAATTTGTTTTGTACCGTGTACCCCTTCCCTCCCCCTTACCCCCACCCCAGCCCTCTCCTTTCAAACAGATCTCCGGATGTCCCTGTTCTCCACTTTTGTGATTGTGTGCTTCCCTCTCTCTCCCCATCTTGTCTCCCCCTCCCTTTATTGTTTTACTTGTCCGTTTATGTTTTTTGTGCTAATATGTGTTTGATGTGCCAGCTCTTAAACGAGCCTCGATCTTGTATACAAAAAAAATCAAAAAAATCAGAGCAACTCAAATGAAAAGGCTTTCCAAAAGGTCAAGGACGCCATCTGCCAGGAGACCTGCCTAACCTACTTCGACCCACGTAAATCCACTACACTACAGGTCGATGCCTCCACAAAAGGCCTTGGGAGTTGCCTAATGCAAGATAACAAGCCCAACGCCTTCACGTCAAAGAGCCTTTCCGAGGTGGAGCAACGGTATGCCAACATTGAGCGTGAAATGCTAGCCGTCGTGTTTGGCTGCGAACGCTTCCACACTTACTTATAGGGTCGGCCCTTCGTTGTCGAGAGTGACCACAATCCCCTGGAAATGATCAGCTTGAAAAATCTCACTGCTGCCCCACCCTGACTGCAATGGATGCTACTGCGGCTTCATGGGTATGACACACGCTTCAAGTACAAAGCTGGCAAAGACATGCTCCTAGCCGGTGGACTGTCTCACTTGCTGACACCAATGCAAGCACCAACTATCCAGCTCGATGTGAAAGTGGAGCACATCCAATTCAGCCATCAGAAGATGCAGCAAGTGCAGCAAGCCACATACGCGGATGCCCTCCAAACCACGCTTAGGAGAGTCATCATGACTGGATGGCCGGAAAGGCGCAAGGATCTGCCCAGTGATATGAGGCCATACTGGAACTATCGCGAAGAGCTGAGTATTGAAAATGGTGGCATGTGGAATGGGGGCCGGCTCCTTATCCCTGCCATTTTACAACATGAAATCCTCAGGAAGCTACATGAGGGCCACCTCCTCAAAACCCAGCTCAGGGCACGCAATTGCGTGTTCTGGCCAAAGGTGAACGAGGACATTGAAAACTGGGTTGGCTCCTGCCAAATCTGCCAGTCCCGTCAGCGTCGGCAGTCCCAGGAACTAATGATCCCACACGAGATCCCGACCAGGCCATGGAAAACACTGGCTGCAGACTTATGCCACCTAGATGGAGATGACTACCTCCTGCTCGCCGATGTGTACTCCAGGTTCCCCATTGTTCGAAAGCTTCCAACAGGGACAACGAGTAACGACGTAATTGGTATTCTGCGGCTGGTATTTTCAGAGCAGGGAATTCCAGAGAATTTCATGAGCGACAATGGAGGCCATTTTAGCAGCCGCGCCTTTACAAAATTTGCTGAGGACTGGAGCTTCAACCTACGAACTTAAAGCCCCCCACTACCCGCAATCAAACAGCTTCATAGAACGCCAAGTGCAAACCATAAAGAACACACTACACAAAACAAAGCTCTCTGGTGCTGACCCACACATGGCCCTCCTCATTTTGAGGACCATGCCCATCGACAGCCACCTCGCATCACCTGCTGAGCTACTGAATCAGAGGAAAATGAAATCCAACCTGCCTACCAAGGTGCCAAACGTAGCACCGAATCATGACGCAACCCTAGAGGCACTTGACCGTCGAGAAGCATCCCAAAAAGAATACTTTGACTGCCGGGCTGGCCCCCATCTTGGGCCACTTCAACAGGGCCAATGAGTTCGGGTTCTCGAGGAGGCTGGGCGGTCCCACACTTGGGAACCAGCAATTGTGTCCACCAACCGCTCGGAGCCCAAATCGTACGAAGTCGTCACAGAAACAGGAAACATTCTGAGGCGGAATCGCCACCACATCCGACCCGCTCCACAGACCTAGCCATGGCGACCAGAGCACGAGATGTTGCAGAAGGCCCTCAGGGATACCGATGTTGACCATGCCACTGCCAAGGGACAACTGGGTGCTGAAGAGGAGCCACCATCATCCCCACATACCCAATTGCCTACCACACCACCAGCACCCCAAACTCGAACTGGTTGCACGGTCAGACGACCTGTCTGGCTGGACATTGGATTCCTAGTGGTTTAGCTAATATAAATATGTGGGTGGATAACCATCCTGAACTGCATTGCATTTTACCCGGTAATACTGTGATTTTTTTTTTCTCTCTCTCTCTCTCTCTCTCTCCTTATGTTTCCAGTCCATTTGATGCTCTGTATGAGCTTTTTAAAATTGTTTTTTTGGAGAAAGGGAGTTTGTCATGAGTTGAGGGCGCAGCCTTGAGAAAGGGGCAGGGGATGGTGAGCATGGTGGGATACGAGGCCAAGTGAAGTTGCATGCTGTGTCTGTTCATTAAAAGCCTAGCTGTCATCTCCTAAGTTGAGACTTGGATTCATCTTATGACACAGAGGACCCAAAAGATTCTGAGGACCCAAAACACCCCAAGGACCCAAAGGACCTTGAGTACCCAAAGGACAAAACCACACAAACGCGTCCTGGTGAGGGTCGGCAATTTCTGATTGCTCTTTCTTCTTGTATCTTGTAAAGTATCTCGACAAACTGCGATCAATTGTCGTACGCGTTTATTCACTCTGCCGATCAAGGCCCGATTCACAGCAGCGCCATCCGAGCTCTGGCGTAGGGATACAACCCGGTCCCGGTGTAGGGATACAACGGTGAACATTTGCACTGCATACATGACATCCTCCCCTTTAAGTCCAAAATTACCAAGAGCAATACGTGCTAGATTTCCAGAATTGACATTTCAAAAGCAACATTTCCAAAACATGTGAAAATATGTGTGCAAACGGTTATGAGAATAATGAAAATACGTGAAAATAGAACATGTGTCAACGTGAAAAAAAAACATCTTCAAAGATTCAACCGGTCGGGTGCTTTTCTCTCACGCATTGAGCGTCGCGGTGTACCAGTGGATACAGAGTCCGAGGTGATTCCTTTGGGTCGCGGTGTACCAGTGGATACAGAGTCCGAGGTGATTCCTTTGGTCTCCACGAAGGGTGTAGCGTTTGCAGAGGTTTTCGGGGCATCCGAGCCGGCTGGAGCGGCCACGACGATCTCCGGCAGTGGCGGGTCGAACTGTTGTCCTGACTGTGACGATGCTACAGGCTCCATCGACTCACAGTGACGGTAGGTTATGTGGTCCTGATGTCGACGAATTTCGCGGCCGTCCTGCAGGCGAATCACACTGGACAGTGGACCTGGCTTCTCGATGATGTCTCCCGGTAGCCACGTCGCACCTGCACCAAAATTTCGGGCAAACACTGGATCTCCAATGTTGATACATCGACTGTTGGACGTCTTATCATGCACCAACTTTTGATTAAGCTGGCTTTGATAAACATTTGATGATATGTCTGGTTTGAGATTGTCAAGTGTCGATCTCAAGTGTCGTTTCATCAATAACTCAGACGGAGCTGCACCGGTTGTTGATTGTGGCGTGATGCGGTATTTGAACAGGAGACGAGACAGCTTTGTTTCCAGGGTTCCCTCCTGAAGTTTCTGCAATCCGGATTTGATGATTCCCACGGATCGTTCGGCCAAGCCATTTGAAGCCTGGTGATGTGGGCTGACAAACTTATGTTTGATGCCGTTCCGACGTGTGAACTTGGCAAACTCGGTACTGGAAAAACACGAACCGTTATCACTCACGATCATCCTGGGCAGACCATGAGTGGCGAAACAGCGTCTGAGTCTTTCGATGACAATGGCTGACGTAGTACCACGCGTCACATAGGCATCAATCCATTTTGTGTGCGCGTCCGTAATTATTAGAATCATGCTGCCGTTAATAGGCCCGGCATAATCGAGATGTAGGCGATGCCACGGTTCGCTGGGCCATTCCCAGGGATGCAGTGGCGCTTTCGCAGGTGTATTCCGGGTGCTCTGGCAGGGGTAACAATGTCGAACATGATGTTCGATATCAGCATCAAGATTCGGCCACCACACATAGTTTCTGGCGAGTGACTTCATCTTCACAATCCCGGGGTGACAGTCATGGATTTCATCCATGACCCTGGAACGCAGATTTTTCGGGATCACGACACGACATCCCCAGAGTAGGCAACCATTTTCCACGCTGAGTTCGTTTTTACGTGCTTTAAAAGCCGCAAAATCTGGGTCACCCTCAGGTAGCAAATGCCATCCAAGCTGTACAGCCTGGACAGTTCTGGACAGAACGGGGTCTCGTCGAGTATGAGTGCGGATCTGGCCAGAATCGACAGCACAACCTTCCAGATGATCCATCAGTGCGATAATGGATCCTGGTGTAGGCGAATCATCAACGGATTCTGGAAGGGGTAACCGACTCATGGCATCTGCATTTGTGATAGACGAACCGGGCTTATAACATATGGTGTAGTCATAAGCAGCGAGAAACAGGGACCAGCGGATGATCCTGGGCGGTAGTGTGTCAGATGTCGCCTTAGTTGGACCAAACAGACTGATCAGCGGCTTGTGATCAGTGCGAATCGTGAAATGATGTCCAAGAAGGTACTGGCGAAATTTGCCAACGCCGAAAACGATTCCCAATCCTTCCTTGTCAAGTTGGGAATAGTTTTTCTCTGCCGGGGTCAACGTTCTGGATGCAAATGCAACCGGTCTTTCTGTACCATCAGGCATCACGTGCGATAATACACTCCCCACTCCATACCGACAGGCATCGCATGTCAGCACAAGATCCTTCTCTGGATCAAAATGAACGAGAACATTGGACGATTTGAGCAGATCCTTAGAGGTCTGGAATGCTGATTGTTCACTAGACCCCCAGCTCCAGGAGACTCCTTTCCTCAAAAGCCGATAAAGGGGGCCCAAAACGTCGGTCACATTCGGGATGTAACGACCATAGAACTGAAGCAAACCGAGGTATGACTTCAATTCGGTCACATCTCGTGGAGAAGGAGCATCCTTGATAGCTCGGACTTTCTCATCTGTCGGGTGTAGACCCTCGGCATCAATCGTATGACCCAGGTACGTGACTGATGGCACCATAAACTTGCACTTGTCTCGACGCAAACGTAGGCCGGAGTCCGAAATCTTCTTCAGAACTCTCTCCAGGTTCTGTAGATGTTCCGCGTCCGTACGACCAGTAACCAGAATATCATCCTGGTAACAAACGACGTTGCGTTCGGCGGCAAACAAACTGTCCATGACACGCTGATAAATTCCAGGTGCAGATTTCACTCCAAAACTAAGTCGGTGGTACCTATACAACCCACGATGCGTGTTGATGGTAAGATACTGTTTCGAATTCTCGTCCAAGCAGAGCTGTAGATAGGCGGATTTGAGATCGAGTTTCGTAAAAGTCTTGCCTCCCGTGAGACGAGCATAGAGGTCTTCGATCCTCGGGATTGGATATTTATCCAATGAAGAACACCTGTTCACGGTCATTTTATAATCTCCACATATGCGGATGGACTGGTCCGATTTTATGACTGGAACGATGGGCGCCGCCCATTCGGCATACTGGATTTGCTCGATGATCCCCAGATTTTCAAGATGATCCAGTTCCTTGTCAATCCGCTCACGCAGGGCGAAAGGGACTGGGCGAGCCCTGCAAAATATAGGATTGGCATCCCGGTCAACCCTGAGTTTAGCCGTATGTCCTTTCAAGGTTCCAAGCTCATCCTTGAAGACATCCGGGTACGTATCCAGCACATTTTTGAGTGTGTATGCTGCGGTAGGAGAAACGTTGGCTGCCCGGAGTTGATGAATGCTTTCCCACTTCAGTCGAATTATGCTCAACCAGTTCCTGCCGAGTAAGGAAGGGCCCTTTCCAGGAATGACGATCAGGGGTAGGTGAAACTCACGGTTATCGTAGCCCACCGTGACATCACATGTACCGCAGGGAACAATCTTCTCACCTGTATAGGTGGAGAGTCCATAGGTAGTAGGTTTCAGATGGGGTCGGTCAGCATCACTCCACAGGTTTGTGAAAACAGCATGGCTGATGAGCGAGACGGCCGCACCAGTGTCGACCTCCATTTGCAATGGTCGATTGTTGACGACAACATTGGCAAGAAGAGGGTCCCGCCTATGGTGAGAATCAATATGAAGCAGGTCATACGATTCTGAGTTGTCGGAAACAGAGCTCACCTGGTCAAGCTCGGGTTCCTCCGAACCGATAAACTGATGAATCTTGTCAGCAGCTTTTCCTTTTCCCGATTTGCGAGTGATGCAAGCTGGAGCAATATGGCCAGTTTTCGAACAGAAATGGCAGGTGGCATCTTTGAACCGACACGTCTCCGGAGGGTGCTTTCCGTTGCACCGAAAACAGTTGTTGTGGGTTTGAGACTGCACTGGCTTCTGACGAGGAGCCTTGTTCCAACGTTGTGGCTGAACATGATCCAACCGATTCACAGCAGGGCTGGTACCAGATGAGCGAGTGGCACCGATGCTTGTAGCGTTGCGTTCAGCACTTTCCATGGAAATTGCGGTGTCTCTGGCATTTTGGAACGTCAGTCTTCTCTCAGCAAGCAGGCGTCTACGAGTGCGGTCATCGGACATGCCAACCACCAGCAAATCACGAAGCATGTCATCAATCGTGTCCCCAAACTCACACAGATGTGACAGTTTTTTGAGGTGTGCAATGAAGTCTGCGATCGACTGACCTTGCTGCTGTCTGCACATGTAAAAATTAAACCGACACAGGATGACTGAAGGAGATGGGTTGCAATGTTCCTTCAAAGCGGCCTTGAGCTCTGCATACGTGAGCTCCTGGATTGTCCGAGGCCGAATCAGGTTTTTAACGAGTGTGAACGTCTCACCTCCGCAAACGGACAGGAAGACGGCCTTCATCAGGCCTTCGGTCGCAATGCCGTTCGCCTCGAAGTAGAAAGACAATCGCTCAGAATACGTGTCAAAATCCCCCTCATGAGGGTCGAATTCATCGATATGGCCGAAAGATGTCATGGTCTAGATGTTTACCTTCGTCGCCATGTAAAGTATCTCGACAAACTGCGATCAATTGTCGTACGCGTTTATTCACTCTGCCGATCAAGGCCCGATTCACAGCAGCGCCATCCGAGCTCTGGCGTAGGGATACAACCCGGTCCCGGTGTAGGGATACAACGGTGAACATTTGCACTGCATACATGACAATCTCTCTTGGTTTGGTTGGAATATAATTTATAAACTGTAACAAGATTTTGTGGACAGTCTGTACTCTGTACTTTAGTCATAAGCTTAAAACTATCTACATGTAATCCATGGTAAGTTTACCCAATGGAATGTTTTGAATAAATCAACAAGTTGTAAAACTCATTTTACTGGAATGTTGTTGAAGTCTTTTGTTGAAGTGCCCAGATACATACAACACCTTTGTGTTTGGTCCTTGGTACATTCCTTGTTGAACCTGTTTTGAGCTCTTTCAACGAGTACAAGAATAAAACCAAAAGGCATCCTTTGTTTCTATCATGGTATTTTTTTACCACGTGCTTGCTTATGCTCTTAGATTATGAGTACTGCATGCATTAACACTCAAAACGGGTAAATGGGGCATGCTTCTGAACATTTAATTGGTTGTAGTGTCAATTTGAATCCGACTATGGCGGCCATTTTTTGCAAACTTAATGAAGCGCCTCTCCTGATACGGAACGGTTGGCTTGGCAAGCGATAGCAAGCAGCTTGCTAATGGCACACACCCCAAGGACGTTAGAACAGCAGGTAAAATTTAATTACGAATTGTGCACAAATATTTTGCAAAGTTTTAAATATATTGATTTGGTCAGAATATATACAGAAGATGATTCATTTCAGCCAAGTCATTAAAATAAGATTTAAGGATATGATGTATAGAAGTAGTAACAGTAAGCTCGGATGATTCCGTACGTTTATTTGATGTCAATTATTTTTTAGCGAATGCTATCATTATTAAAACAAGATTCATAAGCCCTTCATTTTTAAGATCTAATTATTATATTATTAAGCAATAACCTAACAACGCCCACATAGGGAAGCAGTAACCTAACCACGCCCACATAAGGAAGCAGTAACCTAACCACGCCCACATAGGGAAGCAGTAACCTAACAACGCCCACATAAGGAAGTAGTAAACTAACCACGCCCACATAAGGAAGCAGTAACCTAACCACGCCCACATACGTCACGTATTCACTCGCATTGCAAGCATGGCTTTTTTATGTCAAAGAGACAGCTGGGCAAGAGAGGTAGTACTGTACTGTACCTACTGTATATTTTTATCCTTAACTTGTCTTGCATTCCGTGTGCATATGTATATATAATCTGAACGCAGTAAAATGTTTCTAATGCCAGAATAGTTTACGCCGATGATTTTCTACTGTACAGTCTGCAATACGTGCAGGTAAAGGTGTAATGGACTGCGTTCCCTTGTACTTGTCACAGCCGTTGAAGCTTTTAAAAAATATTTTAGAACTGTGATTTTATGCAAGTTTATGTCGCTGCGTCATCCCACACCTGGTAAGGAACACCAGAAGCAAAATCGAACAGAGCAAGACTCAGGTAGCGCGGAAATCACCACCTGTAGACAATGATTCTGCCTATCGATTTCCAGATACCATTCTGAGACATGGTCTTACGTCATTGATTACTATAGTATGGCACGTTTTTCAATACTGATATTATATACCAAATCGATAATTGCACAGAATTTCCAAATTGAAAGTTGGTCTTGTGAATAATTATATGATTTAAAAAATTCACTCTTAACCTATAATATATTAGAATCCACCTTTAGATAAAGCAGGTAGACATTAGATGTACACGTGATGATTGTTGGCAAGAGCGCACGTAGATATGGTACGCAAGGTTGATGAACGTAGAAAAGATTGGAGATAGGTGTGGAACACAAGGAGATCCTTGTGGTCCATTACCTTAAAAACTGGCGAAGGAACATGAGTCATGAATCACATCAGCTGAAAGAGGTGATGATCGTAATATGAAAGTTAGCTGAAATTAGTTGAAAGTGGTGATGTACAAAAGAGGGACTGATGAGTTGAGGTTTGTAATTTACTAGATCTGCCGTTGGGCTTGCATTGATGGCCTTGAGGTACGCACACTCTCCTCTAAGCTGTCTAGCTTGGTTTGAATATCAGTCCAGCTATAAACTGCCATCCTGGTGCTTCACAGACAGGATGATTCATCAAAGTGTGTGACGTCACTCGGATGGCTCGGATGGACGTTAAACTGCGTGTCCGGGCTACCGACATTAATTGGTGGACGATAAAGATCCCACGGTGTCCTTTCGCGAAGAGTAGGTGAGCAACCGCCGGCCCTATGGCCAGGAAAATCCAAGATTCCTGCCCAAAACTCACGTTCTGCTGTCCCAAGGGAACGAGGTGCAAAAGGGTCAACCTTCATGCCCATGGGGGTTGCTAATCCCCTCAGCTGGGTATGCAGAGTAGTAGTAGTAGTAGGAGGAGTAGTAGGAGTACAAGTACATCTGCTGTGATTATGGAATGGTGACAAAGGCCAAGGGCTGCAAGACCAGATGTCATGTGGTTGAATATTGAGAGGCCACTGATATCTCTGATATGAGACAACAACAGATTCTCCACTTTGGCTTTTTGAGGGATGATGCTGAAAATGTCAAGATCTTTGTTGTACACCATGTTCAGAAACTTAGGATATAATGTCCAACCATGTTCTGGGCGAGGAATTGCAGAGGGTGTAAAAAAAAAGAAGGAAATTCTTCTGACATAATTGCAATTTCTACTCATAGTTACATACCCGGGTGATATCGTGCAAGGCTGCAACACGGACTGTTGATCCCAAGGGACGAAAGGAGAAGGTGGATGGTTATGACATCATCTTGGAGGATACGGTGCTTTTTCCAGAGGGTGGTGGTCAGGTGAGTTCCTTCGTGCACAGTGAGTGCATGAAGCAACTGTGGACTGTCTTATTAACTGTGAGAGGCTGTGACATGAATCGGTGAAGGATCTGGGGTCATGACGCATTAATTTATCGGTGTGCCATATCCAGCCTGATGACCGTGGCACCATTGATGGAACACCCGTGCTGAGTGTAACTCGATGCGGAAATGATGCCATCCACTTCCTGAGGTCCCCACTGGAGCCTGGCGTCGAGGTGCACGTCAACGTTGATTGGGATAGACGTTTTGATCATATGCAGCAACACTCCGGTAAAACAAAAAATCTTAGGTACATCTTTCACAACTACAGCATTGAGATTAGCCTTAGTTTTGGAAACTATTCTGTTTTTACACAAACTTTTTTTATGTGCAGGTCAGCATCTCATCAGTGCTCTTGCCGAGTCCATGTTTGGTTTTGTGACGACTTCGTGGTGAGTTTATTTTTATTTGTCATTTTGATGCAGGGTATACAATTTGTTTATGCGACTTCTCCGTGTTGTGCATGCACGACGTCTTGCAGAGAGCAGAAAACTACAAAATCACAACGATATGTAAAGCTTTGTCATTATCATCGAATTCAAGTTGCCAATTTTCACAACTTGTATCTCAACTCTTAAAGAGATATGCTCATTAAGTTTCAAAATCTCAAAGGTTCCTCAATGTGATCAATATTACATTTGCCCCTTTGCATCATTTTATGCAGAAAGGAATGGACAAGCGACAAATACAATCTCGGTGATATTTTTTTCCTGTTTAGAGGTTCTACACGGCCACTTTGTGGAACACGGTTCTGCACAGTTCCATTCGACTCTTGCGTACGACAAATTACAGCTCACAGATCTAAGTCCAAGTTTGACAGCTATGCCACAGCTCTGTCTCTTGTTCGGTGGATTGCCCCAAATCGTTCATCAAATTTCCACAATGTCCACATCACATTCACAATGTGATGAATAGTCTGATCTAGGTGACCGCAGTCATATGCTGGGCTGTCTTTGAAACTCCGTTTGTGGAGGCCTTGTCCTTGCATGGAGAGTGGGGATCCTGTTGAGAGCAGACCACTGTTTCCGGGGCCTGTCGGATCACTCACCAGTTCTTTGTCAGCAATGTTTGTGTCTGTCCAGAGATTGTGCCACACTTTGGAAATGTAGTCCAGCGATATTTCCCAGTTCATTTCACACTTTTCTTAGACTTCACATTTCCCATTTTATTGATATTTCCCATTGCCGTTGGCTATATTCCTACTTTTTCACATTTTCAGATATAGACAAGTAAGGCAAGGCCCTGATGCTAAAACAGAAACGGTCATTCATTGGACACACCATGCGTGCAGAAAACGAAAGTTTGGAGAAGTCAACCATGCTGGGTTTGGAGAAATCTGATCATGAATGTCACCAGAAATTGGACACCACTTGACGGACCGAGATAACTAGATAAGGCAAGGCCCATAGTCATTCAGAACGACCTTCTGTGACAATGGAAGGGAATTGGAGTTGACCAGAAGCAGTGAATCTAGCATAGCAGGAATAGACCAATTCACAAACTTATCTATCTATAATTCCAGCAATCTCTGTGTGTGTGTGTGTCTGTCTGTGTGTTTGTCTGTGACCGCTGTTTCTCGACAACCACGGGTCCGATATACTTTTAACTTGCCAGGTATATTGCTGGGGACCCGAGGATGTGCCTTTTCAAGGTTTCATATTAATCGGACAATTACTTACCGAGATATGTCCAAAAAACGATTCAACCAATCACAGAGCAGCGAACGATCGCGTTTGCCGAACGTGGCGGGCACACTCTGCCTCGGATGGCACATTTGAGAGCGTATTCATTTATTTCACGTTTGCAAACTATGTTGGCGTTAAACTATGTTTTACAACTGATAAAAACGAATTTGCGATTCATTCGCTTTCCTGCGCGTTTGTGTACGCGATGGCGATTTCTTTACCAAACTCCGGAAGCCGTTCGCTTTGGACCGAACCATTGCATGTAAATAGAGGGGGGGGATTGTCACCACTCGCAAGCCGTTCGCTTTGGACCAAACCATTTCATGTAAATAGAGGGGGGGGATATAATTTTAGATATAGATATAGTACGGGCAATGCCCTAGTGTATTACAATTCACCCACACGTCTGCACATCTTCAATAGCTATTCTTACAGAAGGGGGCGCTGTTTGGTTTATTCCACACATCATACTGTATAATATTTGTTGTTACCCCCATTAACTGTGATTATATATACAAGGTGAACCTGAAAGGACAAGATATTCTTAACACAAAGTAACCTTCAACACATTAATAATGAGTGTTTCTTTCAATAGAAAAGTTTTTATATAATTTGTGTTTAAATGAAACGTTGTTCTATTATTTTCTACACAATGCCAGTTTTATGACATTCTTAATGTTATAAATAAAAGTCATTTTGTTTGTGTGTGTGTGTGTGTGTGTGTGTGTGTGTGTGTGTGTGTGTGTGTGTGTGTGTGTGTGTGTCTCAAATTACTGGGCCAATTGTCACCAAACTTGACACATAGACCAAATTGGACCTCCTGTTGGACATGGGCTACTTGGTTTTTATTATGACCATGGCTATTGATGATATCTGATGATAATGATGGTATAATGATATTGAGCCCTGGTGTTGGGCTAGCGGCTAGGGTGCTGGCTTAGGATCCTAGGATCCTGGGTTCGAATCCTGGTCGATCGCTGAATTAACGCCAGGGGGGTTGACTCAGCCTGTCATCCTTCCGAGGTCGGCAAATTGAGTACCAGTACACTGGTAATTCCCTGCTTGTCGTTAAAGGCGGCAAAAATGGTTGGCGTCAGGAAGGGCATCCGGCCGTAAAACATTGCTTCAAAAAGGGGACCGAAAAACAACAACAACCACGGTCCCCGAAAAAGGCCAACCCCCGCTTTGCGGGGAAAAATGGCCTCTAAAGGTGGTTTTTTTAAATGATGATATCACTAAATTAAATTCTAAATTTGTTATTATTTGTTTATTGTGGTGGTTTGTAGGTGTGGCCTCAACGTGACCGGTTCCCACCCCTCCCCCTATCCCAACGGTCTGTATTTTCAAAAATATCCAAATTGTAGAAAAATATCCAAATTGTAGAAAAATATCCAAATTCAGATTTTTCTTTATTATGTTTTTCTGTCAACAAACCTCAACTCTTGGACAACGATATGATCACACGGTATGTACGATTGGATTGTCGGAACTCCGAATCATGTACTAAGTGGTGAGAGTACCAAACAAACAATTCCTTAATTATATTGTACACCGCTGCTTTTCTATTCCATCTCCAGTTGCTGCATGACGTCATCGCCGGGCACCGAAGGGGGCCCGGCATGTGCGCTGAAAGCGAGTTCTCAGTTTTCACTCGTTTCTTTCTTTCTTGTTTGTTTTCCTGTTTGTTTGTCTAGGTGATATCTCAGGCACCTTTTGAGCTAGGAAGCTGAAATTTGGACATAACAATGACCAAGTGATTTCGCTGTAAATGTTATTTTTGATTTAATAGATTTATTATTTAATTGTTGGATTAATGACTTAATCATATTTTTTAAAGTTACAGATTCGGTTGAAACGGTGGTGGTTTAGCTATTCTATTAGCCAATTGATTAATAATTTAATTATTTTACCATTATTTATTTATTTTAATTATTAATCACATTTCTTTTCTTTCTTATCTGGGCAATATCTCAGGCACCTTTTGAGCTTGGAAGCTGATATTTGGACACGACAGTGACCAAGTGATTTGGCTATAAAGGGTATTTTCAATTTATTGATTAATCTATTAATCGATTTATTGATTGATCAATTCTTTAGTTTTTTTCGATTAATGACATTAAATTTTTCAAAACAGGTTTGGATGAAACACTGGTGGTTGAGGTATGCAATTAGCCAATTGATTAAGCTCTAGCAGGCAAAATGGCCTTTAAAATGCATGTTGTTGTTTTGTTGATTGTAATTACGCAATTAATCAATCGATTATTGTACACCTCTCCCTCCCAATATCATCTCTATGTGCTGCACGGTGGTATCGTCGGGCGCCCAAGGCGCCCCGGCAATGCCGCGCTGGAGGATGTTATTTATTTATTTGGCATGGTGGCGGTCTACTTTGAATGTATCTGCACTTGTTTTATCCTTTTTCCAAGAGCAGAGAATGTTGGCTGGTTATTTTTAACAGACACACTTGTTATGTGGTTGTAAAAGCTTTGAAAGTGCTGTGCCAAAATTGAGTGCTAAGTATAGGTGTGCCAGGAAGGTGTTGGAGTACAGCAGGGAAATGGAGTGTGAGACTGAGTTTAAATATGGTTTCACCATTCAGGGAACTGGGTCGTCAGCGCAGCACAGTTGAGCTGGATGTAAAGATGATGAGCACAGAGCAGTTGCAGCAGCTTGAAGAGGCCTGCAATAGTGCGGTGCGAGATAGTACACCTGTCCACGTGCAGGAGTTTTTTCCTGGAGATCCTGAACTGGAGGCGGTGAGCAATATCCCTTGTTCAGATATTTACCTATTTGCGTAACTTTAATAATCTTCCTTTGGCGAAGTCACCGTTAATGATTAGCATCAAAGTTATAACCATAATTCCTTTCCACCTCCAGAGAATGGTATTATTCCTTGGTTTTGAGTACCACCACAGGTAGCTGCCATTATTCCATTGTCATCGTGCCCTCTCTAATTTATTGACTCTCGACTCCTGTAGGCACACACTCGAGGTCTGCCAGATGACATTGCGGGCCCAATGAGAATGGTGCTGATCAAGGGGATTGATGCCAATATGTGTTGTGGGACACACGTCTCCAACCTGAGCCAACTTCAGGTCTGCCTTCAACCTTTCTCCTTACTTCATTGTAATGTTTGTGGAATTGAACTTGCCTACAGGTGTCATGGGTGTGTTCTGTTGGAGCAACATATCTACACTGTGTGCTGTTCCATTTGGGTTTTTTTTCTTTTATTTTTTTCTTTTTTTTTGTATACATAATCGAGGCTCGTGAAAGAGCTAACATTTATCACACAAAGTAAATCAAACAGACAAACAAACAAAGTATATAAAAAGGGGAGCGGTAGACAAGATGGGGAGAGAAGGGGAAGCACATAAAAACAACATTTGAGAGAAGGGACATCGGGAATGTGTGGGAGGGAGAGGGCTTGGGGGGAGGCAGCGTGGGAAGGGGGGGGGGGGGGGGGGGAAGAAGTATAAACACAAGGACACCAAGGACTTCCAGGAAAGAAGTTGGTATTTCAAAAAAGTGGATTTGGGGTGAAATTAGCGGGGGTAGAAAAGATCAAGGTTTTGGATGGGGGAAGATAAGAGATGGTGGTGAACAGCTGTTTTAAAGACCTGGAGGGAGGAGTGGGATTGAAGAGAGTGAGGGAGTTTGTTCCAGAGGCAGGAGAAAAGAGGAATGAAGGAGTGAAGGTGAGCAGAGAGTCTTGATTTTGGCAGTTTAACCATAAGAGGGTTGCAGGCAGATCTTGTGCGACCTGTCTTGAAGTTTTTCTCGACTTGAGAGCCCTTTGGCCTGCAGTGGAATGAAATAGGCTTGTTTAGGGTAAGATAAGGAGGGGAAATGCGTTTAAATCTGCTACAAGTTTTTGAGCTGGTTGTTTTGGTGGCCAGGATAGTGTCGTCGTAATGAAACTTTGGCAGGAAGATATAGGTAAGATGACAGAATTTGGCAAATATCACAGCCTGACAAGGTCGGTATGCCATTATTGTTTAAAGTAATTGAAATTGAAAATTATTTGGACTCTTCATACATATTGAGAAACTTTCTCAAGAATTGTAGATGACTTAAATGTCCATCTATCCAATGAAGGTTTCCAAAGACACTGGCAAGGGGGTTGAGCGATTGCCATGAAATATATCATCATAGGAATGCATGTTAAGGGCTGGCAAGATAGCTCTGGGGTATGTGCACTCTACATACACTACAGGTCAAAAGTTTTAGAACACCTCAATTTTTCCAGTTTTTATTGAAATTTAAGCAATTCAAGTCCAGTGAATAACCTGAAATGGTACAAAGGTAAGCAGTAAACTGCTCGAGGTTAAAAAAAAGTTTAGGTTAGCAAAAACGGTAAAATAATGGAAATTGCACAGTTATATTGTAAAAAAAGGCCTTCTTCAGGGAACAAGTAATGGGTTAACAACTTACAGCTGTTCTGCAACAATGTAAGTAAATTAAGCCTTCAAAGTTGATGCTTCAAAAGTAAGATTGTAAGCCTGGTGTTGGCTTAGCGGTTAGGGTGTCGGCTTGGGATCCTAGGATCCTGGGTTCGAATCCCGGTCGATCGCTGAATTAACGCCAGGGGGTTGCCTCAGCCTGTCATCCTTCCGAGGTCGGCAAATTTGAGTACCAGCTTGCTGGGATGAATGATCACGGTGTGTAGCCCGATTTAGAATAGGTACACCGTATCCCTGTGCATCGTAAGAGCGTGACCAAGGGTTGGCGTCAGGAAGGGCATCCGGCCATAAAAACATTGCCTCAAACAGGGAACCATGATTGTCATGGGGCCCGCAAGGCTAACCCCTGCTCTGGCGGGGAAAATGGCCTTAAAACGATCATTCATTCATTCATATTATAAAGTTGATGCAAACAATTCCTAGAGGTGTCCCAACCTCTGCTGATTACTTGATTACAAACCCCCTGTCTGTATAAAAGCAGTATTGGAACAGACTGTTATTACACCCTCTGAAGCATTATTTGGACAATATGGCACTGCAGGTAGTAGTATATTGCAATCATAATGGCGAGAAAAAGGCAATTAACAAAGGAAGACAGACAGACCACTATAACCCTTAAAAGTGTAGGTCTTTCCTTTAGAGAAATTGCAAAGAAAGCCAAGGTGTCAGTGAGTACAGTTTCCTACACCATCAAAAGGCACATGGAAACTGGAGGAAACTCTGACAGGAAGAGGTCTGGCAGACCCAAAGCCACAACAGAATCAGAAGACAAGTTTCTGAGAGTCAACAGCTTGCGTAATAGGCGGCTCACAGGACAACAGCTTCAAGCACAGCTTAACACTGGTCGAAGTAAGCAAGTCTGTTCCAACTGTGAAGAGAAGACTTCGAGCTGCAGGTTTGACAGGTCGAGTGGCAGTAAGAAAGTCATTGCTAAGATGGCAAGATAAGAAAAAGAGGCTTGCCTGGGCCATGAAGAATTGGACGACTGAAGGACGACAGTGGACGACTGAAGACTGGAAGAAGGTCTTATGGACCGATGAATCAAAATTTGAAATCTTTGGTTCATCACGCAGGGTTTTTGTACGCCTTCGAGTAGGTGAAAGGATGGTTCCTCAGTGTGTAACACCAACTGTCAAACATAGAGGAGGAAGCGTGATGGTCTGGGGCTCTTTTGCTGGATCCAGAGTCGGCGACTTGCACAGAGTGACTGGCACCCTGAACCAAAAGGGCCACCACAGCATTTTGCAGCGCCATGCAATACCCTCTGGTATACGCCTAGTTGGTCAGGGGTTCATCCTACAGCACGATAATGACCCTAAACACACCTCCAGGCAATGTCAAAACTACCTTTGAGGAAAAGAACAAGACGAGGAAAAGAACAAGACGGTAGGCTTCAAATCATGGAATGGCCAGCACAGTCTCCAGACTTAAACCCCATCGAGCTGGTTTGGGATGAACTGGACAGAAGGGTGAAAGCAAAGCAACCTACAAGTGCAACACATTTGTGGGAACTTCTGCAACAGTGTTGGGAAGAACTTCCCGAACAATATTTGATTTACATTGTAGCAAGAATGCCACGAGGGTGTTCGGCGGTTATATCTGCAAAAGGTGGCTACTTTGCTGAGTCAAAAATTTAAATTAAATTTTGTTAAACAAAATGATTCTATGATTTATTTTTATCTCCAATTGTTTATTTGTTCTATGCTTAATTTCAGAGTACATTGAGACATTAAACTACGTAAATTTCAATAAAAACTGGAAAAAATGAGGTGTTCTAAATCTTTTGACCGGTAGTGTACAACTCGCCTTTGAGCTGTATAGCCTGGGTTCGAATCTTCACCCAGCTTTCAACTGTCACCCTGATGTTGCACATGCAGGAAGGGCATTAAGCGAGCCTTCTATCGGAACGACGTTAAGCAAGAGGACTCGCCTGCCGGAGTACTGGTCGTTGGTGGGCGTTAAAGATGACAGTATCTTTTGTGAAGAGTATGTGAGCTGAGCGATCACCGGCACCCTGTCCAAATTCTAAATTCCTTAAATTTCAGTCATGTATCAGACCTGGCCAGCCGATTTGTGAAAGACTTGGGCCTTGGGCTAAAAAGTATCCATGGCTGACCTCACAAGAAAGTGGGAGCAATTGGGTTCATAGTAGTAGTAGTAGTAGTAGTAGTAGTAGCTACTACTACAACTTCTCCTACCACTACTACTACTACTTTCACTTCTACTTCTACTTCCACTACTACTTATACTACTGCTACTACTTCTATTTCTACTACTACTACTACTACCACTACTACTTCTATGACTACTACTTCTACTACTACCACTTCTATGACTACTACTTCTATAACTTCTACTACTACTACTTCTATGACTACTTCTACTACTACTAATACTACTACTACTACTACTACTACTACCACTACTACTACTACTACTACTACTACTACTACTACTACTACTACTACTACTACTACTACTTACACCGCCAAAAACAACATGCTAAAACAAAACAGGTCAATATTAAATAACTGACAATTGTTAGATTTAATCATAATAAAATTTTCACATCCTTAAAAAAACAAATTAAAACAAGACCAGTTGTCTAACTACGGTGTAGCCGCGCTTGTTCGATACTTCAGTTGAAGAGGAGAGTATGACCTGGGTGGGGATACCAGTTACCACTTTGCAAATAATGTATTATTTCTTTTTGACTTCAGGCATGGACAGCCAGTTCATGAATGACTTGGGTAAAAAAGAAAAAACAGCGAATGGCAAATGATGAACCAATGAATTCTACAATCCTGTGCCACCTTCAGTGAAACGTCAAGCATTGGCAGCAGGTTCGTGAAGGACTTGGGCTAAAAACATACCCAGTCTGAATGTTGCTACATCCAGTCAATAGCGAAACTGCAAATGGGGAATCCGCGAATGTCATGGATGGAAACACTTGCACGTCAACCCTCGACTCTGATTCTGCAACTGGACCTGACGGCATCAGCCCACGGGTCCTAAAATCCTGCTCTGCCGCTCTATCCCACCCTCTCTCTGTTATCTTCACCCTCTCTTTTGCTCCAGGCCATCTGCCATCTGCTTGGAAATCAGCCAACACCACCGCCTTGCACAAAAAAGGTGAAAAAACAGATCCTAGCAACTACAGACCAATCAGCCTTCTCCCAATTATCAGCAAAGTCATGGAATCCATCATTGCTTCGGATATGAAATATTTCCTCTTCTCCAATGGCTTGATCTCTGATCATCAATTTGGTTTCAGACCAGGTCACTCTACTCTGGACATGCTGCTTCTGCTTTCTCAACAATGGATGGAGGTCCTCAATGCCAAACAGGAAATTAGAGCTGTCTCCCTTGACATATCACGTGCCTTCGATACAGTCTGGCACCCCGCTCTGCTCACCAAACTCTCCTCCTTTGGTATCCATGGAAATCTCCACGAATGGCTGGCGAACTTCATCTCTAGTCGTAGTCAACGTGTGGCCCTGAATGAGTTTCTCTCATCCCCTCTTCCTGTTCAGGCTGGAGTTCCCCAAGGCAGTGTTCTGGGCCCTGTGCTTTTTCTGGTCTTCAATGATCTCTCTGACTCTTGAAAATCCTCTCTATCTCTTTGCTGATGACTCTACTCTCTGTCGCTCCATTCCTCATCCCTCAGATCGGCAGTCTGCAGCCTCCTCACTCTCTGCAGACCTGGACAAAATCACAGACTGGGCAAACAAGCGGGACATGTCTTTCAATCCTGACAAAGCTCACACTCTTACGATGTCTCTCCGAAAAGACCGACTGGACAACCCTCCCATCTACTTTATGAACAATCCTCTCGAAGAAGTTCTGTCACTCAAGCTTTTGGGTCTCACTATCTGCCATGATCTTTCCTGGTAAAACCACACTTCAAATCTGGCCTCCAAAGCCAGTCGCCGACTGGGCATCCTCCGTCGTGCGAAGTCCTTCCTTGGCACACCTGAGCTGCTCACCACATACAAGGCTTTCATCCGCAGCTCAATGGAATACTGCTCTCCCCTCTGGGCTGGTGCTCCTGCCTCACACCAAGCTCGTCTTCACGCTGTTGAAACCAAAGCGTTCAGAATCATTGGAATCTCCCGCGATGAAGCTAACTCCAAGGGCCTTTCACTCACTCACCGCAGGCAGGTTGGTGGTCTTTCTGTCTTCTACCGACTCCTCTCCGGCCTTGCTCCCCCAGCTCTCTCTGTGCTCTGTCACCCAAATATTCCTACAGGTCACACAAGATCTGCCTGCAACCCTCTTATGGTTAAACTGCCAAAATCAAGACTCTCTGCTCACCTTCACTCCTTCATTCCTCTTTTCTCCCGCCTCTGGAACAAACTCCCTCACTCTCTTCAATCCCACTCCTCCCTCCAGGTCTTTAAAACAGCTGTTCACCACCATCTCTTATCTTCCCCCATGCAAAACCCAAAATACCCCGAAGACCCAAAACACCCCGAAGACCCAAAACATCCCGAAGACCCAAAAACACCCCGAAGACCCAAAACATCCCGAAGACCCAAAACATCCCGAAGACCCAAAACACCCCGAATACCCAAAACACCCCGAAGACCCAAAACACCCCGAAGACCCAAAACACCCTGAAGACCCAAAACACCCCAAAGACCCAAAACACCCCGAAGACCCAAAACACCCCGAAGACCCAAAACACCCCGAAGACCCAAAACACCCCGAAGACCCAAAACACCCCGAAGACCCAAAACACCCAGAAGACCCAAAACACCCCGAAGACCAAAAAGACCCCGAAGACCAAAAGACCCTGAAGACCCAAAATACCCCGAAGACCAAAAAAGACCCAAAGACCCTTAAAGACCAAGAATAACCAAAATAACCGAAAGACCAAAAAGCCCCTGAAGACTCCGAAGACCCAAAATACACCTAAGACCCTGAAGACCCAAAACACCTCAAAGACCCAAAATACCCTTAAAGGCCCAGAGGATCCAAAAGACCCTGAATACCCAAATGGCCCTGAAGACCCAAAACACCATGAAACCCAAAAGACACCGAAATGGTCAGAGATGCCTACCCCTCTGAAACGATGTGTGGTGAGGCGCGCGGAGCACGCCAAGTCACGCTAGTAATTATAATAGAGCAAACGTATATCAGGGCGGATCCATGGGGGGGGGGGTGCAGAGGGTGCACCCTCCCCCCCCTTCGATCCAGGATGAGGGTGCAGGCGGTGCGAATCTGCTGAACTGTTGGACCAGGGAAGAACACAAGGAACTGCAGAAACTTCCAAGAACGCACGAAATGCCGTTTCTGACGATCAATTTTTAAAAAATTTCCTGGGGGAGGACCCCCAGACCGCCCCTTTACCGCCCCCCCAGCGCTATAGTTTCATGCACCCTCCCCCTCGTCTTTAAATTCCTGGATCCGCCCCTGTATATGGTTCACTATGTATGTTTATATGCGACGAAAACGTCTTCTTCTTCTTCAAATAACATTACCACCCTCTTAATTAACCCTCTTAATTGCGTTGAGACTGCTGAGATCCCTCAGACCTTTGACGACCCTTTAATTCCCCCAAGACCCTTCAGACCACCAAGACCCCTGAAGACCCAAAATACCCTGAAGACCCCCAAAGACCCAACATACCCTGAAGACCCCCAAAGACCCAAAACACCCCAAAGACCCAAAATACCCTTCAAGGCCCTGAGGCTCAAAAAGACCCTGAATACCCCAAAGACCCAAAAACAACCCAAAGACCCAAAACACCCCGAACACCCAAAACACCCCAAAGACCCAAAACACCCCGAAGACCCAAAACACCCCGAAGACCCAAAACACCCCGAAGACCCAAAACACCCCGAAGACCCAAAACACCCCGAAGACCCAAAACACCCCGAAGACCCAAAACACCCCGAAGACCCAAAACACCCCGAAGACCCAAAACACCCCGAACACCCAAAACACCCCGAAGACCCAAAACACCCCGAAGACCCAAAACACCCCGAAGACCCAAAACACCCCGAAGACCCAAAACACCCCGAAGGCCCAAAACACCCCGAAGGCCCAAAACACCCCGAAGGCCCAAAACACCCCGAAGGCCCAAAACACCCCGAAGGCCCAAAACACCATGAAGACCCAAAAGACACCGAAATGATCAAAGATGCCTACCCCTCTGAAACGACGTGTGGTGAGGCGCGCGGAGCACGCCGAGTCACGCTAGTGGTATTAATATATCAAAATGTGTTTTATGTTTGTGGGGGTAGTGATATGTAGAGTCAGGTAGATTTGTGTCTGTATCATGCTCCGGATGTCGGGTAAGAGCCATTGCCATGTAATAAGTTTTGTTTAGCCGAATGTCTGAGTAAGGTGTATCTTCGTCTTCATTACAAGGAATGGGGCATGTTAACTAGTATAGGGATTATGTTCATTCGCCTGTTCGTTAAACCTCAGTGATTTATCCTTTGGCTCTTTTGGCACTGCACCGTAGACACTTGTGAGAAATGCCCATTTATTGCACTAAATAATAACCATAAAACCAACCAGAAGCCAGTTCTGAGCACAGCCATTTGGGACGCAGCAGCTCCATCGCCACGAAAGACAGGCAGAAGACATGCCCCGAGGAGCCGTCATTGGCCAGGGCGGAACAAGAGGCGACTCGCTATTGGGCGGGAGTCAACCAACTGAAAGGCCAGGGTAAGGTGGGACTCGTGATTGGCCAGGGCGGAGCAATAAGCGACTCACTATTGGGCGTGAGTCGACCAACTGGAAGGCCAGGGTAAGAAGGGACTCGTGGTTGGCCAAAGGCCAGGGTAAGAAGGGACTCGTGGTTGGCCAGGGCGGAGCAAGAAGCTACCTTTTGATTGGTGGAAGGAATGCCGAGGAGGAAGCAGAGCACCATTTGGCGAAGACCACTGATGACGTCAAAGACGAGCAAGAAGCGGTGCGCTGATTGGTGGAGAAGTGCTGATGATGTCACGACCCAACGTTAAAATAACTCAAGGACCGACATTTATTTCTTCTTGCCCTCCACTCTTGAACCTGGATTTGACAAGGCTGAATATATTTGGTTGGGCAAACCAGAGGAAGAGATCTGCAGGAGTCTGAGCAGTTAAATACTAAGGCAGGGAAATTTCTGTACCTGGAGAGGAAAGTGAAATTCAACCTGTCTGCTTGGCATGACTCGGCGGTCGGCAGCCCAATCCCATTGCAGATTTACTGTTGTATTAGATATCTATACCTAGAAGTAAGTCATATGGTTAAATGTGCACTAAGCGGGCAGTAAGTGTAAAGCTTAAAGCAGATTTTGGTGAGATTGTTTTGTAAAAACCTCTGTCACAGGCGAGGCTAGGTGAAGGACTTGTGGCACGTGATACTTTAAAAGGTCATATCGTGGGGTATTTGGCTGACGGACTGCAGGCCATGGGGGCCAGGTTAGCTGCAGAGCCCTAGTTGAGGGCGGAACAGCCAATAGTTAGCGCCGGCCGGTGGCAGTGGGTGGCCAATGGTGGGCAAGCCGCATCCTGGTATGGAGGTCCCAGAGGTGAAGAAGGCCGTGACCGTGTATGCACACGCCAGTTGAGCTTTGGGTTTCAAGGAGACAACATGTTTTTGTGGCTCATCCACGAGAGACGTGGACGCCATCTCCCTAGCATTGCACCATCCTCTCCTCTTCCATCCCGAGATGCACTTTGCCCTGTACAACGTCAGCCTGCACGATTATCATTGTCCTGCACAAGCAGAGACCAACTCGAGCCTGCCACAAGTCCTTGCCTATTCCTCTTCGTTGTTAGAATCAGGTATTTGGCACCTTAGCTGACGGTTATGCCTTGCAGTTTGCCTGCATGCAAGTACACGTGTTGTCTTCTACCCTATTTGTGTCTATCACCAGATCTGTGCTGTTATTTATTGATTGTCTTGTCCTTACTTATCCCCATATTTCCACTATAATAAACCATTTTGTTTGTAAGAAATGTTTTCCCGCTTTTTTCCTCCTGCCCACGACTTTCCACCAATTTCATCTTCGATTTAACGATCCTTCGAGAATTGTAAATTATAATTAAAAACTTGGTAAATTCGGCAAACATCGTTTCAGTCATTCGTGGAGGTCTTAGATGTCTGTATCAGAGCGGTCTGTGTTAATGGACCCCGCTGCTACGACAATATATTTTACGCAATGCAATGAAAGATTCCACCTGTGCCAACCTTTGGAACACATTAATGAGCAATTTTGTTGATAATTTGTCTAAGGAATGAAAGTTCTTTGGTGTAAGTACTTATCTGTGATTTATGAATCGCACTTCGTAGTTGCAAACCTTGAGCAGAGCAAAGTGGAAGTGAAATACGATTTGAGATAAACCAATTTGCAAGTTTGTTTAAAAATGGCTATTTAGCAAATTTGCATACATCCTTTGGTTGGACCAGTGTTTCTCAGCTGGATTTACCAGACGACCCACACTTCCTGCTCTTTGGTTGCGCAGACAGCACACGACCCCCATGCAAACCTACTCACGGCCCACCTTGGGGGTCACGACACACCGTTTGAGAAACACTGGATTTGGAGGTTCACGAAGTAACTGTGCAATCGCGGTTTGTCGACGTTTATCAACTTTTCAGATGAGTTCATGTCCATAATGGTATGAAACAACATGGTGTTTTAATTTGAAAGGCCCAAGTGTACATTGAGGATAATTTAAATGGTCATTATTTAAATTGTGTACTTGAGATTATGACAGAATCACTGCTGTTTGAGTTGGGGATGCTGGATTCTCAATGTTGTGCTTTCCAATCTTCTTCCATAGGTGGGCATGATAAAATGCTCATTCTTTGCTCATTTTGCTTTGAATCCAAGCTATGCCACACCTAGGGACATTGTCCGTCGTATGTTGGAGGGCACACAAATGGTTTGTCGGTCACGTCTCTGGAAATTTACTTTCGGTTTTAACCAGTGGGAGTATAAATGGAAAAGATAAAATGGAACGACAGGCAGTGGAACAAAAGCATAAGAGTCTGTGGGGAGGAGTGAGTCAGAGTGAGAGCAGGACAGGCCAATGCCATTGAACCCAACTTCGCCATTTCCACAAGTCCATCTGCATACCTTTACTCATTCTGCTGAAGTCACATGTAGGGGTCGTATTAATGGATCCAATGGAGTTTGCTCCACATTACTTTCCAACAGTGCCACAGTAGATGGTGAACTTAAACTGTGCATGGGTTAGAATTCTCTACTTGAATTGCACAGGCCTCTGTTTATTTATTTATTTTTCCACAGTGATCTGAGGTTCGTGGAGAATCCTGTCATAGATTTCTACCAGTAACAGATGTTAGGAACCATTACTATGTTTTTGCCAATTGACAAATTGACAGTGTGTGCGATTTGAACCTGGGATCCCAGCTTATCATATGAATGAATGAATGATCGTTTTAAGGCCATTTTCCCCACTATAGCGAGGGTTAGCCTTGCGGGCCCCATGACAATCATGGTTCCCTGTTTGAGGCAATGTTTTTATGGCCGGATGCCCTTCCTGACGCCAACCCTTAGTCGCCTCTTACGATGCGCAGGATACGGTGTACCTATTCTAAACCGGGGTACACACCGGGATCATTCATCCCAGCAAGCTGGTACTCAATTTGCCGACCTCGGAAGGATGACAGGCTGAGTCAACCCCCCTGGTGTTAATTCAGCGATCGACCGGGATTCGAACCCAGGATCCTACGATCCCAAGCCGGCACCCTAACCGCTAAGCCAACACCAGGCTCATATAATAAATATCATATGATAAATAATAATAATTAATATCAGTTCCATACCAAAGGGCTTCAATACAGGAGGAGGGCATTAGGCCCATCAAGTCCACGCAATGGTTGCCACCCTATGGCTGTTTGTCCGTGCTCCATCCTTTTAAGTGCTGAGTGACAAGCAAGGAAGCAGCACATACCATTTTTATAGTCTTTGGTGTGACTGGTTATTATAATGAGTGAGCTTCATTTTCGATGAATTATGGTTTGCGTGTTCCAGTGAAAAATGCATTACTCCAATTATTATGATTTAATACTGTTTTCTGTCGAATTATTTTGCCAATAGGCCATAAAGCTGCTTTGTGTGGAGAAGGGAAAGCGAAACAAAAGCAACGTGACATTTATCATCGGCGGGAGGTTGCTGCAGTACGCTGAGCGAAGCTATTCCGTGGAGCGATCCCTCGCCAGCCTGCTCAGGTATGCTGCTAAGGACTCTGGGTAATATGGCTTGGCTGGAATCGGGAGCCTCCAAGAGGCAGATTTCAGGAAGGGGTCTGGGTGAATTTTGGTCTGTGTTTGAAAGGGACGGAGTCCTCGGTTTGACCGATCTGTCGTCCCGTGTATGAATAATTATGCCACTTCAATGGAAAGGCAGCCAAGTGTGCTGCTGATGGCAACATTTTTGTGCTTCGCTGGTTGGCCTTGTCTTCTCACGTCCTCCGAGCAACCTTCGTATTTTATCGTGCTTAATGGTGAAGGTCATGACATACTAGGCACGCCTTTTGCCATCGGTGGCTTTCGAAAGCTAAACGGGGTTTCCGGGTGAGACAACTACAGATTGTTTCATGAAATGGAAAGTAATGTCTACTTTGAGGGTGAAGTATAATACCTTAACGATCCTGAACTATCACTACTCCAACCAGTTACGATTCATTTTCCGTCACTAAATAATGGTGCCGACGGTGGACATGGTCTATCCCATGGGTTATAGATCAAATCCAGCTGAAGGCGACAGTATGAATAATTTGTATTTGAAACTTCTGTAAGCCAAGCTCATCTCAGGAGGATTGTTGTGGCATCATCAGAATGAATGAATGAATGAATGAATGAATTGACTGTAAAATCAGATTGGCTGTAAAAACCCAGCTGGCTTAATAATGACTTTTAGGCTTCCTACTGCTCGACCCGGTTTGGTTTACCTGTTAATACAGTCCACGCTTTGTAGTTGGCTCCTAATACCATCAGGTAAACTTCGGACGGGCAGCGCGACACACATAAGTACCCATAATTTGTGGAATCTCTAAGTTTGACAGTCGTTACAAAAATCTGTTTATGCAGAGACGGTTTGATAAATGTGAACCTACTTTGTGGCCTTGTGTGAAAATACTCAAGCCGTGTGTGGTCTTCGCACAATTAGAGCAAACTCCAAGAGGACGGTGTTACCTGCCCGTGTTTCCTGTCTGTGTTTGCAGCACCAATGCAGGGGAGCATGTGGACTCTGTTAAGAGGTTGTTGAACCAAGTTCGGCAGCAGCAAAAGGTCAGTGTTACTGGAAGGAGTGTTGAAGGTGAACTATATGTTATTAATACTAACAGGTACACCTGTGGGAAACTCACGGGCATAGACATGTATGTGACATTTGGACATCTTCAGTTTGATACTGCTTGTAGGGTTTTCCAAAATGGGGACTGGCAATTCGTTAGATCCAGAAATGACGAATATGAATGAATGATCGTTTTAAGGCCATTTCTCCCCGCTGGAGCGGGGGTTAGCCTTGCGGGCCCCATGACAATCATGGTTCCCTGTTTGAGGCAATGTTTTTATGGCCGGATGCCCTTCCTGACGCCAACCCTTGGTCACGCTCTTCGATGCGCAGGGATACTGTGTACCTATTCTAAACCGGGGTACACACCGGGATCATTCATCCCAGCAAGCTGGTACTCGATTTGCCGACCTCGGAAGGATGACAGGCTGAGTCAAGTCAACCCCCCTGGTGTTAATTCAGCGATCGACCGGGATTCGAACCCAGGATCCCAGGATCCCAAGCCGGCACCCTAACCGCTAAGCCAACACCAGATCCAGAAATGACTGGCACTGACAAATCCTTCCTCTCCTCCCCCCCCCCCCCCCCCTTCTCCACTCCCCACTCTCTCCTCTCCCCATCTCCTTTTAATGTCAGCATGTAATGCAATGCATCGTTCGCTTGAAAAAAACAATTTAGATCCATTTATTTGTGAAAAACCTACGTGGCCTTGAGGCCTCAAACAACGCCAAATTTTTAAGCATTAATAAAATCAAAACCATAGACACCATAAACACGCCACTTACCTTATTATTCTCAGGGAACACTCACCTCTTTAAATACCCATATGTAGACCCACTCACGTAACCACAGCACCGACGCAGGCAACTTGCTGCAGTTCCTGTACACCAGAGGTCGAGGAGGACTTAGAACCTATATGGGGTGAACAAAATGGTGACAATTTGATTTTGAAGCCCCACCCAAAACGGACAGACAGAGGGACAGAAGAACAGACTGATGGAGAATACATATATATGATTATCATTTTCTAATGCAGTACTGTACCATGTACTGTTGTACAAAAAGTCATGAGACACTGATGGTTTTATTGACAACGCATACCAAATAAAATGGGTTCTGGTTCATGGTTCCTGGTTCCTTAGTAATGAGAGAAGGACCTTGGTCAGGAAGGTGAACAAGAACTCAATGGCCACTCTGACAGAACTACAGAGTTCCTTGGCTGACATGGGAGAACATGCCAGAAGGACAACTGTCTCTGCAGCACTTCAAAAATCTCGGCTTTATGGGAGCGTGGCCAGACGGAAGCCACTCCTGAGAAAAAGGACCATGACAGCATGCCTGGAGTTTGCAAAAAGGCATGGGAAAGACTAAAAGACAGAGAATGGGGCAAAATATTCTGTGGTCTGATGAGACGAAAATTGAACTTTTTGGCCTGAATGCAAAGCTCTATGACTGGTGGAAACCGAGCACAGGTCATCACCCATCTAACACCATCCCTACCGAGAAGCATGGTGGTGGCAGCATCATGCTATGGGGATGCTTTTCAGCGGCAGGGACTGGGAGACTTGTAAGGAAAGAGGGGATAATGAATGGAGCTAAAAATACAGGCAAATCGTTGAGGAGAACCTGCTTCAGAGTGCAAAAGACCTCAGACTGAGGTGAAGATTTACATTCCAACAGGACAATGACCCCAAGCATACAGCAAAAGCTACACTTGAATAGCTTCAGAACAAGAACATGAAAGTCCTTCAGTGGACCAGCCAAAGCCCAGACTTGAATCCCATTGAAAACCTGTGGAAAGATTTGAAGATGTGGAAAAAAACCATGTCAGTGGGAACTTTTTTTTAATAGAAATTTTTACAAAATAATTAAAAATGAACTCCATAAATATCTAATTTACATAAGTATTCAACCACTTGAGCCAATATTTCATAGAAGTGCCTTTGGCAGGGATTACAATTTTGAGTTTTCTTGGGTATGTCTGCATCAGCTTTGCACATCTGGATTTGGGGAGTTTCTGCCATTCTTCCTTGCAGATTTGCTCAAGCTCTGTCCAATTGGATGGGGAGCGTCGGTGAACTTTCCACAGCTTTTTTTTTTTTTTCCACTTGCACATCTTCAAGTCAGTAAGCAATGTGTGGAGGTGGCCTAGGATGCCATCTGCAGAGAGTTTGGAGAGCAAGAGGGGATGCCAGACTGTGTAGAAACCTCGAGATATCTCTAGATGGCCCTGATCTCAGATGGTCCTGGTTTTTGTGTCCTTGTCCGGACCGCATGCTCTTGTGGGCCTCATTCGGTCCGTTGCTATGTTAAAAGGAGGAAGGTGGGATTATCCACCATTCCATGTATGGTATAGTATGTCTCCTAGCTTTTTGAGATTGTCTGTTTGATGTAGTTGGGCCTTTCATTACTCCTGCCAGGGAGTAATGCATTCGATCGTGTCCATGTGTGTGTGTGTTCGTGTGTTTGTGAACAAGATATCTGGAAAAGTTCTGAACGGATTTGGATGAAAGTTGGAGGGATGATTGCCCTTGGGATAAGGAAGAATTGATTAGTTTTTGGTGAAGCTCAGGATATTATTCCGGATCCAGGAATTTTTTGAAGGATTGTTTACCATTGGAAGATAGGGCTCATTTTTTTTTTAACATTATCTTCTATATATTCTATATTTAACATTGTGATATGAAAATAGTTTTCATATTTGTTGTAAATGTAGTTTAAACTCGTGGTTATGCGTTAGAGCGGTGTATTTTGTTAGCAGCGCCGTCTTCAAGGTTCTTTTTTTTTCTTTCTTATAGACATATTGTGTCATTTTAAAACCACCAAAGTGTGTATTCGGTTTCCCGTTTCATAAAATGTATCGTTTGATACGTAAAATGCTTTAAAACTGTTTTTTTTTTAAACCTCAGAAGAGATATCAACATTTACCTCAGTGAATGTCAATTGCGGTGTCCGTTGATGAACTTATAAAGACTTAGGTGACTTATAAGTGTGACAAGCATGTGCACGGGATTCATCCCAGAAGAACGAGTGGTCGCATTAGCTTGTACCACTTAAAATGAGCGAGTTTTGTTTTCACGTTTGGGCCAGTTTTACATGTTGTATCCCTAAGGAATGAAACGAACGTTTTTCTGGCTTACTATTTTATTTGAAGTCACACATGCCTAAAAATACACTCACCTATATATAATTTAACGCTGAATCCGAAAATGTAAGTGAAATTGCCTTGTTTTTTTAAACATTATCTTCTATATATTCTAAATATATATCTGTGCAGTGTCTGTCTTGTGTTGTCTTGTCTTGTGTTGTCACTGAACTACTCCCTCAAACTTTTGTGAAATCGTACTATTCCAACTTGACCCACGGCGGGAGTATGCGCTCTACTGAGTGGCGTTCTAGTTTATCATTGAAACTCCATTAACGTCTCCCATTGGGAATGAAACAGCAATGAGTCTGTTCTCTGACTTTGTCCTGTGTCTGTTGATGATACTTGTAGCGATGCAAATCAGCCTCACACTTGGGCGATTCTTCTGCACCTGAATGGGCATCCCATGACTTTTGATAGGATAGTGCATGTCCATGGCCTTGTGAAGCAGGCTAAATGCAGAGAGATGTATCTAATACATATCCAATTCCATATACAGATATCTTACAGCTGTCACGTTTCTCTTTATTTTTATTTCTCTCACTTAAAGAGTCTGTATAATGTCAACAACAAAGGCCAAATTTGTGTTCCGTTTTCAAATGCTTGGATTGTTGGACTTGACATAAATTATGCATAAAGCAAAAGCATCCTTTGTGCATTCAGTCATTTTGACATCACAATTGATTCCATTAGAGTGGCTGGGCCTTTTCCTCGAGTGGAAATTCATCCAGTTTTGATAACGTTCCAAATGTCATTTCTCTCATGACATGCACCTGGAATTCTTCCGGTGTGTCATATCCTTGATGTGTTTTGACATTAAGTTTTTGGTAGTCACGGGCAGGCTGGCTGATGTTTCTGTTTTCTTTCATTCCATGTTGCAGAACAACAACTGTCTGCTGCATGACTTGGCTATGCTCACAGCACAGAGTTTTCTACGAGAACCAGCACACGATGGACTTCTCTCACTGCACCGGTGCACAGCACTTACCAACCCTCTTTGTGACCATTCTGGCATTATATGTATATGTATATATCGAACCGTGGCGTCCGTCCATGCATTTGTCTGTCTCCAGTTTATGGTGGCCACTTCCTGCACTGTGTTTGAAAAGCTGCGCACGCAGGCCAAGCTCAACATTCACTTTTGAAATGATGAATAATGTTCACAACAGGCATGAATAATGTTGATGCCAAATTTTATTTGGCAAGAAGGATAGTGAATAACGTAAATTATTCCCCTCACTGGGGACGGGTGCTTTTGCTTGTATATTATACGTATTTATATAATGCGAAGCATGGTGTCTGTCCGTATGTTCAGCCATCTCCCGTTTCTGGGGGCCGCTTTCTGCTTTTGAAAAGCTCCGCATGCAGGGAAGGCTCAACATTCAACCAGAAGAAATGCATGAAACCAAATGAGAAACATTTTAAACGTATAAATACAACATGGGATCGTAGTTTGTTTATTAACGGTGTGTTAAAATATGACCTGGGCTGACAGGATAGGCCAAGGGTATGCAAATTTGCTTCTAAGCTGTCTAGCCTGGGTATGAATCTTGGCCCAGCTAAAAGCTATCATCATGATGTTTCACAGACTGGATGAATCGTCAATGGGTGTGCCATCCCTCCGATGGACGATAAACTGGGCGTCTTGTTTACTGACATTAGTTGGTGGATGTTAAAGAACTCCAGTGTCCTTCACAAAGAGTATGCCAGCTATTGGTGGCACCATGGCCAAATTACAAATTCCTGCCCGTACTACTTCTGGGAAGGAAATGGCAAACGACCCAGTATAACAATTACCCAGCAGCTACTTTGGCAGTACTGAACCTGCCTTAGGGCAGAACAACAGTATATTTCCAGTAAAACCCCAACATCCACGGGTTCGACATTCGCAGAACCCAAGTACTCGCTGTTCATAAAATGTGACGTGCTTCTACATTCGCGGCCCTGTGTTTGGTGCAGGTGCAAAAACTTCGCCCACCAGCCGTATGAATTACACAGTTCTAAAACCATTGACGTCAGCAGCGCATAAACACAAAGCATCTCAAACTAACCATGCACATAACAGTTCTAAAAGCATCTTCCACATGCCACACATAAAGCAGCTGTACATGCGCATAAACCATCCCCCACAAACAATGGTCTGGTCACACTACCCATCCTCGATCTACCATCTACCACCAATCCCTGCACAACCATTTATGTAGAGCGTGTCCTGGGTTTCATTCTTTCTTCTCATCCCGCTGCATTGACCTACTGCGATTCCTTGCTTTTGTGCACATCATTCGATCATGGGTCCTAAACGTACGAGTAGTGTAGGAGATGTGTCCGCCACCAAGAGTCAGAAAAAAAAGTCATGAGCCTGAGCCAGAAAGTGGAGCTGCTTGACCGACTATCAAGGTGTGAGAGAACGACCTTTGTGGGCAGGCATTATGGTGTGAATAAGTTGACTGTACGCTACATAAAGAAAAACGAGAAGGCGATTGGTGAAAGTATTGCGGCGAGCGCAGTACCCAGCACCAAAGTGGTTACCCAGGTCAGGGGACGATCATAGAAGCAATGGAGAACGCATTAAATATGTGGAGCGAGGACAATTCCCAGAAGAACATTTCTTTAAGCGGATCTTTCTTCAATCCCACTCCTCCCTCCAGGTCTTTAAAACAGCTGTTCACCACCATCTCATGTCTTTCCCCATCCAAAACCTTGATCTTTTCTACCCCTGTTAATTCCATTTTCTCTCCGGAAAGTCCTTGCAGTGTCGATTTGTTTTATCCCGTGTACCCCTCCCCAGCCCTCTCCCTTCCACAGATCTCCCGATGTCCCTGTTCCCTACTGTTGTTGTGCTTCCCACTCTCTCTCCCCCTCTTGTCTCCCACTCCCTTTATTATATATTATGTGTGTTAGCTCTTACATGAGCCTCAACTTGATATACAAAAAAAAAAAACATGGACAAGATTAAATATCAAAATTGCAATTGACACTTAAAAAGTAGTAATTAAAAGTGCTAAAATACCATGACAGGGTATATACAAAACGAACAATAAACTAGATTGGCACTTCGTAGAGCGCATACTTTCACTAAGCTGAGCATTTTCCGTTTTGTATCCACTGATGGGCTGGATCTGAACCAAAATCTAGTCAGCTTGTTCTTGTCACCAAACCAACTCATCCACCAAGCTAATTCGTCCACAGCTTTTTGAGATATCGGGCGACATATCGTTTCTTGCACTATCTCACAATGGTGAAGAATCACTTAAAAATTATAGTATCCAGATCTGGATCGTCACGAAAATATAACAAAATTCATCCTTGTCACACACCCAACCTGTCCACCACGTTTCATCCAAATCCATCCAGAACTTTTTGAGATTTCATGCTCGCAGACAAACAGACAGATAGAGGGGTTAAAACACAACTTCTGTCCATCTTCGGTGGTGGAGGTAACAGTGCCTCACATAAGCAGAGAAAAACTGAAGATAGCTCAAATGGGTTTGAACAAGGAACGATGGCTGGTGGCCATTTATTGAGTGACAGTACTGTACTTATTAATTCTTCATTGGGCCAACTAACACATAATACAAGTGCGCTGTTCCTCCTGTCTGTCTCCTGTGTGCACATCAGCAATGAAGGAGATCATGATTTCATGCGCATAATTGCCAACGAGGTGGCCGACGAGGTAAGATGCAGGGTCTTCTTACCGCAGGGACTACGTTGGGCCTGGATTCCTAAATTTAAGTTGTTTTTTTTCTCCTTTTTTGAGCATGTGATGTCCAGAGAAGCTCCAGACTGGGATTCTGATCGTGTACAATGGGCCTTGTGTTGCAGAGATTCCTAGTGTTCCTCACGGTGGGAGATGAGAATGCAGCGGGTCTTTTTCTACTGTCTGGTGCCCAACAGGCCGTCGCTCAATTGGGGCCCAAGTAAGTGTCCAAATGACAAATTAATTAATTTGTCTGTTTCACGGATGTATGTATATTTAGCCCCGAGGAGCCAAAGAAGAAAAGGATTGGATACGTGTCAGTATACACTACCGGTCAAAAGTTTTAGAACACCTCAATTTTTCCAGTTTTTATTGAAATTTACACCGTTTAATGTCCAGTGAATAAACTGAAATGGTACAAAGGTAAGCAGTAAACTGCTCGAGGTAAAAAAAAAAAAAAAGTTTAGGTTAGCAAAAACGGGAAAATAATGCAAATTGCACAGTTATATTGTAAAAAAGGGCCTTCTTCAGGGAACAAGTAAGGGGTTAACAACTTACAGCTGTTCTGCAGCAATGTATGTAAATTAAGCCTTGAAAGTTGATGCGAACAATTCCTAAAGGTGTCCCAACCTCTGCTGATTCCTTGATTACAAACCCCCTATCTGTATAAAAGCAGTATTGGAACAGACTGTTATTACACCCTCTGAAGCATTATTTGGACAATATTGCACTGCAGGAAGTAGTATATTGGAAACTGGAGGAAACTCTGACACAAAGATGTCTGGCAGACCCAAAGCCACAACAGAATCAGAAGACAAGTTTCTGAGATTCAACAGCTTGCGTAATAGGCGGCTCACAGGACAACAGCTTCAAGCACAGCTCAACACTGGTCGAAGTAAGCAAGTCTTAGTTTCAACTGTGAAGAGAAGACTTCTAGATGCAGGTTTGACAGGTCGAGTGGCAGTAAGAAAGCCATTGCTAAGATGACAAAATAAGAAAAAAGAGGCTTGCCTGGGCCATGAAGCACCGCCAGTGGACAACTGAAGACTGGAAGAAGGTCTTCTGGACCGATGAATCAAAATTTGAAATCTTTGGTTCATCATGCAGGGTTTTTGTACACCGTCGAGTAGGCGAAATGATGGTTCCTCAGTGTGTGACACCAACGGTCAAACATGGGGGAGGATGCGTGATGGTCTGGGGCTATTTTGCTGGATCCAGAGTTGGCGACTTGCACAGAGTGACTGGCACCCTGAACCAAAAGGGCGACCAGCCGACCACAACATTTTGCAGCGCCATGCAATACCCTCTGGTATACGCCTAGTTGGTCAGGGGTTCATCCTACAGCAAGGTAATGACCCTAAACACACCTCCAGGCTACGTCAAAACTACCTTCGAGGAAAGGAACAAGACGGTAGGCCTCAAATCATGGAATGGCCAGCACAGTCTCCAGACTTAAACCCCATCGAGCTGGTTTGGGATGAACTGGACAGAAGGGTGAAAGCAAAGCAACCTACAAGTGCAACACATTTGTGGGAACTTCTGCAACAGTGTTGGGAAGAACTTCCCGAACAATATTTGATTTCCATTGTAGAAAGAATGCCACGAGTGTGTTCGGCGGTTATATCTGCAAAAGGTGGCTACTTTGCTGAGTCAAAAATTTGAATTAAATTTTGTTAGACAAAATTATTCTATGATTTCTTTTTTCACCTCCAATTGTTTATTTGTTCTATGCTTAATTCCAGAGTACATTGAGACATTAAACTGTGTAAATTTCAATAAAAACTGGAAAAAATGAGGCGTTCTAAAACTTTTGACCGGAAGTGTACCTGTAATATACAGTACCACTATGTTTACATTTACACAGTCTACTTAAAGCAATGGTCTCATACCGCTTTGTGACCACATTTGCACTGTCCTGTTGTCAGTGGCTGATGTTTCAAATGTTATTGCACCTTTAGTCAACCTGTGTGTTTTGGGATCTGTTTACCAAGTTTGGCGTACAAATGGAATTGTCAACTATCGCAACCCACCTGACCACCTGTGTGCAGGGTGGCAGAGATTTTGGAAGGTCGAGGGGCCGCAAAGGGTGGGCGCTTTCAGGGCAAAGCCTCCAAGATGTGCCGGCGATCCCAGGCTGAAGCTCTCATTCGCACTTACCTCTCTGAGTTTCCACCCTGTGAACAGTAACGGCACCTGAATTCGGCATCGGATGTCCCAGGTGGATGCATCCTTGCACTGACTTGAACATTTTTTTCTGAAAGCGATATACTAAATAATTTATGTTTATAACATGGGGAGTTACTTAACTTCTGTGTGACCCGTAAATGTCCGTTCCTCGTCGGCTTGACATGATCGATAGTTTTCCCGATTGTTTTCACCTTTTGAGTATGTTCTGTAGTCATAGTAACAAACAACAATTGGTCATACTCGTAATTTCATTTGAATATGGATGTCCATTAAATTGCCTTTGAAATGTAAAATTTTATTTTTTCTCTTTTCTTTTTCTTTCTCCACAATCTTCTGTGTTGTAATAGGAATGCTTCTTCATTAGGAAAAATAAACATTTGTTTTCGGATAACTCCTAGAATCGTTTTCTATCTTGCTGATCAAAAAAGGTATGCACAGTCACCTCTGAGCTCTGTAACCTGGGTTCGAATCTCGAACGAGCTATAAACTGCCGTCCTTGTGTTTCGCAGGTGTAGGGCATCAATGTGTGCGCCGTCCATTGGAACTACGTTCACCTGGAGGACCCGTCTGCCATCACTGATGGCGTTTGTGGTCATGAAGAGTCGGCGAGTTATCGCTGGCACCCTGAACAAATTACAAATCTCTGCACACTCAGTCGAGTCCCCTGCATCAGAGTGGTGACCTGTCCAGGAATCATTCCTGCCTGGAAACTTGACGAGTCATTTGGAATTGTTGTGATGTCAATTCATTCTAAAGATTAGACAGGTTAAATATTGTTACCTCCGCCACCGAAGGTGGATAGAGGTTATGTTTTCACACCTGTCTGTTTGTTTGTCTGCGAACAAGATCTCAAAAAGTTGTCGACGGATTTGGACGAAACTTGGTGGAGAGGTTGGGTGTCTGACAAGGACAAATAGATTCGATTTTGGTGAAGATCAGAATATAGATTCGGATACAAGTTATTTAATTTTTTAAGTTCTTCTTCACCATTGAGAAAAGCGATTAAATAACATGATATTTAAAACAGTTATGGACGAGTTATGACTAAACTTTGTGGACGGGTTCGTTAGGTAACAAGAACAAGCCCATGAGATTTTGGTTCAGGTCCGAATCCAGATCCGGCCTATTATTGGGATACAAAACAAACTGATGAGCCTGGTGGAGGTATGCACTCTTCCGAGTGCCGTTCTAGTTACATATGAATTATTTCCGGCATTTTACCTTTGGATCTGGGAGTACACATTAGTCTCGCACATTCCCAAAGGAACACGAAAAGCAATTGTAATAGTGCTGTGTCAGTCAGTGAACGAGTGAGTCTCCATTGGTTCTCAGATCTACTGTAATCTATATACCACGGTGAGGCTCTGCCTTGTGAGATCCTGTCAGTTTGAACTCCTGCAGGATGTTGATGTGTTTGGCATTACCGTGTGATCACAGCTCATGATGCTGCGATCCCCGATATTTTGTTACTCCCGCCAGGGAGTAATGCATTCGATCGTGTCCGTCCATGTGTGTGTGTGTGTTTGTGCGTATGTGTGTTCGTGTTTGTGAACAAGATATATGGAAAAGTTCTGAACGGATTTGGATGAAAGCTGTTGGGATGATTGCCCTTGGGATAAGGAAGAATTGATTAGTTTTTGGTGAAGCTCAGGATATTATTCCGGATCCAGGAATTTTTTGAAGAATTTTTTACCATTGGAAGATAGGGCTCATTTTTTTTTAACATTACCTTCTATATATTCTATATTTAACATTTCGATATGAAAATAGTTTTCATATTTGTTGTAAATGTAGTTTAAACTTGTGGTTATGCGTTAGAGCAGTGTATTTTTTAGCAGCGTCGTCTTCAATGTTCATTTTTTTATTTATAATAAAGACATATTCTGACATTTTAAAACCACCGAAGTGTGTATTAGGTTTCCCCGTTTCATAAAATGTATCGTTTGATGCGTGTAATGCTTTAAAACGTTTTTTTTGTTGTTGTTTCTTTTACCTCAGAAGAGATACCAACATTTACCTCAGTGAATGTCAATCGCGGTTTCAGTATTTGATGAACTTATAAGTGAGACCAGCATATGCACGGGATTCTTCCCAGAAGAATGAGTGGTCGCATTAGCTTGTACGACCTAAAATGAGCGAGTTTTGTTTTGACGTTTGGGCCAGTTTTACATGTTGTATCCCTAAGGAATGAAACGAACGTTTTCCTGGCTTACAATTTTATTTGAAGTCACTCATGCCTCAAAATACACTCACCTATATATAATTGAACGCTGAATCCGAAAATGTAAGTGAAATTGCCTTGTTTGTTTTTTTCAACATTATCTTCTATACATTCTATATATTGTTACAGACGCGGTTTTGGATGTTAGTTTACCGAGCGGTTTGGTATGACCGCGTCTGCACAGTTTACCCGATTCTACTCGAACGTTGGCCAAATCGCGCTATGCTAAATCAATTAAGGAAAGGACACAACGGCTGGGATTAAATGACACGACACCAGGGGTACAGTTCTCAAGACCTCCGGAGGAGGTTATAATATTTGTATGCGGAACGTTTAGATTACACGGACAAGAGGGACAGCATAGGAAGGTGGGCACTTAATCACGGTCTTATAGTAGCCCCGACAGACCACAGATAAACAGGACAAGACTGACTCACACAGGGATTGATGGCAAGGAAGGGCAGGTAGTCGATGGATAGCACAAGGTGCACCTTGGCTCAGGGACAGGATAAAGCGCGGTCCAAAAGATGCAGGGAGGTATCGTCGCGCTGGAGGTGGCGTCTGGTCCTCTTCAAGCTGGGGGCGCATCTCACGTCACGTCCGGTAAGTGGCTGCGTATATCCAGCGGGGAGTGACACGCCCTCGGCTCGTTAGCTCCGCCCCAGATGGAATCGGCCCGCCGCTTCTTATTGGGTGCGGGGGGGTTACCGGGCTCCGCCCTTGACGAGGAGCTGACAGGCAGCCCCTTCGTGGTAACCCCTTCGGAGCACATGGGCAATGGCGGCTAACCAAGCCGGAGTGAGGACGCACACTCCCCGCGCGCTGTTGTTGTAGTTGTTGTTGTTGTTGTAGTTTCATGAGGAAGATGGGAGGAGGTATGGGGAGGTCCTAAACTCACTACTGGTGCCATACAATCACATTCTGGTGCAACGAAGAGTCAGAATTAATGGAAACGAGTCCTTAACTGACATAGACTAAGAATAACTAGCAAGATGTCCTATAGTTGTCTACGTGAGATGCGGTGAACCTGGGCACGACATTTAATGGGGGAAAAAGGGGAAGGTCGGTTCTACAGAGTGTTGTTTACAGACAATGGGACTAGGGAATGGGGGATTGGGGATAGTTGGGGAGTATTGGGGAAATAGGGGAATATTTACAAGCGGATATGGATGGAGGCCAAATCCCATATCCGCAACAATATATATATATATATATATATATATATATATATATATATATATATATATATATATGTATATATATATGTATATATATATGTATATATATATATATATATGTATATATATATATGTATATATATATATATATATATATATATGTATATATATATATGTATATATATATATATATATATATATGTATATATATATATATATATATATATATATATATATATGTATATATATATATATATATATATATATATATATATATATATATATATATATATATATATATATATATATATATCTGTGCAGTGTCTGTGTTGTGTTGTCTTGTCTTGTGTTGTCACTGAACTACTCCCTCAAACTTTCGTGAAATCGTACTATTCCAACTTGACCCACGGCGGGAGTATGCGCTCTACTGAGTGGCGTTCTAGTTTGATATTGTCATTGTCTGCTAATGTCATTGTAATGTACAAGCAACGGTACCCGCCCTACGGGCGGGGCTTCAATTGGGAAGCCGAAATGAAAAGGCAAAATATCAGAAATTGAAGGCAGAAATTTTGTGAATGTGAATGCTTCCTTGGACGTTTTCGTTAATGAGGCTTTCCGTCATTGTGACGAAAATATTCGAATTCGAATTTATTTATTCCTATTTATTCGAATTGCACGAATATGTGAATTGTGATTGTGTTTCATTGTGATGTTTGTGTGGCGACGGGCGGTGTGTACAAATGGCAGGGACTTAATCAACGCGAGCCGATGACTCACGCTTACTGGGAATTCCTCGTTCGTGGGACAATGTCTCAAGCCCCAGTCCCCATCACGGACGGGGCTCGGCGGTTTACCCGAGCCTGACGGCGAAGGGCAAGGTACACGCTGGCCCGTCCAGTGTAGCGCGCGTGCGGCCCCGGACATCGAAGGGCATTAAACGTTCATTAAACATTAAACGTTCATTAAAGGATTACGAAACGAAAAACATTACGAAATTACGTTCACACCGTCACGTCAAACACTACCGTGAACACATACATCGTCACAACATCGTCACAATGAGAACATCGTCACAATGAACGTTATGCGAACGCGAATGTTATGCGGGAGTCCAAACCTGAGAATGCTTGAGACAAAAGCTGAAATTGGGAAAACTAAATAGCCTATTTTACTCCCAGGGGTCCCAGGATTACCCACCCAAAATATCTTTGCGATCGGTTCAGCAGTTTTTACGGTACCTTCGAACAGACAGACGGACATTTGGTAAATTATAGTAAGATGTACATGTACACCGAGCTCTCCTAATGTCTTTGTCATCATTGTGATACAAGTGTAACGTCCTCTCTGACCTTGAAGTAATTTTTTGAGAAGTACACGAGATCCAGCTAGGTAATTGGACTTTTAAATAATGTGGAAGAGTTGTCATTTGAAAAAAAACAAAAAAAAAACAGTTTGGGTTACAAAACTATATATATTTTCATGTTTTTGTTAAAATTATGCATAAAATATAGGATAACAATAAATGCATAATTTTTGTACAAATGCAATGAGACAGGTAACTAAAGTTCCCAAAATCGATGGACTCTCCCATCATGAAGCTGGGTCTCCCTCTGTACTAGGCCTAGTACCGCCGCATCGCAGACAGGTTGGTGCCTGGCTGTCTTTTACCACCTTTCTGATCTTGCACCACTCTCTCGGCTTAATTGTAATGCCACCACCATGACGTCGTAACGGGTTCGCAGTTGACACGTCATGCCATGTACGTTTAACAGCTAAAAATGGATATTCGATTTGGTATTTTAAACCCACCAAGGTGTTGGATCATTGAGTATTACGATGTTTTACTTTGTGCATCATATAAAAAGGGAATATCACGTGACTGAACAATAACATCTGTTCTATCCAAAGACGTTGACACCTTTTAAACGACCAAAGGTATAGTGTGCAATGTGTAGGACACTCGTTAGTCCATGTGATTTGTGGTTATGGTCCAACACCCTCTCGTGAAACATGGTGCCCTTTATTTGGGACTAGTCACCAGGAAGAGTACCCGTCCCAAGGGACGGGAAATGCTGGCAAAGGTACCCCCATCCTCTCTCTTCTCTCCCCCACTTCCCTGTCCATTCCCCACTCTCTCTCTCTCCCACTTCCCTGCCCATTCCCCACTCCCCTGTCTCTCCCCCACTCCCCTGTCTCTCCCCCACTCCCCTGTCTCTCCCCTCTCTGCTGCTCCCCTGTCTCCCAGACTCCCTTCGTGTCTCTCCCCCACTCCCCATCTCTCACCCACTCCCCATCTCTCACCCACTCCCCTCTACCTCCCCTCACATCCCACTCCCTCCGCCACTCGCCATCTCTCCCCCACTCCCCTCTACCTCCCCTCACATCCCACTCCCCTCTACCTCCCCTCACATCACATCCCACTCCCTCCCCCACTCCCCATCTCTCTCCCACTCCCCTCTACCTCTCCTCACATCACATCACATCCCACTCCCTCCCCCACTCCCCATCTCTCCCCTACTCCCCTCTACCTCCCCTCACATCACATCACATCCCACTCCCTCCCCTACTCCCCTCCATCCCACTCCTTCCCCCACTCCCCTCTACCTCTCCTCGCATCCCGCACCCTCCCCCACTCCCCTCTACCTCTCCTCACATCCCACTCCTTCCCCCACTCCCCTTTACCTCTCCTCGCATCCCGCACCCTCCCCAACTCCTCTGTACATGTCCGTCTATATCGTTTTTAAGTGGCTTTAATTTCCTTTTTAGTTTTGTTTTTTACTTTTGCTATTCAGTTGTCATTTTTATTTGATATCTGATGGACCATGCTCGTTACAGAGTGCCGGTGCCGCTAAAGCAGCTTCCTGAGCAATGGTTATACTGGGTAGTTTGCCATTGCCTTCCAAGCAGGAATTTGGGCAGAAATGTGTAATTTGTTCAGGGTACCTGCGATAGCTCACCTACAATCCGTGAAGTACACTGTGGGGATCTTTAACGTCCATCAACTAATGTCAGAAGACGGGACGCCCAGTTTATCATTCATTGGACGGACGTCCCACATTGATGATTCACCGGGCTGATAGTTTATAGCTGGGTCGGGATTCAAACGCAGGAGAGACGGCGCAAAGGAAAGTGTGGGTACCTCGGAGGTCATCCTGTCTGCTGAGGTCGTACCTTCACGTTTGTTAATAATCATTGTTAATTGTTAATCATTGTTAATAATCGTATTGTTAAAGTCAACGGTAACCCCCCCCCCCCCCCTTCCCATGCCTCCTCCTCCCCCAAGCCCTCTCCCTCCCACAGATCTCCTGATGTCCCTGCTCTCCATCTTGTCTCCCGCTCCCATTATCATATGTTTTATGTGTCAATTTGTCTTTTTGTGATCAATGTTAGCTCTTCCACGAGCCTCGATCTTGTATATTTAAAAAAAAAACAATATAAAATAAGTAAAAATATAACAAAACAAACAAACAAACTGTGATTCCATGTTATAGCGGTATGGTATTACCATACTTACTTGGATTGACTTGGATACATTAAAAAGGTCTAATAAAAGTAGAATCCGAATCCAAAAAGATCACGACTGATGTCCCTGGATGGTGTGAAATAAAATCTGACATACAATAATTACCTCTAAAAGAGTTAAAAAATGCATTTTGGAGCCATTTTACCTCACGTCTAGTGGAGCCTATTATTTAATTTAAAAAACAGCTTTTTCCTAATTTTGTTCCGATTTCACTTGAGATTGACAATTATTTAGGCCACGAGTTCCGGATCGTGAAATATGAAATGAAATTTGGAATATCAGCTTTTAATGAGCCTCTACGATACATTAAATCTTGCCAGGAGCCAATCACATTGCACCCAGCCTCACACCAGCCAATTCGTGCAACCACAAACGGCCAAGTGGACAGCCATCTCTGTGTGTGTGTATGTATATATATATATATATATATATATATATATTGTTACGGCCCGCGGTTAAGGTGTTGTGTTTGCCGAGCGGATGGCCCCGCGGTCGTACAGTTACCCCGATTAACCCGATTCCCGAACGTTGGCCGATCGCGCCACAGATATTCAATTTGGAAACCTCTAAAGCGACCGAATGTAAAGAGGAAGAAGAAGACGTACAGAAGAGTAACGGGATTTATTATTTACACACACAAGCAAAAGGAGCAGTCAAAGTTATATACAGGGAACATGGAAAAAGCAGGTGACACAGTGAAAATACTAGCTTATACAAACTTAATTAAATACCCAGGACAGAACAAACAGAACAAACTCACGTACACAAGAAGGATGGAATGGCAGGAATGAATGCTGGAAGGAGGAATGGGAAGGTTCAGCTGGGGCAGATGGTTCGGGCTTGATCCCGCACGGGACGTCGGCTGGACCTCGACGGCCACCGATGCCACCGCTATCTGGTTCCCGCGGGGTAACGGGTTGAAGCTGCCTGGTGGAGTCAACGCTGCTTGTGGAGCCAAAGCTGCTTCTCTGGCTCACCTCAGGACGCGTCTGCCGTCTCTGGCGCAACTGCTTGTAATTGACCTTGAACCTTCTCTCACTTCAAAGCTCATCTGGATCTTCTCACGCAGTACCTTGCACGCGCGCTTTTATAACGCCTCCGGCGATCAAGCCGCCGGCCTTCAGGACACGCCCATCGGTGTGCTCACCTCGGCCCTGGTTGGTCGCGCGACCCTCTGGCTCCGCCCTTGATGAATACGGGCGGGCACGCCTTTCTTCCCCGACCCGAGCGCACATGTTCAATGGTGGTTTTGGAGGGGATGTAATATTGGCAATCGAGGCTTGGCCATGACGAAAGGGGAAATGGAGGTTTTGGGAATGGGAATGAAGAATGAAGGGAATCTATCTTATTTCACTTGGTGCAATGGAGTGTTATTTTAATGGAAGACACAGCCTTACCCTAACACACATAATAAGGATATAAGCTGTCGTGAAAATCAAGCTCAGACACGACTTGACCTCTGGGTAGGTTTAATATCATTTAGATCGGCAATTACATCCTGTGAAAATACATACATGGAACATACATGAGCATACATACATGAGCATAAATCAGGGCATACATGAGCAGCAAAGGGGTAGTCACCATATAACAATGGTTAGCGCAGCACAGCATTTGGGGGGGCGTACATACCATTCATACTACTGGATAATGTCACAGTGAGTCCCGCTGAAGTGTCCGCACGCCCCAGTTGTCCCGGGTCTTATAGACGGCCCCTTCCGTAGCGAGCACCCCTGGGTTCACCTTGGTATATTTTCACTACATTCTCCCCGCCGTTAAAACTATACTGCCGCTCGGCAGGTTGCCCAAGCATCAGCCAGCAATAAACGAAAAGGGCACGTCAATCCATGTCGATGGCAGGGTTACCGCATTTCAACCTGTTAGCCTGGTTAGCATCAACCCCCAGATATAGAAGTATTGAGGAGGAAATCTCAGTCAAGAAGATATCGAACCGAGCAAGCAGTGTTCATCCCAGGGAGAAGACGAAGAGCCCGTGGGTAGCAGTAGTCTTACTGTGGGGTAGTCGGCACAGCAGCTAGATGGATGAGGGGTACCTTAGCGTTACGCAACACATTGCATAAGGTGCGCCTTGACGAAGAGCGGCAGACCATTCGTCGCTAGGCAACATGTCAGGATGATGTGTAAACGTGTAAACCTCTTTACATTAAGTAAGAGTACCTGACAGGAGACCACTACAGTAAGTCCATTACAGTAAGTCTGTACCTGCCTTGGCTCCCAAGGGTACATACGCATTACAAACTCTCGTTCCGGCACGCGAATCTACCGTTGGCAGCGGTCGCACGAGACACGAGCGGCCTCTGAAGGCTGTCTGGACGACCGGCATGGCTGTTTACTACGACGCCCAAAACGACCGAAGCGTGCAGAACCCCGGGACGCATATGGCATCCTGTCCAGCTGTACAGCGCGCGCGGAGGATCGGAGAAGATCAGCAGACCGAGAGAGACTCCCGGCTGGAAACCATGTTTGGCCCAGCGTCGTCCCGGATGGATGGATAGTCTGGTGTCGAGATGATTGACATGCTAGATGATCCGGATGGATAGGCCATCCCCAGATGTCCGACCGATCCATCCATACAACGCCATCATTGCATGGCACGGAGCCAGCCGGACCACGGATGGATCGACCATCATGGAATGGCTCGGACCGACCATTCATGGACACAAAGTGCCCATCCAGGGCCACACAAGGGGCGAGGTGGGAGGCGATATACCGGACGGCACCCGGGCGAGCATCAATTAACCACCCGGGCACCTTGTGGCTCGATCACAGGGAGGGGCCATGTCGAGCAAATGGCCGCAGGCGCTCCCAAGGGGCGAGGTGGCCCGATCACAGGGAGGGGCCATGTCGAGCAAAGGCCGCAGGCGCTCCCAAAGGGGCGGGGTGGCCCGATCACAGGGAGGGGGCCATGCCGAGTGAAGGCCGCAGACGCCCCGTACCCGGAGCGACAGAGCCATGGGTCACGGTGTACCCCAGAAATATATCCATCGTCGCGCATAGTTAAGTAACACCAGCGCGACAGCGCGACATGCAAATTAGCATCATGGTCATCATGGTCATATCCCTTGGACATATCCACACATGCAAATTAGCATCATGGTCATATCCCTTGGACATATCCACACATGCAAATGAGCATCATGGTCATATCCCTTGGACATATCCACAAACCGTAAGATTAACATATCCACAAATCATATCCCTTGGAATAAGGAAATAATAAAGAAATAAGGAGGTGAGCTGCTAAGGCACCCGAACCTTCCCACCATAATGGATGCCGGCCCATAACATCACTGAGCCGCCACCGGGGGTGCAGCAGCGCGCTGCATACCAAAGACAGACGACCTTCACAGTCTGGGTCAGGCAGAGTCACAGGCAGTCCGGGCAGAGGGAAATGGTATCAGACGTGGCGTCTCGCAGGCTCGAAATGTACGAGCCAAGAGCTCTGTCCGATAAACAACGAGCTCAGAGTAAACAACGAGCCCAAGGTGGTACGGTGCCCCGTTTCATGCGCAGGTCACCGTGTACTCCCTAAACGACGCTGGCGCGCGACCCTGGCGCGCGACCCTGACATTTGGTACGTAGTCTACCAAGATACAGGGAAATGTTAACGAATCCCCGGCGCGCGACCCTGACATTTGGTACGTAGTCTACCAAGATACAGGGAAATGTTATCGTATCCCCTCCCCCGATGAGTACGCGGGTAGCACGCAAGTACGTTAATGACGCTGTAAAGCCAACGCGTGATATAGTCGATGACGTCATCAATTAGTTCGGGCGCGTGCGTGCGGGCGGGTTTGACAGCGAGTTCTAGCTGAGTGGCATCCCCAGACGGAGTAAAGTAGCACTCCGAAAACTAAAGTCTCGCGTCCATGGGCTGCAGCATGCGAGCGTGCGCGAGATCGGTATACGGAATAAGAACCCGGCCGACGGGCGAAAGTAATATCTAGGGCGCCCTCATCGTTTTCGGGTCAGAGCATGAAGGATGAAGAGGAGGCCATTTGGTCCGTCAAGCCCGCTCTACACCAACACCACGTAATGCAATCCAACGTTATCATATTAAAGTAATTTGGGGATCCGTTTGAGGATCGGGAACAACAACTCAGGTAAACCCCAGGACGACGAAGAACGATCATCTTATAGGAAACACATGGTATACACATGGCATACGCATAAGCCCGAGTGCCGTGAAAGGCTATGAAGGTCCCGCTCGACGTCCTTAGAAACGCATCCGTGCTGCGACGAGTCGTCGCATGGTGCCAAGCGAGCCTCCATGTAAGCGATTCCGGGCAGCGGAGCGATTCCGGGCAGCGGAGTTCGCCGGCCTCGGGGGAGTAGCTGCTACATGCAGGTGGGATTGCGACGGCCGCGATCAGAATCGCCGGCCTCACAGAGTGCTCGTCGCATGGTGCCAAGCGAGCCTCCATGGAGGCGATTCCGGGCAGCGGAGTTCGCCGGCCTCGGGGAGTAGCTGCTACATGCAGGTGGGACTGCGACGGCCGCGATCAGAATCGCCGGCCTCACAGAGTGCCCGCGAGAGGAACCGCATGCAAAGGGGCCCATCCAGTGAAGAGGCAGCACGCGCAACTGGCGCGTCGTGCATTGTAGTGATTCCATCCAGCGACGGTGCGGTGCCACGCGATGGGTGCCACGTGTAGGAGGTGATCGGAATCAGGATGGGATCGCGGGCCTCCCAGAGTAGTAGCACGCGATGGGTGCAGTGCACGTCGATTCGCGTGGAGGAGGTGGTTCCACCGAGTATCGAGTGGTCGGGGGTGAGCCGGTCGTGAGAGGCACGGCGCGCTTCCGACGAGCAGTGCGCGATTCGCGCGGAGGAGATGGGCCACAGAGTAGCGAGTGGTCGGAGTGGAGCCGGTCGTGAGAGAGAGAGAGACACGGCGTGATTCCGACGAGCAGTGCGCGATTCGCGCGGAGGAGATGGGCCACAGAGTAGCGAGTGGTCGGAGTGGAGCCGGTCGTGAGAGAGAGACACGGCGTGATTCCGACGAGCAGTGCGCGATTCACGCGGAGGAGATGGGCCACAGAGTAGCGAGTGGTCGGAGTGGAGCCGGTCGTGAGAGAGAGAGACACGGCGTGATTCCGACGAGCAGTGCGCGATTCGCGCGGAGTAGATGGGCCACAGAGTAGCTCCATGTTCCGCTGACCTCCGCTCGTCACGGAATCACGATCAGCGGAATGCGTGCCCCGCGCGGCCTTTCTGCAGACCTTTGCAAAAGGGCCCTTAGTGGAGCACAGGTGACACGTCGCCTCTCGGGCCGGCCAAGGAGCACAGGCGACACGTCGCCTCTCGGGCCGGGCATTCAGAGCGAGGATGCGGCCGATGTCCACACAAGTGACGTTTTGCATACCGGGCAGGCCGTGGCCGGGCAGCGGCGGCTGCAGTGAGGCCGGAAGCGGAATCCGCTTCCGGAGCTCCCCAGAGCCTCGGCCGTCATGGTGGTCGGGTCCTCCTCCGGAACCTCGGCGGTAGCCCTCTCAGGTCGCGCGCGTGTCGCGAGGACCCTGCCACGACCCGTGGGTGATCATATGCGGTCAATTGTTCTCGGGCATCTGTATACGCGTGCCAGCCATAGTGCCTTCTGTAAATGTCAGCTCCGCGACCTCCAAGAGACGGAGCCGCAAGACACCTGCGCGAAGCGATCGATCGATTCAAACGGTTGGCAGTCCGCTCGGTGCGGAGATGCCTGCCGTGCACAGCGCTCCATGTCGTTACGTTAGAGGCGCTTCGCCTCGGCTAGGGCCGTAACGTATGTCCCAAATCGAGTCATGGTCTTGAAAACAGTGTGATGGACCTTGGACTGTAACACGGACACGGTTGGCTCGGTCCCGTGAGCCGCAAAGTAAACTGTTGCAAGTAATTCTGCAGCGTGTTGAGCCAATGAGCAAACGCCTATGCAGATCCTTCAGCGTGTGGGTCGGCTCCGAGAATCGGCACCACGGTCCAGCTGGTGGGCAGCCATTCGGCGAAATAAATGATATTAAGTGTCGTGAAAATCAAGCTCAGACACGACTTGACCTCTGGGTAGGTTTAATATCATTTAGATCGGCAATTACATCCTGTGAAAATACATACATGGAACATACATGAGCATACATACATGAGCATAAATCAGGGCATACATGAGCAGCAAAGGGGTAGTCACCATATAACAATGGTTAGCGCAGCACAGCATTTGGGGGGGCGTACATACCATTCATACTACTGGATAATGTCACAGTGAGTCCCGCTGAAGTGTCCGCACGCCCCAGTTGTCCCGGGTCTTATAGACGGCCCCTTCCGTAGCGAGCACCCCTGGGTTCACCTTGGTATATTTTCACTACATAAGCTTCTGAACAAGGGTATTATAGTGTCCTTCAATGTATGCTTTATGGAATTAACTACCGGAACGCCCTTTGACCTTTATACACACTGGAGCAAGGAGGGCTCAGACTAAACCAATAATTCACAACCATTTACTATACAATACAACACAATCAAAAAAACTCAATCCTCATATCCGCAACAATATATATATATTTTTTTCACTTACACTACTCACAATAAGTTAGGGATATTGGCAGGTGCTTCGGTGTGGTTGATTTTGTGTATTAATTATGTTGAAAAAAGTTGTTGGTCCTAATTCTATGGTTATTAATGAGTGTGAAAAAACACAGCATTCTTGATTTCAATACCCTAACCCGAGAGTCAAGGATCCAGTCACCAAAATTTGAGAACCTGACATGACATACTATACTTTTTGTTTGTGTTTTTTTCTATTAATTTGGACATTAAGGTCCTCTGAATGAGAGGTCTGCTCTGTCGGAAACCTTGCGAAAAACATTTGTGGCCATTTTTGTATATGCAGCCTTTATTTTTTGACCGAAAAATGTGAAAGACAGTTTTTTTCTTAAAATCCTCAGTGGGTTGTGTAGGCTGTCTTAAATGCATCCCAGATAAACAGAACCAAAACACATGTGTTGACAACATAAAGTTGAGAAATACACTTACAAAACCTTTCCAAATGATTTAGAATCATTTTTTGTCAAAAGCGCCCCCGATTTTTTTTGCATTTTTTCATTATTTTCATCTTGCTAAAAAAAAATTGTGGCCAAAGGACCCAGATGTGGTTGAACAGTCAGTTCAGTACTGCATGGATGTGTCAAGAAAGCAGGGCCAAGAGTTCACCATCATCACATGCGACCAAGCAATCTATAAAGTGGTTCTGGGTCTGCAAAAGAAGAACCCCCAGAAGTATGCCAAACTTATCTTGCGCATGGGTGGCTTCCATATTGCTCAAAATTTCTTGGGGGCAATTGGGCATTTGATGCAGGCCACTGGAATCGAAGACATCATGGTAGAAGCTGATGTCTGTCTCCGTGGAACAGCAAACAAGATCATCAGTGGGAAAGACTACTACGCAATGCTGTGTGCCCACACCATGGTGCATGCAGTCATGCTTGCCCTACACTGGGAAGCATTTGCCAGATGGTTGATCATTGAAGAGAAGGACCTGGAGTGCATGTCTGTGCTTGCCATCAATGTCCAGCTACTCCTAGATGCCCTGTCAGAAAAGGATGTAGAGAAGGCATCTTCTACATGTGCTGATGCAACCGACCAACTGAAAAAGTTGTCACGTTTGATGGCTGAGTTTGATGAAGTATGTACGTCACCTACCACAAAGCTATGGCTAATGTACATGGACATGGTGATGATTCTGAAACGGTTCATCCACGCTGAGCGTGCAGACCTGTGGGAGGAACACCTGGCTGAAGTAGAAAAGATGTTACCATACCTTGTAGCTGCTGGCCACTACAAGTATGTATCCTGCCTGCCCCACTACCTAGAAGCAATTCGAAGCCGACCGACACTGGCTCCGAACATTTGGGTCATTTGGAAAGGTTTTGTAAGTGTATTAGTAGTGTAATAATGTTGCTTCTGGGACACCTCCGTTTAACATGGGAAATCCCTATCTAATGTCATTTACCCCCTTGTCTTTTTCAAAAATCATAAACACCTCTATTTCTCCCACCCTCATCTTTATGAACCTTTTGTCTGTAGTACCTATCCTTAATGTTGTTCATTAGACCACTCAAACACTACAAATATTTGTTTTCTCTTATAGACCTATCATCCTTCTTCTACATATCATCTGGCAGATTAATCTTTGACCCATTCACTTCCATATTGACCCTAAACACCTATATTTCTCTCACCCTGTTCTTTACGAACCTTCTAACCTTTTGACATGTTATCCTTATTCATTAGACCACTTAAACACCTGTGATCCTTCTGACCTCATGGACCTTTTAACCTTTTACTCTTAATATCATCTGGTGAATATAACCCACTCAAACAACGACCCTACAAATATTTGTTTATGCGTGGGAAATAATTTAATTCTCCTACAACTCTCTTCACCATCTAATATATTAACAAAAAATATGTTTGAGTTTGGTTCTTTATTAAGATATTTTAACTGAGCTAAGATAAAATGGTAAACCTCCCTCAATGTTCTTGTTTGAGCGCCTCCAGTGCCACATACCATTTTTTGGTAAGCTCCGCCCATTTTTTGGTAAACCACGCCCATTTTTTACTAAGCCCCGCCCACTTTTTGTTAAGCCACGCCCACTTTTTACTAAGCCCCGCCCACTTTTGCTAAGCTCCTCCCACTTTTGCTAAGTCCCACCCACTTTATAAACTCTTCAGCATTGTATCATTTCCAGGTAATACATTACATCATTTTCAGGGAATTTCCATCACATCATTTCCAGTTAAGACACGCCCAGGGAATTTCCACAGGAAGACACACCCAGTCCTTATAAAAGGCACCGACCACACAGGCTTTTTCAAACACGCTTTCTGCTTCACTTGAGAATGGACTACTATGCCGAAATGGAATGGGATAACTTTGCTATTCCATGGAGTCCTACTACCTGTGTAGAACTCAACCTTCAGATTGATGAACTGGACTCGAACCTCTTATCAATGGAGGTAAGTTTGTTTATTTATTTATTTATTTATTTAATTTTTTTTTTTTTTTTTTTTTTTTTTTTTTTTAAGATGAGACTCGTGTAAGAGTTAACAAAGTTTATTTTAATATTCATAGAGCTTGATTTATACAAATAAAAAATATTGTATTAAATTAATACATTGTTATTTTCTTTCACAGGAAATTGTATCTGAGATACGAAATGAAAATTCTGCTTTTAACACAACTTGGGATGAAGTTATTTTTTTGTTTGAAGACATTTTGAACAACCAAGACCCCCAGAACGAGTTCTACCTTGATGACCCAGCCAAAGAGTTATACCTTGGAGATCCACAAAATCCTGAAAAAGAGTTTTACCATGATGATACTTGTTGTGAGTTATCAAAACAAAACCCACTGAACAAGTTCTACCTTGATGAGCCAGAATACAAGTCATACATTGGAGACCCACAAATTTCTGAAAATTGGGAAAGGAGAGTTCTCCCTGATGGTCCGCAGTTATACTATGTGAGACACATCATAGAAACCCTAAAAAATTGGGCAAGGAGAGTTCTCCCTGATGGTCCGCAGTTATACTATGTGAGACACATCATAGAAACCCTAAAAAATTGGGCAAGGAGAGTTCTCCCTGATGGTCCGCAGTTATACTATGTGAGACACATCATAGAAACCCTAAAAAATTGGGCAAGGAGAGTTCTCCCTGATGGTCCGCAGTTATACTATGTGAGACACATCATAGAAACCCTAAAAAATTGTGAAATGGGAATTCTCCCTGATGGTCCGCAGTTATACTATGTGAGACACATCATAGAAACCCTAAAAAATTGGGAAAGGGAAGTTTTCCCTGATGGTCCGCAGTTATACTATGTGAGACTTATCACGGAAACCCCCAATATTTCTGAAAATTGTGGTTTTACCTTGGGGACTTGGAAAGATGGTTATATTTTTGGAGACTCGGAATGGGGGTTTTGTTTTGATGACTCGGAATGTGATACCTATCTTGGAGGCTCAACAGGAATGTGGTTATACCTTGGGAACTTGGAAAGTTGGTTTTATTTTGGAGACTCTACCTGTGGGGTTCCTCTTGGAGACTCTTTGGATTCTAAAGCAATGAACAATGTTCTTTATTTAATGACGCTTGATTTAAGCAATATCAAGAAAGTTCGAGGAAGAAAATGCTGGAAAATTCTTTCTTCCCATTTCTACTTCTTCAAACTTAAAAGCCTTGAAAGACAGAATTGGAGGAAGAGGAAAAAAAAAAAAAAGAAATACGTATTTAAAAAAGAAGAAAAGAAAGATTATGTTAGGGTTTGGGTGGGATTTTGAATGTGAGGGTTAGGGATGGGGTTGGGTTAGGGTTGGGATTTTGAATGTGAGGGTTAGGGTTGGGGTTGGGTTAGGGATGGGGTTGGGTTAGGGATGGGGTTGGGTTAGGGATGGGTTGGGTTAGGGTTGGGATTTTGAATGTGAGGGTTAGGGTTGGGGTTGGGTTAGGGATGGGATTGGGTTAGGGTTGGGATTTTGAATGTGAGGGTTAGGGATGGGGTTGGGTTAGGGATGGGGTTGGGTTAGGGATGGGGTTGGGTTAGGGATGGGTTGGGTTAGGGATGGGTTTGGGTTAGGGATGGGGTTGGGTTAGGGCTTGGGTTGGGTTAGGGTTTGTATATTATTATGACTCACTCGCACATACACACACACACAAAAGTTAAGCCCCAACTAAAAAGTTGTGGGATTCTGTGTTTGGGGTTCACAGATTTAAAAACGTATCCCCATTATACACACACAAAAGTTAAGCCCCAACTAAAAAGTTGTGGGATTCTGTGTTTGGGGTTCACAGATTTAAAAACGTATCCCCATTATACACACACAAAAGTTAAGCCCCAACTAAAAAGTTGTGGGATTCTGTGTTTGGGGTTCACAGATTTAAAAACGTATCCCCATTATACACACACAAAAGTTAAGCCCCAACTAAAAAGTTGTGGGATTCTGTGTTTGGGGTTCACAGATTTAAAAACGTATCCCCATTATACACACACAAAAGTTAAGCCCCAACTAAAAAGTTGTGGGATTCTGTGTTTGGGGTTCACAGATTTAAAAACGTATCCCCATTATACACACACAAAAGTTAAGCCCCAACTAAAAAGTTGTGGGATTCTGTGTTTGGGGTTCACAGATTTAAAAACGTATCCCCATTATACACACACAAAAGTTAAGCCCCAACTAAAAAGTTGTGGGATTCTGTGTTTGGGGTTCACAGATTTAAAAACGTATCCCCATTATACACACACAAAAGTTAAGCCCCAACTAAAAAGTTGTGGGATTCTGTGTTTGGGGTTCACAGATTTAAAAACGTATCCCCATTATACACACACAAAAGTTAAGCCCCAACTAAAAAGTTGTGGGATTCTGTGTTTGGGGTTCACAGATTTAAAAACGTATCCCCATTACATTTTATTTATTTATTTATTATTTTCAAGGGTATTATCTGCTTACTTGTGTTTTTTGTAATTCTTGTGAGTAAAATGAACCCAAGATTTCTTCTCCATTTAAATCATATAATTTGTAGGTCCAAGGGACTGTATCCATTACATCAATGATTTTAAATAATTCACGAGTCCATTTTTGTGTATAACCTTTCTCAAAATGACTTTTCCATTTGTATATTCTTACAATATCACCAACTTTAAACTTGGGCTTTCTCAAATTAATCTCCTTTTCATATTCTAATTTTGTAAATGTTTCTGATGGTTTTGATTGTGTTGATGAATGAACTGTATTATTGTAATTATCTACAATATCCTGAATTAAATACACCCATTTTTGAGAACCGAGTTGTGTGAATTTTTTATATAATTTCTCTTTTAAAGTACGATTAAAACGCTCAATAACAACTGCCTTTCCTTCATTAAAGGTGCTGTATAATTTAATACCCTTCCCCTTAAGAAATTTCATGAATATTTTGTTATAGAACTCTGTTCCCTCATCAGTCCATAACTTCTTTGGTTTCCTTTTATCCCGATCAAATATTAGCTTAAAGGCTAACATTAAAGTATCACCCCTTTTATTTTTTAAAGGGACAACCCAGGCAAATCTACTCCTCAAATCAATAACGGTTAAAGCATACCTGTATCCCCTGTCATTATTCAATTCAATTAAATCAGCGGACCATATGTGGTCAGTGTATTTAGAATAAACCTTCCTTCTTTTAAACTTTGTGATTATAGGTTTGTGTAATTCTTCAGCCAAAAGCTCCTCAGTCTTGATGACATCATTAGAGCCTAATAGTTTTTTGAGGAATAACCAAGACCAAGTTTCAATTTAGCATTTATCAAATTTCTCACAATAAACCTATCAACTTTCTCTCTCAACGTTGGATTTTGTATCAAAGACAAATTATACAACATTTCGCTGTCGGCTTTATGTTTTTCAGTCAACGTAGTGGTTTTCCCATAAGCAATATCATGCTTCATACACACTTCGTCAACCCTATTTGTAGGTTTAGACCAAGGTTTAGGATTGTCAGCCTCATCTAATCTTTTATCCAAGTTTGTTCCTGGACCACAGAAAGAATACCCTGGAAGGTGTAATTCCCCTGGAATTCCAGTTGTTGTAAATTTACTTCCTGACAGAAACTTTTGTATGTCTCCTCCTCTTTTAGGAGAGATGAATTGGCACTTTTTAGAGCCACATACTTGACATATTCCTTTTTGATAAACTCTATTATTTTTAGCTTTAACATAAGAGATATTTTTAGATTTAGTTTTCTTTTTACATTTGAGACAATAACTCATATTTATTTATCAGAAAAATTCCGACAGAGTATCAAAACCTTTTTGGTTTTCAACATATACATTTCAATCTTTATTTTTAAAACATAAAGAATCCTAAGGAATGCCTTCACTCTCTCCTCCATTTATTTACAAATAAAAACTAACTAAAGTCAATGACACCAACATCATCAATCACATAATCTTTTCCTTCTTCTTCTGCTTCTTCTTCACCACTTTCTCGTTTAAATCTCCTCCCTGAAATTGAAGACATTGACGTTCTTATTTTTGAAACCATTATCTTCATAAGAGTTGTTAATTCTTTAATTTCCTCTTCGGTGCGTTGAGATTGATTTATTTGCTTTAATACACTCAATCTTTTATGAATCTCAATGATTTCCATCTTTTTATATTTTTCCTCCCTCTCTCTTTGCTCCCTCTCCTCCTCCTCCATTTTCTCCCTCTCCTCCTTCTCCTTTTTCTCCCTTTTCTCCCTTTCCTCCTTCTCCCTTTTCTCCCTTTCCTCCTTCTCATTTTTCTCCCTCTCCTCCTTCTCCTCCTTTTTCTCCCTCTCCTCCTTCTCCTCCCTCTCCCTTTCCTCCTTCTCCTTTTTCTCTCTTTCCTCCTTCTCTTCTTCAACTCCTTCCTCATCCCTTGCTACCCTTGAGTTTGAACCCCAAAGAATATTATACATATACTCATCTGGATTTTGAGATATTCTTGTATCTATAATTATTTTTCTCATAATAGGATACCAATAAGATTTGTTGACGATTTCTAAAAGAGTTTTATATTTCATAACTTTGAGAAGTTCATTTTTATTTAATATTTTAAACAAGTCTCTATTTGTGGGTTTAACAATATCAGTATAAGGCCAGTTTTTAATGACAAAATTCCCATGTATATGCTCCAAATCATAAGGTATGTAATACCGAGCACCCTTTTCTTGTAGGTATCCTTGAATACAAAAATTATAATTCTCTTGTAGTCTTCTTCCTGCCATTTATGTATCAGAAATATATGTGAGATTAATATTATGACAGGTAATACCACCCCATCTTCCCACTACCAAATCGGTTTGTATTCCTCGGCTTTCTATCCTTATCTCATTACCTTCCTTCTTTGTCATGCGAACCATCGCTATACTATCATATATTTTTCTTTTCTTAAAATCACGTATTTGTTGTTTACTAATTGTACTTCCACATAAATCCTTATCCTCACCAAGTGGATAATATTCTTCTTTACGAGACTGATTTAAATCATGTAGGTCTTCTATGTTTATTGAAAAAGACCAATTATACCCTAAATCAGGCATATCATACCCCCATTTATTAATTCGCATATTAACTAAATGTCCTTCTTTATAAAATTCAATTGTAAGCAGGTAGTTAAATTCAATGAGGAAAGGTGTATGGTCAGTATAACCAGGTGTTGTGGTTGTAAATTTTACTTCTTTCACAAAACGTGCTGTTTTCTTTAAAAATATATATTGTGATAAATCACTTAATCTAATTAAGTCATTCGCATCTGTAGGGTTTGGATAATTGATTAATTTATAAGTATTCTTCATATTAATATTTTTACTTACACTATATTTTTGTCGTTCAGCCTGTGCCTTTGTATAATAATTTGATAAATCAATATCCTGAGAGGATTTTCCAAAGATAGAACCATCTTTTCCAACATAAGTCATTTATATTAGATTAAAAATGATATCATAAAAATTTTCATTATTGTTGAGTTGAAATAATACATATAAACATAATTGACCACAACATTTAGAATTAATTTCTTGAACTTGAAATGTTTGATAAACACCATTCTGTAAGAATTGTATTACTTCAACAGGTGGTGGCATACCATAACTATCAAAATAATATTTATCCTGACTATTATGAATACAAACCCAATGAGAACCATTCTGTGTGTCTAAATTCATAATAATATTCTTTGTATTCTTATTTATATGTATTAATTCATCTCTCATACAGATTACCACATTATCAATTTTTAGTGTTTTACAATACTTGGCTAGTTCTATATTTGACGTTGTATTCTTTCCAAATTGTTTAAACCATTTATCCATTTATTTATGAGAAAGATACAATCCATTACCCCGTTTAGTTAGTTTAACACCCGCTTGAGCGATAGAGGAAAGCATATCACCAACCAACAATCTAGCTTTATCAGGTAGACTTTCAAGTTTTTGAGCAAAATCTACAATTACACCACTTCCACTAATTTGTTTCTCCAACTCCTTGTTATGTCTTTCCAATTCTTTTTGAGCTTTTAGTTGTGCCTTCCTTTCGTTAGCAGTTTTTACCGCTGCTGAAATACCACCAGTCAATGCTCCCGCCGCACTTAAACCAGCAAATAAAGGAATTAGAAACGGGAGAAATCCTCCTCTTGACTCGTCTATTGAATATTTCTTTAACATAGGTTTCGTCATTTTAATTTTAAGTGATCCAACATCATTTAGTGTTTTTACTTGTGTGTGTGTGAGTAAAACATCAATTCTTACAGCTCCTTTTCTTTGAATTGTATTAACATTAATAATACAAGGCTTTTGATTTTGAATACAAGATGTTAATTTATTAAGATTGATTTGATTAACATATACCCCTACCATTTATTTATGAGAAAAAACCTATGTGATATTAATCATAACACCATTATCTGTATTAATCTGTAATTCTGTTTCCTCCAAAAGCAAACAATAAGCATCAACTTCTTCATTCTCCCCTCTTTCAATGTATAGAGAAGTATCCACTCGATTAGACTTTATAGTTTCCTTTTGAGAACTCAGGTCAATTGCGTAGATTGTATAAAGTTTTTGAAACGCAACCATATCCAAAATAGGATCATTATTACCATTACTTTCACACACCTTTTGGTAGGACTTGTAGGCTTCCGCATAATCATTTTTTTCCCAATCAATTTCCAATCTATCTCGCGGATAAAATGTGCCATCAAGAGAAACCCGAAGTTGTTTCACCTTAGCATTATCACTCAGCGCATTATTCTTATTAGTACCGTCCTCTCCATCTGGTTTTTTAAAAATGAGCCAGAGGTATCGTGGCTTTCCTTGAAGAACACCCAAATTCCAAGTGTAGGTAGTGTGTTCCAGTTTAACGTGTTGACATCTTCTTTTAAGGTATGATACATTTAGCGGTTTCTTTGAGTTAAGTCTTCTATTTAACATCTCTTCCGTTTTAAGATTAGGAGTATATTCACTGATATACCAACACAAATCATTAATAACAAATTTATTGTTGTCTCCAAAAGCATTTTCATCCCCAAAAAGCAACCTATTTACATTATCATTCCTTTGTAGTTGAAATCTAATTTTAAGACCATACAAAACTTTATCATAATCGCAAAATCCAAATATACCTTTAAGAGGTACTGCTACGGTAAAACTATTAACTGCTTTTGTTTCATCATTATACATTGACTTCCTTTGACTATAACCAGGGTCTGCGTTTGTACCCGTTGACATATCAGGAATAAAACCTTCAACAGCTCCCTTACCCATTCTATCACTAAACGAATATAGTGTAAATTTCATCATTTCAGATGTAGCAGAGACATAATCAACCGCTTCAACCTCTTGTGTTCCAATATACAGGCGGACACTGTCAAACATTTTCCAGAAGAAATCATTTACGAGTGTAGCATTAGTATTATTCGCAGCCTTAGTGAATTTAAATTTACACAGCAAGAAACTATCAGCTATATTCAAGTAAGTTTGTTGATTATTTATTTCAAAACTTTTTGTTCCGTTTGAATTCCAGTCTGTTCCTGTTATAGCATTTACCTTAAAATAGTCTTCCTTTTTAGTGGAGTTTGAAATGATAATCGTATCATCCAAATCATAGATACTATCAATCGCTTCCATACTTGTATTTATATAGCATTAAAATTGTTGAAACCCTGACCCAAGTATTTTAATGATTTTTTGTCGTTCTTGTGAAGATAGTTGAGTTTTACCTTTTTTTATTTCTTTGATTGCTTGTAATTTATGAGACTCCTTTTGAGCATCTTTTATACTCTTTATAGCACCCGCAACGGAGCCCACGGCAGAAGCAGTTGAATCAATTAGGTCTTTATGTTTAAGGATGGTTGAACCAATACCCATTAGAGTATCAAATATCCCATCTCCTTTATTTCGAAATTGATGACCTACACCTCGTTGTCTCTTAGGTTTATAGTATCCTCTACCCACATACCTTGTATAGTCTGGTGAAAGGAACATGCCCTCCCCTGTAATTATTTTATATTTTCCCAACTCGTGTTTTCTCACAATAACCATTATTTATTTATTGAAAAACTTCACGTAGGTGAATTCTGATGGATATAATTTCATCATTAAAGGATATCATACGATTATCTTGGTCGGTTATCCTAAAACTTACTCTGTATATGGTTTTTCCTGACACAGGTAAATAGACAAGATTTTTTGGTTCCATATTAAATTTATAACCAATCGGGGTTGAGTATGCACTGAATGAAAATATTGTATTTGTTCTTATTCCATCGTTATAAGCACCATCAATCAAATCACAATGAATTAAAACTGAATTTATACCGGAGGATATTTGGATAACATTATCACTGTAAAACGTCCCGTTATTTTCAATCTTTTTTGAAGAGAAACCCAATAGCTCTCTAAACGAATTTTCAATCGTGAAATCAACTTTATAATTATTTTTAAGTTTAATAGTTGATTTTGAAGTGTGTTTTTGAATATCTATTACAATATTTTTTGGTTCATCACCTTTTTCTTTCATAAGGCGAGAGACTTCTGAAGATATTTGAGAAATCTCGTAAGCTCCAGGTGAAACGGTTATAGTTTTATATCCACTTCCTGGATTATAACTAAACTTGTTGTTTTTCTCTGTGATATTAAAAAGGGTATTGTAAGTTTCCATTGACAACAAAGATGCCTCATATGAGGTAAGGGGGTCAAGTTGTAGTGGGTAAGGGAATGAAGCTGTGTAATCGCTCGTTGTGAAATTAAAACTAAGAATTGTGCTTCTCATCTTATTTAATATCTAATAAAATATCTTTGTATTGACATTTATTAATTATTTTCATGTTCATCAACTGATCTAAAATGGCTGAGGATTCATTAAAACAATTGTTGTTTCCAGCCTTCTTACTACCTAACAACAATAATAGCCTATTAACTAATTGTGATGGGTCATTTGGAAGAAAACTAACACCCGAACCAAGCTTACTTAAAGCATCAATAATATGTTTCTCCTTCTCATTCTTCTTACTTTTACCAGCAACAGAAACTCCATAATCAAGTGCATTTAGCAACTCAATATATACCCTATCTTCCTCTCTTTCCATATCAAGTGGTTCCTCAAAATATTTTGAACCGCTGAATCCGGGGTTTGTTAGAAGAAACATTAATCTTGGAGTTAATTTAACATTTGGTTGAGTAGAACTCAAGAACATCAATTCATCATTAAATATCAATACCTTTTCTTCCACAAGATGAAACACTGCTGGTTCTTCTGTTGGAATGAGACCTGCTCTGGTTTTTGAACCCGCCGAATATTCATTGTTTTGAAGAGCTTCCACAACATAATTAGGGGGTTGATTTACCTCCTCAAGTTTCCGAAATAATCCCTCGTCATCATATTCTAATTCACCAAGTTCTTGTTTTGTTATCTGACTAAAATCTTTGAGCATTTGAAGTTTTTTCGGAGTAAATTCTACCGTGGGAACTGTAGGTGAGTGTTGAGTTTTCAAAAGTGGTTTAAAGAATTTCTCTTGTTTTCTTTCAAAGGCTTCTTCACCAGTTAGTTTCTGTCTCCGTTTCTTCTTTATCTCTTCCTGTTGTTTAACAACTTTTGAAACTAATTGTTGATGTTCCTTAAACTTTCTTTCTCTTTCTTCGGTATTCATTTTCTGTATTTATTTATTGAAAAATATCATTTAGTATCTCATCTTGTTTCACAACAATATATTTATATTTTCCAATCGTGTGTTTCATATAATTTTCAAATTCTTTTTTACTACATAACGTAGAGCAATTATCTCTCCAAAAATTATTTACATCTATTGAATTTAACTTAAATAAAATAAAAGTATTGGCATTGTTTCTTATTGAGCGTCGAGGGAGTTGAAAATATGATTGACTAAGATATATACAATTACAAGAAGAATGTCTCCCTCTTGTATAGTAGCTATCCATTACTGTTTGGTTTCTCTCATTAACACAATCATCAAAGATGACGAGGTTCTTTTTTGATTTATCTAAATCTTGAGGTGAAGGTATATCATCCGTATTATCACTGAGAATACAAGTTATGGGTTTCGATTTTGATTTCTGTGTATCACAAAATAATTGTATTATATCTTCAATATTATAATCATTCAGTTTGTTTTGAAGTTTAAATAAACCGATAATGTCTTCCTTTTTAAGACCTGCATTAAAACCCTGTGAGAGTAGTTGATACTCGGGTTGAAAACTTGACTTTGTAAAAATTATTAAATTATCATAATCTAAAAAATTAGAACCAAGGAGCATCTTTAAAAGTAAACAGGTTTTTCCACATCCGCTTGAACCAACTATTAGACATCTCAATGAATTTGGAATGTTTTTATGGTTATTAAATTTTATCTTATTTTCCCAAACGGGTAAAAAATCATTCATTTATATATTTGGAAAACAAGTTATCCAACTTTTTTTGAGCTATTTGAGAAACTCTATATTTTATCCTGAGTTCGGGTTTAATTTCAAAATAATCCATTATTTTATTTATATAGTATCTTGTATTAACATTTCCATTAAAATTATTTTGAATAATAAATATCATTAAACCCTTATACATTTCCTCAATACAATTAGTCTCTTCCCTTGAAAGAAATGGTGTATTATCATCACAATACTTAACATTCATCTCTCTTATTAATCTTGTAAAGTAATTCATTTTTGGTTCTAATTTAAAAGAGTTATATATTTTTTTATATTTCTTATTATCATTAATTAAAATTAAATCACAGAAAATACATTGTTTATATGAATCCTCATCATTAAGCCCCACTCTATCACAAGCCGGACAATTCTCTAATTTATCATATGGAGAGTCTGGAAATTCTAAATATCCTTCAGAACTTATCATATTTATGTGGTAAATTTTTACTTAAACTAAACGCAAGTTTATTCATTAATAAATACAATGTTTCAAAGCACAAAAGACAAATTTCAATCAATCTCTACTTCGGTGGAAGATATAGAAAAATATGTCAAAGATGTTAAATTGAACAAAGATAAATATGGAAATTTTTGGGTAAAACCAGTTATGGAAAATAACATGAGCCCCTCTATTTCATTTAAAGGAAGAGCTCTAACTATACCTGGAAAGACATCCATTAAAGTAAATCTAACAAAAGTTTCTCCTCTACTCCTGGCAATTTATTCAAAGCTTGAAAAAGTGATTGACCACGATACTTTGAAAAAGAATGATAAGACCATTAATAATTCTAGAGGAGACATTTGTATTTTCTTTAATAATCCAAAGGGTGTAGATCTAAGTAAAATGAATGATGTTAATATTTCTGGTGAAATGTCATTTCGTTCTATGATAGTTAGAGATTATTTAAAGATAACTTTTGATATAAAAATTGTAGAGATTGAATCTGTTAATGAAAGAAAGTATATAGATATTGATGGGAATATTTTTCTTGCTAATTAAATATGAGTCAATACAGCAGTGAAGATTTTACTATTTCATTGAACTCAGACGATAGTGATGATAGTATTTCATTGAACTTGGACGATGGTGATGATAGTATTTCATTGAACACAGATGATAGTTATGATACTAATAGTTTGTGCTCAAATGATAGTTATGAGAGTAGCTTTATTGATGACTCTGAGTATGATTCTGAGTATTCATGTGATAGTTATGACTTAGATGATTCTGAGTGAAAAAGTGTTTTAGTTTAAGCACAGCGATATATATAAAACGGAGCTGTAAAGCTCAAAAGTGTTTTATTTTAAGCACAGTGATATATATAAAACACCACGTTTTCTCACGCTATAAATATGGTTTATTGTGATACTTGCGAGAAGGAAGTAAAATATTATAAACAACATATTCTCACCGCAAAACATACATACAACATTTTAAACAAACTTTCCCCTCTTCCACCTGAAACAAAACACTGTTCTACATGTAATAAAAATATCCTCAAGAAAGGCTTCAAAATACATCTTAAAACAAATCTACATTTATCAAATTTTATCACAACTAAAAACTCTGATGGAGCATTCAAAGGACATATTAAAATAAGAGTCTTTAACTTCAAACCTCCTGAACCAGAGTCTATAGTTGATGCTGTAGAAATAGTTAAACCTGCTGTTCAAACGTTGATTGAAAAAACACTAAAGGAAATGAAACCACTTAAATTTTATATGGGAGTAAAATTAGAAATGACAAAGGATGAAGGAGTTATAGATGCACCATACATGAGAACTGAGCCACACTTTATATCTTCATATCAAGATTTTAAAACATCAGGAGTCTATGATGAACTTATTAAACAAGAGCAAGATGTGGATAATTCAATCGTAGGAAGTGGATTCAATATAGGAAAAATTATTTACATAGACATTCATATTCTTAAATCAGATCCTCTAAAAGCTTCTTCTTACATTGATTTACCCAGTGTTATCAAAAATAGAAAAGCAGTTATCAATATCAAAAATAAAGACAATAAATGTTTTCTCTGGTCTATTTTAGCACACTTACATCCTCCACATTTTCATGATGAAAGAGTATCTCATTATAAAAAATATGAGAATACATTAAATACGAAAGATCTAAAGTTTCCGATGACTTTAAATGATATTCCTAAATTTGAAAAGATGAATAATTTATCAGTTAATGTTTATGGTCTAACAGAAACAAACAACATTCAGGTTTTAAAGCTTTCTGACAATTGTAAACAAACTCATATTAATCTTCTATATTTTAATTCAGACGAAAATTCACATTATACATACATCAAAGATATTGCTAAATTAATAAAACCACAAGTCTGTAAGAGAACAAATAAAATATATATTTGTTTGCGTTGTCTTAACTTCTTCAATTCACAAGAAAGATTAGATAAACATTCAAATTATTGTGGCGAACATAAATCAACGGTAATCAATATGCCTAAAGAAGGCTCAAAGATCACATTCAAAGATGAAAATAAAAAGATCAAACATCCATTTGTTATATATGCTGATTTTGAAAGTATTTTAGAAAAAATTGATACTGCTTCTCAAGATCCAAAAGAATCATACACAAATAAATATCAAAAACATACTCCTTGTGGTTTTTGTTATTATATCAAATCATCCGTTGGTGATAAATATAACAAGTTAGAGATGTATAGAGGCTCAAATACCCCAGAGGAGTTTGTGAAACGACTAGAAAAAGACTGTGTTCGATTAACCAAGATAATGAGAGAAACCAATAAACCAATGTCCTTAACAAGTAAAGAAAAAAGGGAATTTATAAAAAACAATGTCTGTCATATTTGTGAGGAGAAAATTGGTAAAGGTCTAAAGGTTAGAGACCATTGTCATCTCACTGGTAAATATAGAGGTCCGGCTCATCAAAGTTGTAATATTAATTATCAACTCCCCTCTTTCATTCCTGTCTTTCTTCATAACAACGCTCATTATGATACACATCTATTTATCAAGGAACTCTCAAAGACTTCTGGAAGTATCTCAGCAATTCCAAACACGGATCAGAAATACATTTCATTCACAAAAACAATTCACACATCTCCTATTACTCATATCAGATTTCTTGATACATTTAAATTCATGGCAAGTCCATTGGTTAACTTGGTTCAAAATCTAAAAGAGTTTCCATGTCTTTCAGAGTATTTTTTAGATAAAGATTTTCTAACACAAAAGGGAATTTACCCCTATGACTATATGGACTCATTTGAGAGATTCAATGAAACACAACTTCCTTCAAAAGAAAATTTCTATAACAAATTAAATAATAGTCATATATCTGATAAAGATTATGTACACGCACAAAATGTTTGGGAAAAATATAACATCAAGAATCTTGGCGAGTATCACGATTTGTATCTCAAAACTGATGTGCTTTTATTGGCCGATGTATTTGAAGCCTTTAGATCTGTTTGTCGCACTGGATATGGATTGGATCCTGCTCACTACTACACAGCACCTGGATTGGCCTGGAGTGCGATGTTGAAAATGACAAAACAAGATTTGGATTTGATAACCGATGTTGATATGCTTTTGATGATTGAAAAGGCAAAAAGAGGTGGAATTTCACAAGTCTGCTCGAGTAGATACGCAAAAGCAAATAACAAATATCTTCCAAATTATGATCCAACGAAAGAGAGTTCTTACTTGATGTACTATGACGCAAACAACCTGTATGGCTGGGCAATGTCTCAGGCTCTTCCTTATGGAAAACTTAGATGGGTAAAGGAAAAAGACTACAAAAACGTTTTACAAGATGTATGTATCTCTACACAAAAAGAATTGGATGAAGAAAAAGTTGGTTATTATTTTGAAATTGATTTAAAATATCCAGAGGAACTCCATAACCTACACAAAGATCTCCCATTTGCTTGTGAGAAAGAAAGTCCAAAGAAAGAATGGTTGAGTGATTATCAACGATCGTTTGATATAGGTGAATCAACAGAAAAATTACTTACTACATTATATAACAAGAAAAATTATGTTCTACACCAAAGAAATTTGCGACAATATTTATCAAAAGGTCTAAGAGTAGAGAAGATCCATAGGGTTCTAAAGTTCAATCAAAGTCATTGGTTAAAGGGGTACATTGATTTTAATACACAAAGAAGAACAGAGTCAAAAACAGATTTTGAGAAAGACTTTTATAAATTGATGAATAATGCGGTCTTTGGTAAGACTATGGAGAATGTGAGGAAAAGACAAAATATCAGACTATCAACATCTTGGGAACAAGCATCAAAATTAATTAATAGACCGAGTTTTACTCGAGCTGAGGTCTTTACTGAGAACTTTTGTGCGATCCATTTGATTAAAGAGAGTATTGAAATGAACAAACCTATTTATATTGGGACAACAATTCTTGATTTATCAAAGTCATTAATGTATGATTACTTTTATAATAACTTGAGGAAGAAATATCAAAATGATGTTAAGCTACTTTATATGGATACAGATAGTTTTATTTTGAAAATTAATACCAACGATGTTTATTCAGACATGAAAAGAGACATTAATATCTATGACACGAGTAATTACAGCCCAGAGAGTGAGTTGTTCTCTTCTAAAAATAAAAAGGTGATTGGAAAGTTCAAGGATGAATTAGGAGGAAATGTCATGAGTGAATTTGTGGGATTGAGGTCAAAGGCTTATGCTTATAAATACATTGTGAATAACGTTGAAAAGACTGATAAGAAGTTAAAAGGTGTAAAGAAAAATGTTATTAAAGAAACAATAAACTTTAAGGATTATTATAACTGTTTAACAACAAAGAAAGAAGAGTTTAGAAAGATTAATGGAATAAGAAGTTATAAACATAAATTATATTCAGAAGAGGTGAATAAGAAAGCATTGGGGGCTTTTGATGATAAGAGGTTTATTTTAGAAAATGGAATTGATAGTCTCCCTTATGGTTATATAAGTATATAAGTGATAAGATATATATAAGTGATAAGATATATATAAGTGATAAGATATATATAAGTGATAAGTTAAAAAGGGGGGGTTGGGGATTTTAACGGGCTACCGCCGCCTTTTTTACTATTATATAAATGATAGAACCAAGTATCAACCAGACTAAAGAGTGGAGGTGTAATCAATCTTGGTATATAAATGGAAAACATAATGAATGTGAAAAATATCAAATAGGTATAATTGAAAAGGCAACTGGTAAAAAAGTTCACAAAACAAATAAGAGAATTAATTTAAATACCGGTGAATTGGGTAAAAAAGATGGAAATATTTTTGAGTGGACGGAAAACTTTGATGGTTGTCAGGAAAATATATACTTTAATTTTAAAATGGTATGTGGCACTGGAGGCGCTCAAACAAGAACATTGAGGGAGGTTTACCATTTTATCTTAGCTCAGTTAAAATATCTTAATAAAGAACCAAACTCAAACATATTTTTTGTTAATATATTAGATGGTGAAGAGAGTTGTAGGAGAATTAAATTATTTCCCACGCATAAACAAATATTTGTAGGGTCGTTGTTTGAGTGGGTTATATTCACCAGATGATATTAAGAGTAAAAGGTTAAAAGGTCCATGAGGTCAGAAGGATCACAGGTGTTTAAGTGGTCTAATGAATAAGGATAACATGTCAAAAGGTTAGAAGGTTCGTAAAGAACAGGGTGAGAGATATATAGGTGTTTAGGGTCAATATGGAAGTGAATGGGTCAAAGATTAATCTGCCAGATGATATGTAGAAGAAGGATGATAGGTCTATAAGAGAAAACAAATATTTGTAGTGTTTGAGTGGTCTAATGAACAACATTAAGGATAGGTACTACAGACAAAAGGTTCATAAAGATGAGGGTGGGAGAAATAGAGGTGTTTATGATTTTTGAAAAAGACAAGGGGGTAAATGACATTAGATAGGGATTTCCCATGTTAAACGGAGGTGTCCCAGAAGCAACATTATTACACTACTTGTATTTCTCAACTTGATGTTGTCAACACAGGTGTTCTGTGTATCTGGGATGCATTTATTGACAGCCTACACAACCAACTGAGGGTTTTAAGAAAAAAAACGTCTTTCACATTTTTCGGTCAAAAAATAAAGGCTGCATATACAAAAATGGCCACAAATATTTTTTCGCAATAGTCTAGTAGGAAGACTAGGTCCCCCTGCACCCCCCGGAGATATACTTCTAATCAGTGTTTCTAGATTGGAAAAAATGTGTAGAAAATGACTAGCTATGGCCCCAAGCTGAAAAAATGTCCCACATACCATTTTTATGCAAATTACTGCTGCCATTATAAAAAAAACGATTTTTGACATATCTCAGCCAATATTGCAGATAATTGAAAAATGAAGGTGTCTAGACCCATGTTTTGAAGGGCATAGATCATGATAGAACTATTCATAACATGATTACATGTGTCTATGGTATACTAGTATGCATATTAATGCTGTAATTACAAAATAATCAGTTTTACAAATGATAAGGATACGTTAATACTGCAGATAACTTAACATGGTACATAAGGGGTCTAAACCCAGGTATTTTCAAGGTTAAATGTCAACAAGATGCTCCTGAGTCTTGCATAGGGGCGGGACATTGGCAGTAACATTGGTACCACTCAACTTTTCTTCCCACCATTGACTTTGTATTGCGAGAGATTTTCACTTGCTTATTTAAAGGTTTCTCACCCAGCCCACGTAAAATCTACCAACTCCTGCTGTTAACTCCCAAACATATTTTTTTATGTTATCCAATCACAGTGCAGAAATGACAGACTAGAGATCCAAATTAGTGCTGCTATAGCTGCCATTTTACATTTCCATCCATGTAACATGCGCGCTCGCGCGCTCGTATCAATTGGTAATGTCGCGCGCTCGTATCAATTGGTAACGTTGATGTTATTGAATACCTCAGTTGAAAGTTCAGTCTTCCATTCCATCTGTGTGTTGTTCTTGGTATTCATCCTCCAATCTAGCCAGGTAAGATGCTAACTATAATGTTACTCACACTCTTGACTTCAGTTTCTGCATGAAATCATAAACAGGCAGAATAACAGCTGAGCCAGCTAGCACCATGTTAGCTAACGTTAAAGCTAGCCTCATCTATGTACAGTATGTTCCTAATGTCGGTGTAACTTAAACTTTTGTTAATGCCAAACATGAGACATATCTGTTGACTTCTGTATATGAATTGAACCAGAAAGAGGCACGACAGCTGAGCTAGCTACAGTAACTTAGCACAATGTTTCATTGGCCTAGATAGCTAACGTTAGTGTGGAAGAATTTAGATGTTTTAGCTATTAGCACTTTTGATGCCACTAAACATGGTTTAGTCAGCTAAAAAGTACCCTAGTGTAGAACATGACTCAGAACCTCTGTTACCTCACTGAAAACTCAGAGCCTCCTTTCACAGGCACTTTTAACATCATTCGTGATTTCTTATTTGTCATTTAACAGTGATGGTAGACATCGACAGCAAGCATGCCCAAAAGAAAACGGAGTGTAGAACCTGCAGCCCAAAGCTCTCCTCCTACATGCATCCTTCATGTACCATCCATGTCTGATCATGGGGATTTCACGCCCCTCCGTAAAATTAAAGGATCTGCTTCAGAAAAACTGCAACTGCTTCAAAAGATCCGGGATAGACGTCTCAACCAACCGCATGACTCCCCATGTCGTATGCAATCAGTATGTGATCAGATCCCGGCAACTCTTCCTGATGACCTAGAAAGAGTAGGATATCACAGCAAGTGTTATAAGCACTTTGTCCGCCACTTTCATCGTCTGGGAGATGATACAGAACCAGGGCCATCAACCTCATCATGGCATCACTCTCCTCGTAAACCAGGAGGTTCTGCTGAACCCATCTTCCCGCCAGAGTGTATATTTTGTGAGAAAGTTGAGACCAAAGATGCTCATCGCAATACTGAGAGGCCTACAACCTTCCCATCCTTTAAAAACAAAGAAAATGCATGGGAGCAAATCGAAACACGGGCTGAGAAAATGGGTCTCTATCGACTCCATCGAAAGGTGAAAAACAAAGACCTCTTTGCATGTGAGGCCAAACACCATCCGTCATGTTTTAAAGCTTTCCGCACAGCATTCTACAACTATGAGCGTGCGATTCACAGAGCCGAAGCACCAAAGGAGCAGGCTTGCATGTCAGCCGCCCATGAAAAGGCATTCAACTCAGTACTGGAACACATTCAAACCCAGGTCATCCAGCAGAATAAAGTTCTACAGCTTTCTTCCTTGCGCTTGCTCTATGTCGAGGAACTGAAACTGAATGGATATGAGAACTCAAATTATCGGTCAGAGAAACTACTGATGGTGCCGAACAACCACAGCACGGGCACAGTTCTATGAAAAGACCCTTGAGATGGTGGATCTCATCGATGACCCAGACTGCCCAAGAGCAGGGAGACATCGTGAACTAGAGAAGGCAGAGATCAGAAAAGGCGAGGAGGCCGTTCAGCGAACCCTAACTACTATCAAGAACTTCACCAATCCGTTCACCATCATTGATAAGGACAAACTCTACTGCCTGGCCTCTGGTGCTCCCGTCCCCATGGATGTTGAGATGGATGTGTTACAAGCAGAAGCTGTGGGGAAAGCTGCGAAAGCTGACTTCATCAGGCGCCTGGAAAGCGGAGAACCTGAGAGCTTCTTCAACCCAATCAAGAGAAAGAAACTCAAGACCATGGAGGCTAGTAACAAGAAGATCACACTAACATCCTCACAGGGCAAGGTAAGGATGTAATCCAATACCCAAGTGCTTTTGTATTTTATGTTGTATTTTTAAATGGCGTCCTGTACATGCTATATTGAGATACAAGATTGAACTCCAAATTTGTTTATTAAAGACAGTGCACATCAATGAACAATGTAAAGATTGTAAATATGCCAATTTATAGCACATGAATAATTTTCACCTGTAGTCCTTCCTGTAGTACATATCAACCAATCACCATTTATCATTCCAGGTCATCCAGTATCAGGAGCAAAGCAACCTTGCATTCCTGCTCCTTGTCAAGTCTCAGAGTCAAGATGAGCCATTAGACCTGGGAGAACTCATGAAGTACTGCCTGATGCCAGTGCCTCCTAGCCTTGGGACACCAGATGGGTTCTTCTGCAAAACCAACAAAGCCTCCATTCTGCACTACCTTTTAGAGGACACCACACCACAAGATCTGCAATACCCCAAGGATGCCCTGTTCATCCAGGATGGAATGGCGCTGCTGCATACCCTTGCCAACCTTCCCCCAACATGTGGTGAGATATGCTTGCAGGTGCTTGATCAGATGGTGGCCAAGCAGCACTTTCTGTTCTCCACTGACAGTTACCATCCTGAGTCAATCAAAGCGCAGGAAAGGCTGAGGCGGGGCAGCTCAGAGAAGATCATTCTGGCTGGACCAGCAACCAGGAAGCCATATGACTTCAAAATGTTCCTTGCAAATGACGACAACAAAAAGCAGATGTGCCAGCTTCTTCTGAAAGTGTGGAGTGGACAAGAGGCAGCTACCAGGCTGGAGAGAACAGAGATGGCTGTGCTGATCGTGGAGGGGAAGGCCCACCAACTTGCCTCAACGAATGGCAAGGTAAAATTGAAAGCCCTTCGTGAATGGCGATTCAATTTGTAATTTTTCCTGAAAAAAAGGTGATTACCTGTGATGTTTGTCTAGATCTGAAACTGGCAGTGACTGGTGATTGAAATGCGGTGCCTTTTTGTGTTTCAGGTCGAGGTACGTGAACTCCCCACGATCTACAGCAACCAGGAAGAGACTGATACCAGGGTGGTTCTGTACCTCCATCATGCTGCTACCATCGGATACAAGAACGCTGTAGTCAGAACACCGGACACAGACATCCTCCTGATCCTGCTCCACCATGCCCACAACATCAAGCTGACGGTGTACCTGGATACAGGGTCAGGGAAGCATCGCCAACTTGTCAACGTCTCTGAGCTGGCAGAATCCCTGGGAGAGGACTACTGTGCCACTCTCCTGGGGTACTATGTGTTCAGCGGAGAAGACTGCACCAGTGCCTTCAAAGGGAAGGGAAAAGTCGGGCCCTTGAAAAAGCTGGAGAAGAATCCCAGGTTTCACAGGGCATTCGGTGAACTGGGTGACAACTGGGATGCCAACCCTGAGGTGGAGAGGCAGTTAGAAAAATTCACCTGTGTGATGTACGGCCAGAGTCGCGAGTCATCAGTGGACATTGTCCGTGCCAAGCTGCTACGAAAAATGGTGGGAGAGGACAAGACCCTCACATCCAAGTCCAAGGTTGATCTGGCTCGCCTTCCTCCATGCCAGTCTGCCCTGAAGCCGCACATCCAGCGTGTGAACCACCGCGTAGCATTGTACAAAAGAGCCGATCAACCTATCATCGAAAAGCCAAAACCTTATGAGGAGCAAGGATGGATAAGGACTGATGAAGGACTGTTGAAACCAATGTGGTCCAGTGGTCCCATCCTACCAACCTCACTGGTGGATCTTCTGAACACAGGAGAGCACGAAGAGGAGGAGGAAGAGGAAGGAGAAGAAGAGTTTGACTCTGACGATTTCGATGAAAATGATGATGACTGACTCAGTGTAGAATCACTAATGCTAATGATGTTTATCTAAAACAAGCAAGAGAAGAGTGGTCACATTGAGTGCTAGGACTATTTTGACAGTTGTAATATTTAGAAAAATAAAACTTTGTGTTAACGTCTGTGTAGACGGACCTTAATATGAGTCTATTATTTCGTAAAACTGTGATTATTTTGTAAATAAAGCACTAATTAGCATACTAGTATACCATAGACACATGTAATCATGTTATGAATAGTTCTATCATGATCTATGCCCTTCAAAACATGGGTCTAGACACCTTCATTTTTCAATTATCTGCAATATTGGCTGAGATATGTCAAAAATCGTTTTTTTGATAATGGCAGCAGTAATTTGCATAAAAATGGTATGTGGGACATTTTTTCAGCTTGGGGCCATAGCTAGTCATTTTCTACACATTTTTTCCAATCTAGAAACACTGATTAGAAGTATATCTCCGGGGGGTGCAGGGGGACCTAGTCTTCCTACTAGACTACAAGGTTCCGGCAGAGCAGACCTCTCATTCAGAGGACCTTAATGTCCAAATTAATAGAAAAAACAAACAAAAAGCATAGCATGTCATGTCAGGTCCAACCCATTTTATTGAGCTTTTGAGCCTATGGATCCCTGACTACTAACACCTATAAAAAAAAATAAACTCACTCCCACAATATCCCTAACTTATTGGGAGTAGTGTACATACAAAAATATACATTTTCATATACATACATATATACATTTTCATATACATATACATACATATATATATATATATATGCATTTTCATATACATACATGTATATATGCATTTTCATATACATTTACATATATATATATATATATATATGCATTTTCATACACATATACATACATTTTCATATGCATATACACATTTTTATATGCATATACATACATTTTCATATACATATACATACATATATATACATTTTCATATACATACATATATATACATTTTGATATGCAAATACATACATATATGTACATTTTCATACACAGTAATACCCCGGCCTACGTCATTAATTGGTTCCATAAGCCGTGACGTAACTCGGTTTTTGACGTAAACCGGGCATAATGCCTTTTAGCTCTTTCACGAGCCTCGATCTTGTATACAAACAAACAAAAAAAAAAAAGCCTTAAAAATGCCTTAAAATGAAGACAAACACCGTAAAACTAGAGTAAATAACTCGCGAAAGTATATAACTATCGCTAAACCTTAAAGAACACTACAAACACATTTTAGTCATATTTTTTAATGAGTAATGAACACAATTAATAAATGAATTTGTAAAGAATAATAAATAAAATTAATAACATTATGTTATTCACTTTAAACATGGCGTCTCTTCTGAACACAAACACACATTTTAGCAGTCTTAGCCGGCGGCACTTTTTCAGTGTCGTATGCGAGAATACGTTCCCTATCATGAATGATGGTCGATACCGTCGACCGTGGCAGCCCGAAGGCATAGACCTTATCGCGAATCGGTAAATATCAACAGAGGGCGCTCCACCGCAAAGCATGATGGGATCGAAAAGGGGGCAAAGGTAAACACGAACCCAGAAGAGGAAGCGTCTGTACGATCGACGCTGTGTTTACGGAAAGGAAGATGGCTAATGTGAAAGAAATTCAGCGTTTTTTGGCATTAAAATCCAGCGATTTAAAGAAATATTTGAGGGAAAGGGGGGTTCCCATTGGAGAAGAGAAACAACCTGCTTATGCAAGAACAGTTCCTGAATGTTGAAACCTCGATCGGCCATACAAATATCGCCGGGCTGGAACTTGTCTACAATGTTCGTCATCTTTACAATTTTTTTGTCCGACGTGTTTCCTCCTGTAGGTTTGGAAATGTATGAAATTGTTCCGCTAGGTGTAATACCAACAAGGCACTTGAGAGTAGGTCTTGACTTATATTGGCTGTACACTTGCGAACAAAACTTGGGAGACGGTGCTTTGTCCTAATCCAAAGCGAAATGCGAGGTCCCCCTCGCGAAGATTAAGCCGAAGCTTCATGAGTGTCATGAGTAGTTGATCCTCTAAAGATTGAGATCGCTTAACTCCGGGTTTTGTAGTATTGTTTATTTGCCAGGTCTTGTCTTCCATTGATAATTTCCCCTTATAATAATGAAGGTTCTGTGCATGAGGGGATACTTCTGTTAATAACCACTTAAACAGGTCATAACTAGGTAAACATGTATAAAGTTTCACAAGTTCATCACAGTTTGCTATGTCCGAAACAGTAAGCTTCTTGTTACATACTGCAATGGCGGCTTTCAGTTTTGCGACTGTCCTTGGCTTGCAAATACTGGCTCATGAGCTGATCACAGTTCACAGTTAATTTGTCACAGTAAAAAAAGTCCTAAAAGTAGTTTAAAGTGGTAAGGATTACGTAGTGTGTCAAAGTAAACAAGCAGTCTGTCAAAGTGAAAGCGACCGCCGGCGGTGCTATTGCCCCTTTCCGATCCCATGACGCATTGCGGTTCCGATTCGCGATAAGGTCTATGCGCTATCACCGACACTTTTTCACCTTTTTCATACCTTTTAATCAGATTTAACTTATCTTCCATCGTAACCATCCATCGTAACGATCATCCATCGTAAGATCTCTCTGACTCTCTCGAAAATCCTCTCTATCTCTTTGCTGATGACTCCACTCTCTGCCGCTCCATTCCTCTTCCCTCAGATCGGCAGTCTGCTGCCTCCTCACTCTCTGAAGACCTGGACAAAATCACAGACTGGTCAAACAAGTGGAACATGTCTTTCAATCCTGACAAATCTCACACTCTTACTATGTCTCTCCGAAAAGATCGACTGGACAACCCTCCCATCTACTTTCTCAACAATCCTCTCCAAGAAGTTCTGTCGCTCAAGATTTTGGGTCTCACTATCTGCCATGATCTTTCTTGGGAAAACCACATTTCCAAGCTGGCCTCCAAAGCCAGTCGCCGACTGGGCATCCTCCGTCGTGCGAAGTCCTTCCTCGGCACACCTGAGCTCCTCACCACATACAAGGCTTTCATCCGCAGCTCAATGGAATACTGTTCTCCCCTATGGGCCGGTGCTCCTGCCTCACACCTCGCTCGGCTTCACGCTGTTGAAACCAAAGCTTTCAGAATTATTGGAATCTCCCGCGATGAAGCTATCTCTGAGGGCCTTTCACTCACTCACCGCAGGCAGGTAGGTGGTCTTTCTGTCTTCTACCGACTCCTCTCCGGCCTTGCACCCCCAGCTCTCTCTGTGCTCTGTCCCCCAAATATTCCTACAGGTCGCACAAGATCTGCCAGCAACCCTCTGATGGTTAAACTGCCGAAATCTCGGCTCTCTGCTCACCTTCACTCTTTCATTCCTCTTTTCTCCCGCCTCTGGAACAAACTCCCTCACTCCCTTCAATCCCACTCCTCCCTCCAAGTCTTTAAAACAGCTGTTCACCACCATCTCTTATCTTCCCCCATCCAAAACCTTGATCTTTTCTACCCCCGCTAATTCACCCCAGATCCACCTTGTTTGAAATTCCAACTTCTTTCCTGGAAGTCCTGGCAGTGTCCATATGTTTTATACCTCTCCCACCGCCCCCTTCCCATGCCCCCCCCCCCCAAAGCCCTCGCCCTCTCTCAGATCTCTCGATGTCTCCATGTCTCTCGGTCCCTGCTCTCAAATGTTGTGTTTGTGTCCTTCCCCCTCTCTCCCCATCTTGTCTACCGCTCCCGATGTTATATGTTTTATTCTTTCTGTGTGATTAATGTTCGCTCTTTCACGAGCCTCGATCTTGTATACAAAAACAAAACAAAAAAACAAACAAACAAAAAAAAAACACATTACGCTTGGAAACACTAGCATTATCCTGCTTAGTACCCATGGCTAACACAGACACAGTAAAGGAATACTGTATGTCGCCTCTGTTTTGAATGAGAACCAGCAGCTGCGTGTACATACAGTATACTGTACGTACATTTTAATATATTTTTAATGTGCTTTTTATTGTATTTTAAATCGTTTTTTCGCTTCTTTTATTGTTAATTTATGTACTACTTTATTTATTTTAAATATATTTTTAAGGAATTTTTTTTTTCCACGTCCGTCGGAGTGACGTAAAGTCGCATATAATGACGTTCGCTGAACTGAAATTTACTCTAGAAGAGTGGCGTAAAGTCGGATTTGACGTCGGTCGAAATGGTGTAAAACGGGGTATGACTGTACATATAAAGGGTGTTTCCCTAAAGAATGCCTTTTTTCCTGACCGGATGATTCGTTTTGGGAAAAAAAGGCATTCTTTTGGGAAACACCCTTTACATACATTTTCAAATACATATATACATAATACATATATATACATACATTTTCATATACATATATATACATTTTCATATACATATACATACATATATATACATTTTCATATACATATACATATATATACATTTTCATATACATATACATACATTTTCATGTACATTTTCATATACATATACATACATTTCCATATACATATACATACATACATATATATATACATATACATACATATATATACATTTTCATATACATATACAATTATACATACATTTTCACATACATATACATATACATATATTGTTACGTGCTCCTCCCCGACCCCCTGGTCACGGTGTACCTCCAAGCCCCAAGAGGAGTCACGGCAGAAAAATGTGTTATTCTGTGTCAAAAATCAATGGTGAAACCACACCAATTGTTACCAACAAATAAATATTGTATTAAAAATCAAGGACAACATTAATAGCAATCAACAGTACAATTCATGTATATCTTATGATGGTACTGTTGCGAATATGGAATTTGGCCTCCATATCCGCTTGTAAATATTCCCCTATTTCCCCAATACTCCCCAACTATCCCCAATCCCCCATTCCCTAGTCCCATTGTCTGTAAACAACAATCAGTAGAGCCGACCTTCCCCTATTTCCCCCATTAAATGTCGTGCCCAGGTCCACCGCATCACACGTAGACAACTTTCGGACATCTTGCTAGTTATTCTTAGTCTATGTCAGTTAAGGACTCGTTTCCATTAATTATGACTCTTCGTTGCACCAGAATGTGATTATATGGCACCAGTAGTGAGTTTAGGACCTTTCCCATACCTCCTTCCATCTTCTTCCCCAAACAACAACAACAACAACAACTACAACTACAACTACAACAACAATTACAACAACAACGACGCTGCGCGGGGGGAGTGTGCGTCCTCCCACCAGCTCGGTTAGCCGCCATGACCATGCGCTCCACGGGGTTACCACGAAGGGGCTGGCTGTCAGCTCCTCGTCAAGGGCGGAGCCTGGTAAACCCCCCGCACGCACCCAATGAGAAGCAACGTGCCGATTCCACGAGGCGGAGCTAACGAGCCGAGGGCGTGTCACTCCCCGCCGGATATACGAAGCGACTCACCGGATGTGAGGTCAGATGCGCCCCCAGCTTGAGATGACAAGACGCCACCTCGAGCGCTGTGAGACCTCCCGCATCTCTGGACCGGACCGAGTCGATTCTGTCCCTGAGCCCAGGTGCACCTGGAGCCATCGATCCTGCCTTTCCTAGCCATCTATCCTGCCTTTCCTAGCCATCAATCCCCGTGTGAGTCAGCCTTTTGTCCCGTTTATCTGTCGTCTGTTGGGGTTAATATAAGATTGTGTCTAAGTGCTTGTCTTTCTATGCTGTACCTCTCGTCCCTGTAATCTGACCTTCCGAACGAATATAATCTCCTCCGGAGGTCTTGAGAACCGTATCCCTGGTGTCGCGTCATTTTAATCCCAGCCGTGTGTCTTTTCCTTCATTGATCTAGCGTAGCGCGATTAGTCAACGTTCGGGTATAATCGGGTAACTTGTGCAGACGTGGTCATACCAAACCGCTCGGTAAATAACATCTAAGCCACGTCTGTAACAGTACCATCAACTAGCATGCATAAGGTAACTCACTGTGCTCCAATTGAGTGAAAAAGGAACATTCCCCAATGTCTCTATATTCCCGTCTTCGAGCTCAGAGTTGATCCCCTCCAGCGATCATCAGGACGATGTTGAATCGAAACCCGAATCCCGTTCAGGTGACAGCCCAGTCACGCCGCCAAAACTGCACAAAGGCGTTCGCAGCCAAAACAGCGCCAAGGGTCATGCGGCCAACAGCTGCGTCAAAGCACACTCAAGGCGATTGGGAAATCCAAAGGCCCCCTCTCCAGGCGACGGGGAAGTCACATCCTCGAGTACGAACTTTCACGGCTCACAGTAGGCGAACCGCAAAGCAATCTTCAAAAGCCTCGGTGCACACACACATCCCAGATAGACGTCGGAATGGTGAAAACGGTCGAAAAGAGATGAAACCGCGAGCAAAGCACAAGTCCTGCGTGAGTCAAAATGGCCGACGACCCGCTCTTGACGTAACGGTCCGGCAATAATTCTCCTCGGAATCCAATGCCAAAAACCTGACACGCAGGTTGATTGATCACAGCGATGACAACTCTGTCACAGGAATTTCCTTTCCCGGAAACCCGAAAGTTCGCTCGTGATTCTTGCTCGCCAACGTTCGCCTCAGAACTCGGAGCAATTCGGCTTTCTTGTCCGATTCGACTTCGCTCCGCCCTCTTTTTCCCTTCCGCTTTGTCGTCGTCCGGTTCCGGTTTCATTTAAAACATTAACCTTTTTTACCTTTTGACAACAATAACCGTCCTTTCCCTCAAACCACAATAATAATCATACATGGAACCAGAAATGTTTCAAGTGGATGAAAAACACAACAACAGAAGTGATGAATCCGTAACACTTCCCCCCCCCCCCCCCCTCAAGAAAGAAAGTTTGAACCTAGTGAAAACATTCTTTGTAGGCAAAACTCTCCCAACAAACAAAAGTAAACACCCACAAACATCAATTCCCTTGAGCAACAATAATCAATATTTCCCAAAAGTAAAGCAGCAAAACTTCAAACAACCTACAGATATTTCCAAAGTTAGCTCACTCTGGACAAAGGATCAGCAACGACATTGTCCCTGCCCTTTACATTCTCAATTTCCAAGTTGACTCCTGCAAAGCCAAACTCCATCTCATCAACCTCTAATTTCATTTTTCATTTTTTGAATGAAGGTTAAGGGGGTGTGATCAAAAATCCAAAGTCAAGCAAATCTATCGCACTTTTTAGGGAGGCCGAGCTGAGAGCCAGGTTTCATGGTGGTTGGGTGGTGAGGCCTGGAAGTATTCACTACATGGACGCCTTAAGGAATGTGGAGTTCACGTTTAATCCGTGTAGGAAAGTTCACTACATGGACGCCTGCGTCTACCTGTCTTTTATCAGCCGCACTTCCAAGAGTGGTCCATATTGGCCGAAGACAGAGTCCAGAACAACTTCCCTGGTTTTGAAGTTCAGTCCACCCACAAAGAGCTTGCCAACATTGCCTCCATTCATGACTCGTGTGTGCTGACACTTAGTTTCAGGGTACTTGACAAGACGCGTCTGTGCCAAGCGTGACGTCTGTACCTTCCTCTTCTCTTCAGAGCGCTTCCTACCCATAGCACGAGTCGCGGTACAGGATGGAAAGATACCTGGAATCACCTGCTCCAACTGTGCAGTGTTATTCTTCATGCTAGGCTTTTCAACAAACATCGGGTTACCAGAAACTTGACCACCGGCCAAATCATTCCCGATAACAAAAGATACTCCCTCTACAGGAAGAGTGGCTTGTAAACCTACGGTGACCGGTCCTGACACCAAATCAGACTTCAAATGGATGACATGAAGTGAGGCTTTAACACAGCCACCAACCCCCTGTAAAAGAACACTAACACCAGTTGCCGTCTTCTCTGACAATGTAAAAATGCCCTCAAGCATCAAAGATTGATGTGCTCCTGTGTCCCTCAATACCCTAACAGGTCTCTGGTTAGTCAAGTTTCCATCCAGTGACACAAACCCCTCTGAAATAAAAGGTTTGTAACCCTCTTGCGCAAGGTCATTCTGCGCTGCCATAACTTTGGCATGGGAACCTTCGCAAGGCACTGTCCTCCAGGGACGATATCTCGCATTTGCCAATGCATTCGGAGTTGTACTAATCTGACTCCGTTCCTGATTTTTCCTTTCCAGGGCATAACATTGGGACATCAAGTGTCCAGGTTTCTTGCAAAAAGCACAAGTAGGCCCGGAGGAAAAACTCGTGGTCTGCCTCGAGCCCCCCGGAGGATAAGTCTGTCTTGGAACTGTAGTCTTCTGATCCCTAACAGTCGTGGTATCAGATTTGTACTCATAGTCATCTCTAGGTCGCCCCCATGAATCTTCGTTCTCCGCACCGGATGTATCATAACTCTCCTGGCGAACTCTAGGCGGGAAGTTAGGTTTATGGAACCTCATCCTGTGTGTCAAGGCATAGTCATCTGCCACGGTTGCTGCCTCATACAACACTGGTACCTTCTTTTCCTCCAGATGTACTTTAATGTCCTCGTGAACACACTGTTTGAATTCCTCCACCAAGATCAATTGTCGCAACAGGTTGAAGTCTTTCCCAAACCCCTTCGAATCACACCACCGATCAAACATGGTTTCCTTCATTCTGGCAAACTCCACATGGGTCTCACTCTCCCTCTTCCTGGCATTCCGGAATTTTTGCCGGTAAGCTTCAGGGACCAATTCATAGGCTTTGAGAATGGCTTTCTTCACTTCCTCATAATCTGTACATGTGCCAATCGGTAAAGCCGAAAATATATCTTGAGCTATACCCACCAGAACACTTTACACTAACATAGTCCAGGACTCCACAGGCCATTTTAGCATTTGGGCCACTTTCTCAAAGTGTAAAAAAAACTTGGCTACCTCCTTTTCATTGAAGGGTGGAACCAGCCTCACATGCCTACTAACATCCCAGGTGTTCTGACTAGTTGGCGAACCAGCCGGCATGGATGCTCCCTCTCCCCGTTCTCTCACTAATTCCAACTTCTTGAGTTCAATTTCCTTCTGACACTCCATGTCACGTTCCTTTAACTCCCTTTCGGCTCTCCTTTCCTTTGCTCTTTGCTTTTCTCTTCTTTCTTCGAGTTCCCTTTCAGTTCTCCTTTCCTCTGCTCTTCTCTCCTCGGCTTCTCGTTCCTGTTCTACTCTTTTTTCCTCGAGTTCTCGTTCCTGTTCTACTCTTCTTTCCAAGAGTTCTCTTTCAGCTCTCCTTTCTTCTGATCTTCTCTCCTCGGCTTTCCATTCCAACTCTTTTAACCTTTCCTGGCTCTGCAGTTGCATCTCCATTTTCCGGAGCTCCACATTTTATTCTTCCTCGGGTAACCAATCCAAGGCTCCCTCTGTCCATGTTCCCTGTCCCACCAGAGATTCTACCACCAATGTCTGCATCTCTGCTTTCTTCATATGAGCTCGGACCTCCAAGTTAAAATGTTTGGCCAATCTCACGAGTTCCAACCTTTTTAACGCTAGGAACTGTGCCTCATTCGGGGACGCCGCAAACTCTTCTGCGTCAAACACAATGGTGACTATTAGTTAGCACCTGTTAACCTTCACACAAAAATTTCCACATTTTTTTGAAAAAATTGGGAATGTCAGAAAAATTCCAAATTTGGGAATTCTGGGAATGTTAGGGAATTCTATCCCGGACGAATTATCAGGGAATTTGATCCTGGATGAGTGTTATTAGGGAATTTAATCCCGGACGAAGACCCAATTTCGAGCCCCTGAGTCAATTGGACGAGCCCCCAATTTCTGTTACGTGCTCCTCCCCGACCCCCTGGTCACGGGGTACCTCCCCGCCCCAAGAGGAGTCACGGCAGAAAAATGTGTTATTCTGTGTCAAAAATCAATGGTGAAACCACACCAATTGTTACAAACAAATAAATATTGTATTAAAAATCACACAAGAATAACAGTACAACATTAACAGCAATCAACAGTACAATCAATGTATATCTTATGATGGTACCATCAGCTAGCATGCATAAGGTAACTCACTGTGCTCCAAGTGAATGAAAGAGAACATTCCCCAATGTCTCTATATTCCCGTCTTCGAGCTCAGAGTTGATCCCCTCCAGCGATCATCAGGACGATGTTGAATCGAAACCCGAAACCTGTTCAGGTGACAGCCCAGTCACGCCGCCAAAACTGCACAAAGGCGTCTGCAGCCAAAACAGCGCCAAGGGTCACGTGGCCAGCAGCTGCGTCAAAGCACACTCAAGGCGATTGGGAAATCCAAAGGCCCCATCTCCAGGCGACGGGGAAGTCACACCCTCGAGTACGAACTTTCATGGCTCACAGTAGGCGAACCGCAAAGCAATCTTCAAAAGCCTCGGTGCACACACACATCCCAGATAGACGTCGGAATAATAATAATAATAATAATGCATTTATTTTATATAGCGCTTTTCAGGAAGCCCAAAGACGCTTTGACAGAGTGCAAAACATAATGCATAGCAAAACATAAAGACAATTGCAAAAAAAAAGAAGAATCAATAGGGAAATATTCAAAGCACAAAGGAGGGAGAAGGAGAGGAGATAGTCAGGGGTTAGATGCTGTGGGTTAAATGTTGAATGCAGTGTTGAACAGGTGGGTCTTGAGTGATGTTTTGAATGTGGTGAGTGAGGAGGAGTCTCTGATGGTGTGAGGTAGCGAGTTCCAGAGGGTGGGAGCAGCGATGGAGAAGGCCCTGTCCCCCCAGGATCTAAATTTGGTCCGGATGGGGGGGGGGGGGGGGTCAGGAGGTTGGTACCAGCAGAGCGGAGGTTGCGGGTGGGAGTGTGTCTGGAGAGGAGGTCAGCCAGGTAGGATGGGGCCAGGTTATGGAGGGCTTTGTAGGTCAAGAGGAGGATTTTGTACTGGATTCTCTGGGAGATGGGGAGCCAGTGAAGCTTGTAAAGGACGGGGGTGATGTGGTCACGGGTCCGGGAATGGGTGAGTAGACGGGCAGCGGAGTTCTGAATGTATTGGAGTTTATTGGTGATTGTTGAGGGTGAACCATAAAGGAGGCTATTGCAGTAGTCCAGACGGGAAGTGATGAAGGCGTGGATGAGGGTTTCTGCAGCCACGGAGGAGAGGGATGGACGGAGACGGGCGATGTTTTTCAGGTGAAAGAAGGCTGTCTTTGTGATCTGTTTAGTGTATTTGTCGAAGGAGAGGGTTTGGTCAAAGATGATGCCAAGATTCCGGATGTGAGGGGAGGTGGATACTGGGAAACCGTCGATGTTGAGGGCAAAGTTATGGGTGGACTTGGTGAGCGTTTTTGGGCCAATGATGATTATTTCTGATTTATCACAGTTAAGTTTGAGGAAGTTGATTTGAAGCCAGGATTTTATTTCAGTGATGCAGTTTGTCAGGATAGAGTGGGTGGCGGTGGAGATGGACTTGGTGGAGATGAAAAGCTGGATGTCATCGGCGAAGCAGTGGAATTGGAGACCATGACGGCGGATTAAGTGACCGAGGGGGGACAGGTAAAGGATGAAGAGGAGGGGGCCAAGAACTGAACCTTGGGGGACACCTTGGGGGAGGGGAGCAGTGGGGGATTTGCAGTTATTGATGGAGATGAACTGACGTCTGTCAGAGAGGTATGATTTAATCCAAGAGAGGGCAGTGCCGGTAATGTTAAAGGTGGTTTCAAGTCGGGTGAGGAGGATGGTGTGATCGATGGTGTCAAAGGCGGCGCTGAGGTCGAGGAGGATGAGAATGTTGAGGTTGCCAGCGTCAGAGGAGAGGAGAAGGTCGTTGGTGATTTTGAGGAGAGCAGTTTCAGTACTGTGGTTGGAGCGGAATCCGGATTGGAATGTTTCATACAGGTTATTGGCAGAGAGGTGATGTTTGAGTTGAGTGGCTACAGCGCGTTCCAAAACCTTTGACAGAAAGGGTAGGTTGGAGATGGGTCTGAAGTTATTTAGGGTGTCAGGGTTTAGTCCAGGTTTTTTCAGAATGGGGGTAACAGCAGCAATTTTGAGGGATGGTGGGACGATGCCTGTAGACAGGGAGGAGTTTATTGTTGCAGTGATAAGTGGAGAGAGAGCAGGAAGGGAGGCCTTGACAAAGCTGGAGGGGATGGGGTCAAGAGTGCAGGTGGCAGTTTTCATTCCGATGAGGAGTTCAGAGAGGTCAGTAGGGGAGACTGGGGAGAATTGAGACAGGGGATGGCAGGATAAGGGGGGGCAGGTGGTTTGAGGGGGAGCGGGTGCGGCGGTGGTCAAGCTGTTGTAGATGTTTTCAATTTTGCGTTGGAAGAATGAAAGGAAGGAGATGCAGTTGTCTATTGTGAATGACTGGGTGGTGGTGTTCAGGGGGCTGAGGAGTTTGTTTATTGTAGAGAAGAGTGCTTTTGGGTTTCCGGAGCCAGAGTGGATAATTTGAGAGTAGTAGGCGGAGCGGGCGCGGGAGAGGGCATCTTTATAGTGTTGTATGTGGTCCTTGTAGGCCTGGGAGTGAACTGTGAGACCTGTTTTATTGCGGAGTCTTTCAAGTTGGTGAGCACGAGTTTTCATCAGGCGGAGTTCAGGGGTAAACCAGGGAGCAGAATGGGTGAAAGAAACTGTTTTGGTTTTTATAGGCGCAAGTTGGTCAAGGCAGGAGGAGAGAGTGTGGTTGTAGTAGTCAGTGAGGTCAGAAGGGGTGTGGAGGTCAACGAAGGGAGAAGTGGACATTTTTTCAGAGAGGGTCGATGAGAATGAGGCAGGTGAAAGAGCGTTTAGCTTACGGAAGTTGATAGTGCGATAATGCCTTGGTGCTGGGGTGGGGATGTTGATGGTCAGAGTGATGGCTAGGTGGTCAGAGAGAGTGAGGTCGGAGCCAGAGAGATGGTGCAAAATTAGTCCAGTAGAGCAGACAAGGTCCAAAATGTGACCACGGTTATGGGTAGGAAAGTTGACATGTTGAGTGAGGTTAAAGCAGGTGAGTAAATCAGTGAAGTCAGTGGTTAGCGTGGAGTCAGTGGAGTCCATGTGGATATTGAAATCACCAAGGAGGAGGATTGAGGGGGAGAGGGAACATAGCTGGGTCAGAAAGTAGGAGAAGTCAGACAGGAATGATGGGTGTGGTTTGGGAGGGCGGTAGACAACAGCCATGACTGACTGTGTGTGACCAGAGAGTTTAAAAGCCAGGTGTTCAAATGATGGAGCAGATGAGATGGAGATGAGGTTGGTCTTGATGTCTTGTCGGTGAATAACGGCAATTCCACCACCTCGGCCTTCCGAGCGTGGTTTATTGATGTAAGAATATCCATTGGGTGTGGTGAGGTTGAGCGTGTAGTAGTCCAGTGGTTGTTGCCAGGTCTCAGTGAGACAGAGAAAGTCCAGTTTATTTTCCAGGATGTAGTCGTTCAGGATGAGGCATTTGTTGTTGAGGGACCGGGTATTGAACAGGGTGAGCTTGATGTTGTTTTGTACGGCGGGTATGAATCCAGGTGATTTGGCCAGGGTTCGCAGACAGGAGGTGCGCTTTTGTGCGTTGTTGTGACCAGGTGTGTTGGGACGATGAGTGGGAGTGCGCTGAGCCGACCAGAGGATGGGGATGGAGTGACCTGATTGTAAATAAACAAACTTTCGACCGGAGCCATGGTGAATGTACCTGGGTCGACGCAGGAGTCCATTCGATTTGATTGCAGAGATGCATGATGGGGTGGAGCGGGTTTTAAGCAGGAGAAGCCTTGCGGCGGAGTACCGCAGAGCCATGCCAGCAGGAGCGAAGGGACGAGCACGAGGCCAAGGGTGAGGAGGCGAAACAATCGACACAACCCACGGGAGTGGGCCCGAGGAGACAGCGAAGGAGCCGAGCAGGTGAAGCCAGGAGCAGAGCCGGGACCATGCAGAGGGCAGACAGGAGCGAAGAGACGAGCACGAGGCCAAGGTTGAGGAGGCAAAGCGGCAAATGCAGCGGCAAACGACCGCCGCCGCTAATCAAGATCACGGCGGCAAACCGCCACCACCGCCGCTGCAAACAATGGGCGGCACAACCCACGAGAGTGAGCCCGAGGAAACAGCGAAGGAGCCGAGCAGGTGAAGCCAGGAGCAGCAGAGCAGAGCTGGGACCGTGCAGAGGAAGACTCAATGGCCAAAAATCCGCCACGACCACCAGGAAAGCAAGATACGGACAATGGTCCAGTCAGAGAAGCGGCGAGCAAGTGACGCCAGCGTCCTCTCACGACCGGACCGGAAACGGAGATGGTGAAATGGTGAAACGTGAAAACGGTCGTAAAGAGACGAAACCGCGAGCGAAGCACAAGTCCTGTGTGAGCCAAAATGGCCGACGACCCGCTCTTGACGTAACGGTCCGGCGATAATTCTTGGCAAAAGATCCAATGCCAAAAACCTGACACGCAGGTTGATCGATCACAGCGATGACAACTCTGTCACAGGAATTTCCTTTCCCGGAAACCCGAAAGTTCGCTAGTGACTCTTGCTCGCCAACGTTCGCCTCAGAACTCGGAGCAATTCGGCTTTCTTGTCCGATTCGACTTCGCTCCGCCCTCTTATTCCCTTCCGCTTTGTCGTCGTCCGGTTCCGGTTTCATTTAAAACATTAACCTTTTTTACCTTTTGACAACAATAACCGTCCTTTCCCTCAAACCACAATAATAATCATACATGGAACCAGAAATGTTTCAAGTGGATGAAAACCACAACAACGGAAGTGATGAATCCGTAACAATATACGTATATATATATACATTTTCATATGCATATACATACATATATATACATTTTCATATACATATACATACATATATATATACATTCTCATATACATACACATACATATATATACATTTTCATATACATAATACATATACATTTTCATAAACATGAATATATATCTTATTATAATAGAGCAAACGTATATGGTTATGTATGCTTGTTTATATGCGACCAAAACGTCTTCTTTTTCTTCAAATAAAATTCACACCAAAAACAGTCCATGAACTCTTAATTACGTTTCGACTGCTGAGACCCCTCAGACCTTTGATAACCCTTTAAATCCCCCAAGACCCTTAAGACCACAAAGACCCAAAATACCCTTAAAGACCCAAAATCCCCTGAAGACGCAAAAGACCCTGAAGACCCCGAAGACCCAAAACACCCCAAAGACAGAAAATACCCTTGAAGGCCCAGAGGATCCAAAAGACACTGAAGACCCAAAAGACCCTTAAATACCCCGAAGAATCAAAGTACCCAAAGACCCTTAAAGACCCAGAGGAACCAAATGCCCCAAAAGCCCTCGAAGACATTGAAGACCCAAGACACCCAAAAGCCCCTGAAGACCCAAAATACGCTGAAGACCCCGAAGACCCAAAACACCCCAAAGACCGAAAATACTGTTAAAGGCCGAGAGGATCCAAAAGACCCTGAAGACCCAAATGGCCTTGAAGCTCCAAAAAAACCGAAGACCCCAAAAATCCCAAAGACCCAAAAGACCCTTAAATACCCGGAAGAACCAAAGTACCACAAAGACCCTCAAAGACCAAAAAAGACCCCAATGACCCAGAAGACCCAAAACACCCCAAAGACCCCGAAGACCTTAAATACCCTGAATAACGAAAGTACCCCAAAGACCCTTAAGACTCAAAAGCCCCTGAAGACACCGAAAACCCAAAACACCCCGAAGACCCCGAAGACCCTGAAGATCCAAACTACTCTTAAAGGCCCAGAGCATCCAAAAGACCCTGAAGAACCCAAAACACCATAAAGACCCTGAAGACCCAAAAGACACCGAAATGGTCAAAGATGCCTATTCCTCTGAAACGTTGTAAATATATATACGCTAGTAAATATAAAATCGTAAATATATATATATATATATATATATATATATATATATATATATATATATATATATATATATATATATATATATATATATATATATATATATATATATATATATATATATACTATATATATATATATATATATACTGTATATATATATATATATATGTGTATATATATATATATATATATATATATATATATATATATATATATATATTAAACACACCCACACACATTAATCTGGGAGAATTAAATATTACCTTTCACATAGCTAGCACGGCTCAGGCACCATAGATTGATATTGGGATATCTAACTTTTTTTTTTTTTTTTTTTTTTTGCCTTAAACACTCCCCAGCACTCACTGATGAACCTCTGAAAGTTTGAAGAAGATCCGTTCAGCCATTTCTGAAAAAATCGTGACATACAGACAGACAAACGGCTCTCTTATAGTATAGATTAAACTGACTACTCCATCTGCTTGCACTCGTGGACGTTTAAAATCGACAACAGAGGTCACCATACCAACCTTGCTGGAATCCCAGAGCTTGTGGATTCAAATTTGTCTTTAGACAACATTATGAGGAAGTTGGAGAAACAGGTTTGACGAGGCAGCCCCAGAAATGAGGACAGAAGATATAAAATGGAAGAGGTTGAACGAAAGTATGGAAAAGATGGTGGATTATTGATCGACAAGCAAAGCAACACAAACTGTACAAAGACAAACAAACTGCTGACATATTGTATTTTGAGGAAATAGATACTCCACGAGTTTCCAAATATTGTCGCGTGACTCCCCCTTGGTTAATACCGGGGAAATCACGGATAGCTATTCGAGGCGTTGTTCAATAGCGGATGTTAAATCTACGCGAGGGCAAAAGAGAGAAGAAGAAGAAGCTGGCAGCTTTTACCTGACGCGATCTCCGAGCAGTCTTCAATTCTGTGGAAATTAAACTCACACGAACCGGATTTTATGTACAAAAATAAACAAGGCTTTATTGCCACGGATGCCGATAATACAAAATAAAACACGCCAGTCACTAACTATGGTTCCTATTCGGAGCACTCCCACACCAGACGTATCAAACACACAAGGGAATATATATGAAAAATAAAGGCCGTGCGTGTGTGTGTGGAGGCTTAGCTCGATCGGATGGTGTGTCAAGGATCGTCAGGCTTGAGCACGCAGTCCGGACGCGGCTCGGGTGTTGGCGGGAGGAAGGGCGCCCGGTCGTTGACGTGAACCAGGCCTTGACGCACCCTTGTCCGTGCGCTGCTAGGCCAGCGTACGCTGCAGCGGCAAGCCTCGCTTGTACACTCCGCTCGCATGTGAGCACAGGGGAGGAGAATCGTCAGCGCTCCACCGTCTCTCCACCGTCCGTCGTCGCCCAACAAGCAAGGGTCCAGGGTCAGGAACGCAAGGGGCAATGTCAAGCGCAGGGAGAAGGTCCAGAACAAGAGGGATCCAGAACGAGAAGGAAGAAGAGAGAGAAAATGTTGGACAGCCAGTTCTTTTATTGGCCGTCTCGTGACGTCACTGGCACTTCTCCTCCAATCCGCGCGTCACTTCTTGCTCGCCTCTGACGTCATCGGTGGTGCCTGGCCAATCAGCGCTCTGCTTCCTCCTCGGCCTTCCTTTCACCAATCAGTGGCCAGCTTCTGCTGACATATTAACCAATCACGAGCTTCATCCTGCCTCGTCTCCCTATTGGTGGTGTCTCGTTCAATCGCTGCCCCTCAGGGCGTGTCTATTTCTTGCTTGCTCGACGTTTCATCGTCATGCTGGCGCAATGCGCGGGCGCTTTGTTACGTGCGCCTCCCCGACCCCCTGGTCACGGGGTACCTCCGAGCCCCGAGAGGAGTCACGGCAGAAAAATGTGTTATTCTGGGTGTCAAAGATCAATGGAGAAGCCACCCCAAATGTTACAAACAAATATTGTATTACAAAATCACACAAGAATAACAGTACAACAATAATAGCAGTCAAAAGTACAATCAATACATCTTATGATGGTACCATCAGCTAGTATGAGGTAACTCACTGTGCTCCAAGTGAGTGAAAAAAGAACATTCCCCAATGTCCCTATATTCCCGTCTTCAAGCTCAAAGTTGATCCCCTCCAGCGATCGTCAGAGCGATGTCGAATCGAAACCAGAATCCCGTTCAGCTGACGGGCCCCGTCACGCCACCAAAACTGCACAAAGGCGTACGCGGCTAAAGCAGCGCAAAGAGTCATGCGGCCCAAAGCTGCGTAAAAAGCGCACTCAAGGTGACTGGGAAATCCAAAGGCGCCCTCCAGGTATGAACTTTCACGGCTCACAGTCGGCGAGCCGCAAATTAATCTTCAAAAGCCACGGTGCACACACACACATCAGATACGTCTGAAAGCAGTAGAAACGGCTGACGAAGCAACGAAACCCTGCTCGACGCGCGGAGCGCGCGAGTCAAAATGGCCGACGGCCCGTACTCGGGTCGAAACGACACGACGATGATTCCTCGAAATCCAACGCCAAACCTGACACGCGGGTTGATCAGTCACAGCGATAACAACTCTGTCGCAGGAATTCCTTTCCCAGGAACCCCGAAAGTTCACTAGCGACTTTCGTTCGACAACGTTCGTCCTGGACCTTGAAGCGACGAGCTTCTTGTCCGACTGCACTCGCTCCACCCTCTTTCTCTCTCTCTTATTCCTCCTCGTCGTCCGGTTCCTGATCCGGTTTCCTGTTTCTTTTAACATTAACTTTTTTACCTTTTGAAAACAGTTCATGGACAATAAACCTTTTGAAAACAATAATAGTACATGGAATCAGAAATATTTACAGTGGATGCAAACCACCACAACGGAAGTGACGAATCCGTAACACCGGTGTCTCGTTCAATCGCTGCCCCTCCGGGCGTGTCTATTTCTTTCTTGCTCGATGTTTCATCGTCATGCTGGCGCAATGCGCGGGCGCTTCCTGCCTGCACTACTCTTGTGAGTTGTATTGCGGGGCGGGGGGAATTTAATCAGTGTGTGTGCTAATGAGCCTGTCTTGCGTCTATGGTGTCGTGCTATACGGGACAAAGGATAGATCACAGGTCTCACACACAGGGGAATTAGCATAATCCCTACTCTATTTAACATAAGTATCATCCTTGTATGATCACAAAGATACTTACGCAAACAAACCGCCGAAACAAACTTATTACATGTGGGGTTCCCGATCACGATAATCGGAGCATGATACTGACACAGATCTACCTGATCTGTATATCACTCTACGCCAAAATTCAAAACAATATCAGTTTGAGTCAGTTCTGGCAAATGTTTTTCAATGATCCCTGAACTAATGGGAGGAGTGTAAACGGAGAAGGAGGAGCGATGGGCGTGGTATATCTGAGCTTGCGTTTTGTCGCCGCATTCAATGTGCAGGAGCAGGAGGTGCGTGTGGAGTGACAGGAGGAAATTGCAGCCTCTGGATCCACGACGGGACGTGCGAATTACGGTGAGGACCGGTGGGCAGGACGTATGGAGTGCACCAGGTGTGCGGTGATGCATGGTAAGGGACGTCGTCACCACCATGCCAGCCGTGACGGTGGAGGGAAAAACGCGCACTGTTCCTTGGAAGGTCGTTCATGGCAATTACGGATATTCCATATGATAGCGACTCGTGATCCATGATCCATACAAGATTACCTCACATGTCGTTTCTTATTGCGAGGGATGGTCTAACTGGTGATGGTTGGACGTGGGAATTGGAACACCAGGTCGGAAAGCGCGGGAATGGCATTGAGGTACTCGTTCAAACTCTCTTATTTGGGAACGAAACGGTTAACAGATGCGATGACCCGACTGTACCTGATCAATTAACGCACGCGTCGCCAGCGGGACACGGACAGGTGCTCTGAATGCATATTTTACACGGGCATGTGCCCTGAGTGCACCTTTTACACGGACATGTGCCCAGAGTGCACCTTTTACACGGACATGTGCCCAGAGTGCACCTTTTACACCGACGTGTGCCCAGAGTGCACCTTTTACACAGACGTGTGCCCAGAGTGCACCTTTTACACAGACGTGTGCCCAGAGTGCACTTTTTACACGGACATGTGCCCAGAGTGCACCTTTTACACGGACATGTGCCCTGAGTGCACCTTTTACACGGACATGTGCCCAGAGTGCACCTTTTACACCGACGTGTGCCCAGAGTGCACCTTTTACACCGACGTGTGCCCAGAGTGCACCTTTTACACCGACGTGTGCCCAGAGTGCACCTTTTACACAGACGTGTGCCCAGAGTGCACTTTTTACACAGACGTGTGCCCAGAGTACACTTTTTACACAGACGTGTGCCCAGAGTGCACTTTTTACACAGACGTGTGCCCAGAGTGCACTTTTTACACAGACGTGTGCCCAGAGTGCCTCTTTTACACGGACATGTGCCCTGAGTGCACCTTTTACACGGACATGTGCCCGGAGTGCACCTTTTACACGGACATGTGCCCTGAGTGCACCTTTTACACGGACATGTGTCCTGAGTGCACCTTTTACACGGACATGTGTCCTGAGTGCACCTTTTACACGGACATGTGCCCAGAGTGCACCTTTTACACGGACATGTTCCCAGAGTGCACCTTTTACACGGACATGTGCCCAGAGTGCACCTTTTACACGGACATGTGCCCGGAGTGCACCTTTTACACGGACATGTGCCCAGAGTGCACCTTTTACACAGACGTGTGCCCAGAGTGCACTTTTTACACAGACGTGTGCCCAGAGTGCCTCTTTTACACGGACATGTGCCCTGAGTGCACCTTTTACACGGACATGTGCCCGGAGTGCACCTTTTACACGGACATGTGCCCGGAGTGCACCTTTTACACGGACATGTGCCCTGAGTGCACCTTTTACACGGACATGTGTCCTGAGTGCACCTTTTACACGGACATGTGTCCTGAGTGCACCTTTTACACGGACATGTGCCCAGAGTGCACCTTTTACACGGACATGTGCCCAGAGTGCACCTTTTACACGGACATGTGCCCAGAGTGCATCTTTGACACAGACGTGTGCCCAAAGTGCACCTTTCACACAGACGTGTGCCCTGAGTGCACCTTTTACATGGAGACGTGCCGAGTGCACGTTTTACACGGCCAGGTGCTCTGAGTGCATCTTTTACACAGACGTGTGCCCTGAGTGCAATTTTACACAGACGTGTGCCCTGAATGCACCTTTTACACGGACATGTGCCCAGAGTGCACTTTTTACACAGACGTGTGCCCAGAGTGCACTTTTTACACAGACGTGTGCCCAGAGTGCACCTTTTACACGGACAGGTGCTCTGAGTGCACCTTTTACACGGACATGTGCCCAGAGTGCACCTTTTACATGGAGAGGTGCCGAGTGCACGTTTTGCATGGACAGGTGCTCTGAGTGCATCTTTTACACGGACATGTGCCCAGAGTGCACCTTTTACATGGAGAGGTGCCGAGTGCACGTTTTGCATGGACAGGTGCTCTGAGTGCATATTTCACACGGACATGTGCCCAGAGTGCACCTTTTACACGGACATGTGCCCTGAGTGCACTTTTTACACGGACATGTGCGTCGAGTGCACCTTTTACACGGACATGTGCCCAGAGTGCACCTTTTACACAGACATGTGCCATGAGTGCATCTTTTACACGGACAGGTGCTCTGAGTGCGTCTTTTACATGGACAGGTGCTCTGAGTGCATCTTTTACACGGACAGGTACTCTGAGTGCATCTTTTACACGCACAGGTGCTCTGAGTGCATCTTTTACACAGACATGTGCTCTGAGTGCACCTTTTACACGGTCATGTGCCCAGAGTGCACCTTTTACACGGACATGTGCCCAGAGTACACCTTTTACACGGACATGTGCTCTGAGTGCACCATTTACACGGTCATGTGCCCAGAGTGCACCTTTTACACGGACATGTGCCCGGAGTGCACCTTTTACACGGACATGTGCTCTGAGTGCATCTTTTACACGGTCATGTGCCCAGAGTGCACCTTTTACACGGACATGTGCCCAGAGCACCTTTTACACGGACATGTGCCCAGAGTGCACCTTTTACATGGACAGGTGCTCTGAGTGCATCTTTTACACGGACAGGTACTCTGAGTGCATCTTTTACACGCACAGGTGCTCTGAGTGCATCTTTTACACAGACATGTGCCCTGAGTGCACCTTTTACACGGACATGTGCCCAGAGCACCTTTTACACGGACATGTGCCCTGAGTGCACCTTTTACACAGACGTGTGCTCTGAGTGCATCTTTTACACGGACATGTGCCCAGAGTGCACCTTTTACACGGACAGGTGCTCTATCGTGATTGCACGTTTTTGGGGCGGTGACAGGTGCGCTAAATGCAGGTGTTTTTGCTTTGAATCTAATGAGCGTGCGCTTCGGAAGGTAAACTACCTGCGAGGCTGCGATTCCATGATTGAACTGCTTATCGATTCGATTTACCTGTTTGTACAAAATTGTGGAACATCACACCTCCCGGTTTAATAAATATTATAACGTGTACGGGACTCGCAGGACCGACCTTTGGTTGGGAATCTTCATGAAGCTACTGCAGCATTTGCTTTGCCGCGACCGCAGTTTAACGGTAGTTGCGGTTTGTTAGTTTCTTTTTCTTCTTCTTCTCGATAGCAAGGGAAGCGTCACGTGGTAAGCGGTTGACGATCACCGCGACCGCGAGGGACCCAGTGGTACGTACGTGATACCGGCACGTCACGTCCTCCAACTCACGCACACGGCACACTCCTAGCTCCACCTCCGCTTTATTTGCCTTTTCTCGAGTTCACTCTCATCCCGCTCCATCCCCAACAGGTGTGAACCTGCGCTCGGACCCTCCGCCGCCGCCGCGATGGGTAACGCGGTGCCTCAGGGCGCCGCGGTCGTGCTCCCCTCGGGGTCCGGCGCGGGGGTCGCCCTGGAGGTCCGGGTCCCGCACGGGGGCGTTGCGGTGCCCCCTCCGAGGCTGCCGATGCCCGAGCCCGAGGAGCTGGAGGAGCGCTTCGTTTCAGCACTGGTGAGGAGGACGATGGGAGGTTTGATGGGAAAGTTTCTTAACTTTGTTTATTTATTTATATTGTTCCATGTAATGAAAACTAATTATGTACTTAATACACGATTGAAAGAACTATTCATTGTTTATATGAACATAATGGATGAACCAGAGACGCGGATGTCGTGGCAAGGAAGCACCACAACGCACAACCACCACTACCCCACCACCACGACCCCACCACCACCACGACCCCACCACCACCCCACCACCACCACCACGACCCCACCATCACGACCCCACCACCACGACCCCACCACCACCACGACCACGACCCCACCACCACCACCACGACCCCACCACCACCACCACCACGACCCCACCACCACCACCACGACCCCACCACCACCACCACGACCCCACCACCACCACCACCACGACCCCACCACCACCACCACGACCCCACCACGACCCCACCACCACCACCACGACCCCACCACCACGACCCCACCACCACCACCACGACCCCACCACCACGACCCCACCACCACCACCACGACCCCACCACCACCACCACGACCCCACCACCACCACCACGACCCCACCACCACCACCACGACCCCACCACCACCACCACGACCCCACCACCACCACCACCACAACCCCACCACCACTACTCCGCCACCACTACTCCGCCACCACTACTACCCGCAAATGGTGATTTAAAAAAGTGGACTCGAAGAGTTATTTAATTCAGAGTTATAAATGTCAATCCATCATCAGGAGGTAAAACAATTTGGTCAAACAAACAGCGACGTAAGGACAAGTCTTGTCTGTTGAGACTTAAACCGTGACAACAGCGATGGCAAAACTCGTTTTATAAATAATACACGAAGATGGAGCATATTGTTCATGATGGAGTGGAAAAGCCAATTTTGGTAAACTCATTCGTGGACTTTTTCACATCATCTGGGGGGAGTCGGGGGGTAGGGGGAGGGTATTTATTTTGAATAATTTTCCAATTATTATTATTTTTTTTTGGGGGGGAATTTTTTCGGGAATTTTTTTTTTTTCAACTTCAATTGTTTATAAAATGTGATATCACGTATATTACAAATACATTTGTGCAAAATAATTGTTTGAATTATGATTGGTTTAAACCATGACAAAACGGCGACTCGGGTACATAGTGGGGGGGCCAATGTTTTCCCCTTGAATTCAAATGTTAATTTGTGGACACTGGTTGGGTTGTCTTTAGGGATGATAGAAGTTGTAGAAAAAATATGTCTCCATTTTTTTCAAGTTCTTTATAGCGGCCATTTTGGATTATCAAAATGGCGTTTGTTGAAAACCGAAATTGTCATTATCTTGGCTTCTAAATGACCTAGAGTGTTAATTTTGGTGTCCAAATGTACATATTTGCGGATACTTAATCCAATAAACACACATTTATACACCTACATATGATCAAAAGGGTTCTTATGGCAGCCATCTTGGATTTTCACGCACTTATGCCAACACATATATATATTTTTTTACACATACATATACATATATATACACATATATATATATATGCACTTATGCCCAGACTGTGGTTGATAGGTCGTGGTGCTCCTTGCGTGTAGCTGATTGTGAGCCAGCCATCTGACGGGCTTCTTCAGCAAGCCTACTCAGCTCTGGTGCTGTCAGAAAGAACCTTTCGCGGGCACTGGCATTCTGGGTAATGCCCACAATACCCCCTGTCACCTTCATGATCCTGTTGATGTGCTCCAGTGCATGGTCCACACCTACAGCACAGAAGGGGATTTCATTCTTATGGACACTGAAGTTCCCATCCATGAACTCTTGGTAGATCCCTGGATCTGTCATCTTCAGGGCCTTCATCTCTGCAAGGTACCGGGGAGTCAGCCTGGCATATTTCTGTTTGTCATGTGCAAAGAAGTATATGCACATCTCATCCAGTGAAGACAGGTGAAGCTCAAATTGTCCATCACGGGTGGCACGGATGAATGTGTATATCAGCATTATCATCCGCATGTAGCGTCGCACAAACTTGAACAGTGGACTCTTGGCTTCTTTCCTCTCATCAAACTTTGCCATGGCCTCCAGGACTTCGTTTGACTCGAGGACAGCTAGCATGTTGTTCTGCGCGCTTGTCATCTCCTCTCGGTTGTGTAGATGACAGCTCTGGGCAACCTGTTGTGCTGACTGGGTACATGGGCCCCTCAGATGGGGATGCTCTTGGAAGAATTCGTCCACATAGAGGTCGAAGAGGGCTTGGACAGTGGTGATGTGGGCCTCCAAAGCCCTCTTCATGTGCTTGGCTTCCAGTATTTGTCTGGTCGTTGTTGGGCCATAGATATCAGCCTCAGACCAAGCCTCGTCAAGACCACTGTCCTCTATGGCATTCCCAGCAGCCCTCAGTGCAGCCATCACAGTGTGCATCTCCCCTAGTCGCAGTACCCACTTGCCTTTGCAGTCATCTCTGGTCATCTCCAGCTGTTTGGCTCGCTCATACAGGGCCATGTCTAAGGTGATCACTGTCTTCCTATCGGGACCCATGACCATGCAGTTGATTTGCTGTGTCTGTTTCAAGACTGTTATCAGTGTTTGCCATTCATGGGCTGGTGCTGCTACCAATGGCAGGGCGTTGACCTCTGTCAGAGGCTTCGAAGAGGAGAGCAGTGAGTTGTAGGCTGTCCAAGTTGGGATATCGTGATGCTTGATCCTACTGCCAGGTGGTTGTTTTGGATCGTGGACGAGTGACCCAACAGGGTCAGCATGCTGGGGTTCTGCAGCTTGCAGCTGGTCATCTGGTGGGATGATGTCGTCTTGTACGTCCTCAGCTTCAGCTGTTCGCATGATTGTGCGTGAAAGTAGCCACACTGTGTCCGTCGCAGAGTACGGCTTGGTGACATCTGGGTTTGACCGTGTCTTGAAGCTATATGTGGTACCTGTGGCAGATTGTTTGTTTGGTGCTTGGCAAGGAACAAAGTCTGGAGCAGTCAGAACCTTGAGTGAGCGGTGTCTGGCCTTTCGGTCATGTAGTGTCAGTGTTCTATGTTCATCTGTGGAGGGTGCATGTTCCCGTCGTTGGTAGAGTGCCCAGGCTGTAGCATGGAGTGTCCGCTTCCCATCAGGTGTGTCTTCATTGAAGTCACTGTTGTCCACTGCAAAGAAGACAAACGTCCCTATGCGCATGGTTCTTGGAAAGTATACACCCTGTTCTGTCGTAGACTCTATGACTGAGTTGGCCAGCTGTGTCTCCAACCGCAAGATCCGACTATAATCAACAGACAGACCGAACCCATGCAGGAAATCCAGAAGCTTCTTGTTTCTGGTGGACTGATGGACTACAATGGCAACGGCAAGCTGCTGTGGCCATTCTAAGCGATGGCGGAATGGTGCATCTGGCTCTTTGGGCTTGTACGTGACTTGGCGTTTTGACTTGTAGCCGTACATGATGTTCTGACTGATGGTTATAACATCTCGATGAATAGTGGCTGAGCGCATAGTCTCTGGCTCAATGCTCGTGGCTGGTCCTTCCAGTAGCCAGCGGAGGAAAGCATAGAGTACTTTGGGTACATGCTTTTCAGCATCATCAGTGTTCATTTCTCCTTCAAATTGCCATGGGTGCTTGTTCTGACAATCAATGGCACTGCGGAGAACAGAGGCACTCTCAAACAGTTGTTCGATGTTTTTTTCATTTGTCTTCGTCATTGCATCTTCGACAGCTGCATCACGCACGGCAGTGGAGAATACACAGTCTGACTCGTTTCGACGTTTTGGTTTCATGAAGTGAACGTCATCAATGTGAGAGTTTATTTTCTCCTTCATGCCTTGGGTAGTAGGTGATGGGACATTGTGCACACCATTATTGTCAAGAATCCTGGAGTAAACCGACTTCAGGTCAGACATGTTGAGAATTTCACCAGCTTGGAGTAGAGAGCGAACAAGGCTGACAAACTCAATGTCTGCGGCTATTTTGATAACATTAGTTTCTTGCAGTATGTGTTCTTTGTCATCACTTGATGTCCCACTCTTGGGAGCACGTTGGACATTCTGCACCCAGCATGGGAGATGATACTTGACGTCGATCGCATGAGCATCATGTGCACTGATGGCAGCACTCAGCTGAACTTTCCACTTGTGGTTGCTGCCTTCTTCAACAGCTTTCTTCAGCTGTTTACCTGCGTTGAACGTGCATACAACATGTACACTTTCCTTAGTGACCTCTTGACAGAAGAAACAAAGGTCTCTGTTGAATGGAGTTGATGATGAACGTGTGAAGCGAAGAGTCTCGTCTTGCGTAGAACCTGAGGTACTTGCAGCGGCAGGTGCAGAAGAAGGACGTCCACACCTCTTATGAAGATGCTGGGTGTCGCCATGTTCGCAGGCTTTCTGGTGGCGAACTCTAGCACGCTCCAGGTGAGCAGTGTTGCATGTAGATCCATAACATGCCCGGTGCCACTTTGCTTTATTGTTCCTCAAGTCAGTGGCAGTGAAACAGCTTAATCGTTCGCTGATCTGTTTGAAGTCGGCATCACCATATCGTGCCCTCTCCTGGATGAACTGGAGAAACTTTGCATATGAGCCCAGTGCTGGCTCAGTCACTAGTGCACCTTGGGGATCCTGGCACTGAATGCAAAGTGTGAAATCAGTTTCTTTCTTGGTTTTCTTGCTTTTTGGCTCCATCATAGCTCAGGGTCACGAATCTGGAACATACAAATAACAAATAACAATTAAGATAGATGTGCATTAAGTTAGATTTTGGACACTGGTTCGGCTGTGCCATAAAAACCTATTTTTATCCCTTGTAGGTTATTAAAGAAGGTTTCATTCAATTCTCTATCCCCAAAAATGTACAACTGGACACCAGAATCGAAACTCTAGGTCATTTAGAAGCCAAGATAATGGAATTTTACGTTTTCGACATCCGCCATTTTGAAAATCCAAAATGGCCGCCATAAAGAACTTGAAACAATTGGAGACATATTTTTTCTAGAACTTATATCATCCCTAAAGACAGCCCAACCAGTGTCCAAAAATTAACAAGCAATTTCACCGGGCATTTCAATCTGCTACATTGGCCCCCCCACTAACAGTCATTTATCTATATATCTACACATCTAGGCAGTTATTTTTTTTTTTTTTTTTTTTTTTTTTTTTGTATACTGAATCGAGGCTCGTGAAAGAGCTAACATTTACTTCACAAACAAATCAACCAGACAAACAAAATATATAAAAAGAGGGAGCGGAAGACAAGATGGGGAGAGAAGGGGAAGCACACAAACACAACATTTGAGAGCAGGGAGATGTGTGGGAGGGAGAGGGCTTGGGGCTTGGTTTTTAAATCGCATGTGTCTGTCTTGTCACTTAACGACTCCCTCAAACTTTTGTTTCCGTGGTTGTGAAGTGTTTTTAAAAACGTTGTGGTGGTTTTGAATCACGTGGTGGTGGTGAGGTGTTTTTAAATCACATGGTGGTGAGGCGTTTTTAAATCGCATGGTGGTGAGGTGTTTTTAAATCACATGGTGGTGAGGTATTTATAATTATGTGGTGGTGAGGTGTTTTTAAATCACATGGTGGTGAGGTGTTTTTAAATCACATGGTGGTGAGGTGTTTTGATTTACGTGGTGGTGAGATATTTATAATTACGTGGTGGTGAGGTTTTTATAATTATGTGGTGGTGAGGTGTTTTGAATTAGTTGGTGATGAGGTGTTTTGAATTATGTGGTGGTGGTGGTTTTTAATTTTGTGGCTGTGAGGTGTTTTTTTTACGTTTTATGGCTGTGAGGTGTTTTTATTACGTGTTTTATGGCTGTGAGGTGTTTTTATTTTGTGGTGGTGAGGTGTTTTTATTACGTGTTTTATGGTGGTGAGGTGTTTTTATTACGTGTTTTATGGCTGTGAGGTTTTTAATTTTGTGGTGGTGAGGTGTTAAATTACGTGTTTTATGGCTGAGGTGTTTTTAATTTCGTGGTGGTGAGGTTTTTATTACGTGTTTTATGGCTGCGAGGTGTTTTTATTACGTGTTTTATGGTTGTGAGGTTTTTAATTTTGTGGTGGTGAGGTGTTTTCATTACGTGTTTTATGGCTGTGAGGTGTTTTTAATTTCGTGGTGGAGAGGTGTTTTTATTACGTGTTTTATGGCTGAGGTGTTTTTAATTTTGTGGTGGTGAGGTGTTTTTATTACGTGTTTTTATTACGTGTTTTATGGCTGTGAGGTGTTTTAATTTAGTGGTGGTGAGGTGTTTTTATTACGTGTTTTATGGCTGTGAGGTGTTTTTATTACGTGTTTTATGGCTGTGAGGTGTTTTTATTACGTGTTTTATGGCTGCGAGGTGTTTTTATTACGTGTTTTATGGCTGAGGTGTTTTTATTTTCATGGTAGTGAGGTGTTTTTATTACGTGTTTTATGGCTGTGAGGTGTTTTTATTACGTGTTTTATGGCTGTGAGGTGTTTTAATTTCGTGGTGGTGAGGTGTTTTTATTACGTGTTTTATGGCTGTGAGGTGTTTGTATTACGTGTTTTATGGCTGTGAGGTGTTTTAATTTTGTGGTGGTGAGGTGTTTTTATTACGTGTTTTATGGCTGTGAGGTGTTTTTATTACGTGTTTTATGGCTGTGAGGTGTTTTAATTTCGTGGTGGTGAGGTGTTTTTATTACGTGTTTTATGGCTGTGAGGTGTTTGTATTACGTGTTTTATGGCTGTGAGGTGTTTTTATTACGTGTTTTATGGCTGTGAGGTGTTTTTATTACGTGTTTTATGGCTGTGAGGTGTTTTTATTACGTGTTTTATGGCTGTGAGGTGTTTTTATTACGTGTTTTATGGCTGTGAGGTGTTTTAATTTCGTGGTGGTGTGTTTTTATTACGTGTTTTATGGCTGTGAGGTGTTTTAATTTCGTGGTGGTGAGGTGTTTTTATTACGTGTTTTATGGCTGTGAGGTGTTTGTATTACGTGTTTTATGGCTGTGAGGTGTTTTTATTACGTGTTTTATGGCTGTGAGGTGTTTTTATTACGTGTTTTATGGCTGTGAGGTGTTTTTATTACGTGTTTTATGGCTGTGAGGTGTTTTTATTACGTGTTTTATGGCTGTGAGGTGTTTTAATTTCGTGTTTTATGGCTGTGAGGTGTTTTAATTTCGTGGTGGTGTGTTTTTATTACGTGTTTTATGGCTGTGAGGTGTTTTAATTTCGTGGTGGTGAGGTGTTTTTATTACGTGTTTTATGGCTGTGAGGTGTTTGTATTACGTGTTTTATGGCTGTGAGGTGTTTTTATTACGTGTTTTATGGCTGTGAGGTGTTTTTATTACGTGTTTTATGGCTGTGAGGTGTTTTAATTTCGTGTTTTATGGCTGTGAGGTGTTTTTAATTTCATGGTGGTGAGGTGTTTTTAATTTCGTGGTGGAGAGGTGTTTTTATTACGTGTTTTATGGCTGAGGTGTTTTTAATTTTGTGGTGGTGAGGTGTTTTTATTACGTGTTTTTATTACGTGTTTTATGGCTGTGAGGTGTTTTTATTACGTGTTTTATGGCTGTGAGGTGTTTTTATTTTCATGGTGGTGAGGTGTTTTTATTACGTGTTTTATGGCTGAGGTGTTTTTAATTTTGTGGTGGTGAGGTGTTTTTATTACGTGTTTTTATTACGTGTTTTATGGCTGTGAGGTGTTTTTATTACGTGTTTTATGGCTGTGAGGTGTTTTTATTTTCATGGTGGTGAGGTGTTTTTATTACGTGTTTTATGGCTGAGGTGTTTTTATTTTCATGGTGGTGAGGTGTTTTTATTACGTGTTTTATGGCTGTGAGGTGTTTTTATTACGTGTTTTATGGCTGTGAGGTGTTTTAATTTCGTGGTGGTGTGTTTTTATTACGTGTTTTATGGCTGTGAGGTGTTTTAATTTCGTGGTGGTGAGGTGTTTTTATTACGTGTTTTATGGCTGTGAGGTGTTTGTATTACGTGTTTTATGGCTGTGAGGTGTTTTTATTACGTGTTTTATGGCTGTGAGGTGTTTTTATTACGTGTTTTATGGCTGTGAGGTGTTTTAATTTCGTGTTTTATGGCTGTGAGGTGTTTTTAATTTCATGGTGGTGAGGTGTTTTTAATTTCGTGGTGGTGAGGTGTTTTATTTCGTGTTTTATGGCTGTGAGGTGTTTTTATTACGTGTTTTATGGCTGTGAGGTGTTTTTAATTTCGTGGTGTTGTGAGGTGTTTTTAATTTTATGGCTGAGGTGTTTTTACTATGTGTTTTATGGCTGTGAGGTGTTTTTATTGTGTTTTATGGCTGTGAGGTGTTTTTATTGTGTTTTATGGCTGTGATGTTTTTATTACGTGTTTTATGGCTGGGATGTGTTTTTATTACGTGTTTTATGGCTGTGATGTGTTTTTATTACGTGTTTTATGGCTGTGAGGTGTTTTAAATTACTTGGTGGTGAGGTGTTTTCAATTACGTGATGGTGAGGTGTTTTGAATTACGTGGTGGAGAGGTGTTTTGAATTACGTGGTGGAGAGGTGTTTTGAATTATGTGGTGCTGAGGTGTAATCGTCCCAAACTTCCAGTCTGCACCTACCCCTCCCCTATGTATGTGCTGAGGGGTTCTTTCTTGAAAAAGAAACATTCAACCTGAATCTTCAACCTAAATTGCCTATAAAAATGTAATATCACAAACACAACAAATACATTTGTGCAAAATAATTGTTTGTATTATGAATGGTGTAAATCATGACAACACAGCAACTCAGGTATAGTCATTAGCCTCAGCTAAAATAAGCCCGTTCCTCAGTAACGACGCTTGGTGAGGTGAGCGTTGCGAGCCGAACCAAGCTAGTATATAGATATAATCCAGTGAATAACCTGAAATGGTACAAAGGTAAGCAGTAAACTGCTCGAGGTTTATAAAAAAGCAAGTACAAAAAGTTTTAACTAAAACAAAAGCCGCGTCGATGTTACACAATGCCTAGATGCAGCTGTGCCTATAACGTAGATGTTATAGGCACAGGACATTCCTATTGATTCGATTACTTGATGTTATTTTTGTGCAAAGTGAAAATATATCTCGGCAATTTCCCGTGTGTGGCGACACGTGAACGAAGCTATGCTCCTCTCTCCACATTATTGTGACGACGTATAAATTAAATATTTCATCGTGACGATTGTCATCAAATGGACGAATTTTTAATATATCTCTGCATTTTCCCGTCTGTTATTTCGGGCGGTGTATGACTGACCATGCCGCGATTTAAACAAAATATATATATCTCGGCATTTTCCCGTCTCTTATTTCGGGCGGTGTATGACTGACCATGCCGCGATTTAAAAAAAATATATTTCAATGGACTTGAAGTTACAGGCCTTTGAGAATTCATTTCGTTCTATAAAGGGCAACTTTCATCGGATTTTCTTCCCGTTTTTTTTCAACCGAGTCTAAAACTATGTAAGCGACTGTGAAAAATGAAATGATATATCAAATTTGATTTGAAATAAAACTGTGTGAGAGAGGAAGACACCACGGGCCTACAAAACAGGCCTCAAAGCTATGCGAGTTAATAAAATGGTGGATATTTGTTTATATGAAGGCTCTCCCAGAATGGGTGGAACTATGGTTCCCAGAATGGGTGGAGCTTTGAGGTTTTGTCTTCTCTGCAAGAACAAGAAGAACAAGAAGAACAACAACAACAACAGCAGAGGGCACTCTATGACCAGCGTCTTGCGACGCGGCAAAAAAAAAGAAAAAGTTTAGTTTAGCAAAAACGGGAGCATAATGTAAATTGCACAGTTATATTGTTAAAAAAAAAAATAAAGCCTTCTTCAGGGAACAAGTAATGGGTTAACAACTTACAGCTGTTCTGCAGCAATGTCAGTAAATTAAGCCTTGAAAGTTGATGCAAACAATTCCTACAGGTGTCCCAACCTCTGCTGATTACTTGATTACAAACCCCCTGTCTGTATAAAAGCAGTATTGGAACAGACTGTTATTACACCCTCTGAAGAAATTGTTTGGACAATATTGCACTGCAGGAAGTAGTATATTGGAAACTGGAGGAAACTCTGAAAGGAAGAGGTCTGGCAGACCCAAAGCCACAACAGAATCAGAAGACAAGTTTCTGAGAGTGAACAGCTTGCGTGACAGGTGGCTCACAGGACAACAGCTTCAAGCACAGCTTAACACTGGTCAATGTGAGCAAGTCTCAGCTTCAACTGTGAAGAGAAGACTTCGAGCTGCAGGTTTGACCGGTCGAGTGGCAGTAAGAAAGCCATTGTTAAGATGGCAAAATAAGGAGAAGAGGCTTGCCTGGGCAATGAAGTACCGCGAGTGGACTACTGAAGACTGGAAGAAGGTCTTATGGACCGATGAATCAAAATTTGAAATGTTTGGTTCATCACGCAGGGTTTTTGTACGCTGTCGAGTAGGCGAAATGATGGTTCCTCAGTGTGTGACACCAACGGTCAAACATGGGGGAGGATGCGTGATGGTCTGGGGCTATTTTGCTGGATCCAGAGTCAGTGACTTGCACCCTGAACCAAAAGGGCCACCACAGCATTTTGCAGCGCCATGCAATACCCTCTGGTATACGCCTAGATGGTCAGGGGTTCATCCTACAGCAAGATAATGACCCTAAACACACCTCCAGGCTATGTCAAAACTACCTTTGAGGAAAAGAACAAGACGGTAGGCTTCAAATCATGGAATGGCCAGCACAGTCTCCAGACTTAAACCCCATCGAGCTGGTTTGGGATGAACTGGACAGAAGGGTGAAAGCAAAGCAACCTACAAGTGCAACACATTTGTGGGAACTTCTGCAAGTGTTGGGAAGAACTTCCCGAACAATATTTGATTTCCATTGTGGAAAGAATGCCACGAGGGTGTTCGGCGGTTATATCTGCAAAAGGTGGCTACTTTGCTGAGTCAAAAATGTAAATTAAATTTTGTTAAACAAAATGATTCTATGATTATTTTTTAAATCTCATATTGTTTGTTTGTTCTATGCTTAATTTCAGAGTACATTGAGACATTAAACTACGTAAATCTCAATAAAAACTGGAAAAATTGAGGTGTTCTAAAGCTTTTCACCGGTAGTTGTGTGTGTACATATATATGGATTTGTGTTTATATAGAGATTGTAACCATGCCACCCATGATCATGTGTCATGCTTTAATGCCAAGATTGATATATAATTGAAACTTCTGGTGAACAACAGAAAATGTAGCTACACAGTCCGGTGGTGAACGTCGGTCGAGGGTAACGAGTGCAACACCAGCTGCGTATTGTTCAATTTAGCAGCAAATAAAATGGATGGATGTGATGGAGTGGGGTGTGGGGTTGTCTTTATAAAGGAAATTCAAATTACATTTGTTTTGTACATCGGAGTGGTTTCATAAAGTTGTGATGGTGTCTGAGGTAGGTGTAGCACAGGCATGATGGGCCCAATGGCCTCGTCGTGTGCCCAGGCTTCTTGTATGTCTTATACTTGTAACAGGACGACTGTTGATGACGGAACTTGACGCTTGTACAAGGTGCTTATCAGAAGCGAGACGGATTCGGATTGTCGAATGCAGGCGTTTACTCCCTATCCTTCATTTTGTTGTTGTGAAGTGTCAGCTTTTGTGCTTTATTTTTTTGGTGTGAAATGCTTCCTTATCGCCTTTACAGGCGTTTCCTTCCCTGTTTGAGTAACTGGCACTGCACATGGTTCCTTCACATCGTCGAGCTCTTGTGTTGGTAACGAACATGTGGTACCGGTAACTGTTTTGATACAATCTTCACTTCCAGTACCGTGCACAGGTGGGCATAAGGAATAAGGGGGCACCTATTTGTCACTAGTGCAATTATGATGGTACGCTCTATGCTCACCTTGCATGTTCTGATTATTCCCCTCATCCCCTCCTTTCTTCTCTTCTTCTTTTCCATTTCTCCCTTGAGCCTTGCTGACCCTCCACTCCACGCATCTCTTGTGAACGATCATGATGTGCAGCACAGTCTTTGCAGACTGTTGGTGCTGCCGAAGCTGGTTCTTGGCACAAATTATGTTGGGTGGTTTGCCATTGCTTTCCCAGCAGTTGGAGCAAGAATTTGTACTAATTTGTTCAGGACACCGTGTTAACTCCCCTACTCTTCATGAAGGACACCGTGGTACTAACATCCATTAACTAATGCCGGCAAATAGGACGTCCCAGTGTAATGTCCATCCGAAGGAAGGCGCACACTTCGATACGTCACCCTGTCTTTGAAACACCTGGATGGCAGTTTATAGGTGGGTTTAGATTTGAACCCAGGTTACTACACGCCTTATAGGTGAGTGCATGCCTCTAGGCCATCCTGCCAACCCTCCTGGAGAATAGATGTTACCTAACTGTAGTTATTTGAAAACTTTTATTTTAGTCCTTGGTAACGAACTTTGTGCATACATTCTGAAAGTTGTAATAATGTCCAGGTACAGAAACAATCTGGGAAAAAACAAAAATGCATTTGATTCTGTAATTTCGACCCCACTCGTATAATTTCGACCACAGTACTTGGCACTCAGAACATTCCAAAACTGATTCCATTATGCAAGTTGATGTGGTTTCCTTAGTCAGGCTGTAAAATGTGCCCTTTTGATTTTGGATGAAAGATTTGTTGGAAATTTTGTTGTTTCAGACGTCTACATTTCTATATGCAAAGAGGGTTGTGGTTGTGGGTGTAAATTCGGAAAAGGTGGGGAGGATAGGTAGGAAAAGTGAAAGAGGTTGAGAGGGAAGGGGAAATGTATGGAACGCGGTGGTGTGAAGGAAGGAACGAAGGGAGTAGAATATGTAGACTATGCTTGTGGTTAGTGCAACAGACATGACGTCATTACGACTAATGTTGAACCAAGCAACCGTTGGGAATTGAGATTGCATCCTTTTAAATTTTCAGATTGTCTCGGTGTCATAATGATGATACAACCTCATTAATTCATAATTATGGGCTTTCGCATTTTTCGATTGGGTCGATTTTTGAAATGTGCACCCATGGACAGCTGCCAGTGGAGCACACCCACATCTGTCGCTTGACTCCTCCCACCATTGGACCGAGATGAAATGATATGGCTGCCATCTTGGTTTCTGGTAATTTCATGTTCGGCCTGTCGGCCTCTGTTTATACATGGCCTAGGTTAGGTATGTTGCGTCAGATGTCCATTGGCTTTGTTTGGATCGATTGTTATTCACAATGATGGACCCAGAAAAATCTAATCATTTGTCGCATAATGGTAAAATGTAATCAAGCCCATTAGAACACGTGGTAAGCAAGCGTTGCGTTATGTTACACAAATTACTAAAGTAATGGTGTTACAGGATTTTTGAACAGCCCCATATTGGAGTTAAGCAATCTGCGACCATGTGACAAATCTGCTCGTTTTGATATAACCATAGGAATGGTGACGTGGATAAGAGGTGTCAAGTTAATTTTTTTAATAGCGTATTAAATGTGTGTTTTCCAATCGGTCCGTTGCTGGATTTTGTCGCAGGTTGTGACCACAGTGCGGTCATTCTTTTTTGCTCTATCTCCCTGCCTGGCAGTCAAACAATATTGAAAATCATTGGGGTATCATATTAGGGATATAAAGGATATTAGAATGTCAAATAAAAAAATGAAATGATATAAAGGTATTAGGGATATCATAAAGGACACGAAGAACTAATAGAGAGTGTTAAATAAGGTGGTGTAAAAGGCACGGCAGTAAAGTTCTGCATCAACAGCAGTAAATTTCTGAAAAGTTGTTTTTCTTTGTTTTGTTTACATAGTCGAGGCTCGTGGAAGAGCTCTTTATTTATTTATTTATTCGCCACAACCTTTAAAACTTTTATTTTATTTAAATTGAATTATATCGTTGAACACTGGAGAACACGAATCACTTTATTGGTACTTTTAAAAACTTTCTGTTTAGCAGTACTTGGACGAAATATTTACGCCATCTCATGTCCTGATGGTAAACTGCGATTCAGCATCTTACTATAATTCACCAAATGTCCGTTCGAAGGTACTACAAAAACGGCTCGACCGATCGCAACGATATTTTGGGTGGGTATTCCTGTGACCTCTGGGAGTAAAATAGGCTGTGTTGTTTTTCCAGTTTTTCCAAACACGATGGAATAATATTTACCGATATGAGCAGTGATGTGGCTTTTATTGAAATTCTACAAATACTGTTTAGATTTTGATGACAATTATGAACGTGCCGCGAATGTGGAAGTGGACAGATGACGGCAATGCACGGGTTTGATAATATCCCAATACAACCGTCATTCATTCGTAATGTGAAATCGTTAAACGTTAATCTTGTTAATCGTTTTGTTAAAGTATCAATTGATGATTGGAATTGAGTGAATACAATTACGATTTTGAATTCGTAATTGTGTTCACCCAACCGTACGGAACTTCACATCAGGATTTAAATATTTGCTTATGCCACGAATGTTGTTAAAAGTTAATTTTTTTATATTAATGTTATTTAATTTGTGATTGGAGTTTTGCTGTTTGGAATGAAAAAAGAGATATCGAGTTCAAGTGGATGACGAAATGCCGTGACGGTTTCTACTTTCTAAACGTGAATTCGCGGATCGCCATATGCAGATTCGCCATTGACTGGGTATGGAACACACGTACCTGTTTGTTTGCTAATGGGTACGTTTTTCATGGAAGTCCTTCACGAACTTGCTGTCCATGTCTGACGTGTGACTGAAGGTGCTACATGAATGTGGAATTTATTGGTTTCATGCTTCAACATTCGCCGTTTCTGCATTGTCTGTTTGCCTCTGGCTTCACCCCTGCATAGCACGGGTACCTCACTAGTTCAGCCAAATATGGCGTCACCTAGCAATTTTTTTTTTTTTGGTGCAACACACTAAGTGAGAGTGTAAAAGACCCTTCCCATGTCCTTTTTCTCAAGACTGCATGGGGTAAAGGTGTTCTTTGAATGCTCCAGTTAGTACTCCCGCCAGGGAGTAATGCATTCGATCATGTCCGTCCGTTTGTGTGTGCGTATGTTGGTGTGTTTGTGAACAAGATATCTGGAAAAGTTCTGAACGGATTTGGATGAAAGTTGGTGGGATGATTGCCCTTGGGATAAGGAAGAATTGATTAGTTTTTGGTGAAGCTCAGGATATTATTCCGGATCCAGGAATTTTCTGAAGGATTTTTTTACCATTGGAAGATAGGGCTCCAACCTGACCCACGGCGGGAGTATGCGCTCTACTGAGTGGCGTTCGAGTTTATTTATTTATCCTACATTCTTTATTCGCTGAAACCCCTTGGCAAAATATTGGACTCTTATTCTCTAATATTAAATACTTGCCTTTTAAAATGACTTCCAATTCTATCCCCGCACAATGGAAGGTGGCTGATGTCATTCCCATCTATAAGACATTATAAACCGTTTCAATTGCAGATGGATGTAATTTACAATGTCGATCAAGATATGAGAAGCTGACATTTTGGGCATAACACCCGAAACGGTAGTTTATCCTTGCTTCCCATGGTGGTTGGCATGCTTCGCTCAACATTCTGTCCATTCCATCCATTAGTCCACCTGTCCGATGATGCCGATCAAATGCTCACCTTAGACTAGTTTTCCATTTCCCTTTGAATGACAGGCTCATTGCCTTCTTCCCATACTCTGCAATGCAAATCAATGTACAATCCCGAGGCCTATGTTTTCTCGAGCTCTTCAATATCAGACTATCAATTTGGCTTCTGTCTTTGCTTTTCCGTCTTCCACATGATAATTGCGCTACCTCGGCATAGGAGAGATCCTCTGAACCCCAGGTATGAGACCAGAGTTCTCTCATTGGACATTCCCCAAGAATTCGACATCACCTGTCTGTTACCCAGCCGTGGTTGCAAAGCTTTCTGTTGATGGCAACCTGGTGGCCGCTCCTTGACTGGCTGGAGTTTTTTCATCGTACTCATTAGCAATGCATAGCCCATTATGACATCTTATCTTCTCTAGCCTTGGAGGCTGCTGTCCCTCAATGCAGTTTGCTGGGACCTATCCTGTTCCTGGGTTATATTAACATGCAGTTGGGCTCTTATTTATTTATTTATTTTGAAGAAAGCAAACAAACAAAAACTATCATTCTAGATTATTCTACTTGTGCCAGTATGTGTCCCACACCAGTGATAGACAGGCAGGCTGCTACTTGATCCTTGTGTACAAATCTGGACAAATAAGAAAATTATCAATCACTTGGAATATATCACTCAGTACCTTCAAATCCCACAGACGCAGATTGCATGTCTAATCCACAATTTTTTTATTTTTTTTTGAATACAAGATCGAGGCTCGTGAAAGAGCTAACATTAATCACACAAAAAGTCAAACCGACACATAAAACACAAAATAAGGGGAGCGGTAGACAAGATGGGGAGAGAGGGGGAAGGACACAAACACAACATTTGAGAGCAGGGACATCGAGAGAACTGTGGGAGGGAGAGGGCTTGGGGGGAGGTGGGAGAGGTATAAAACATATGGACACGGCAAGGACTTCCAGGAAAGAAGTTGGAATTTCAAAAAAGTGCATGTGGGGTGAATTAGCGGGGGTAGAAAAGATCAAGGTTTTGGATGGGGGAAGATAAGAGATGGTGGTGAACAGCTGTTTTAAAGACCTGGAGGGGAGAGTGGGATTGAAGGGAGTGGGGGAGTTTGTTCCAGAGGCAGGAGAAAAGGGGAATGAAAGAGTGAAGGTGAGCAGAGAGCCTAGATTTTGGCAGTTTAACCATAAGAGGGTTGCTGGCAGATATTGTGTGACCTGCAGGAATATTTGGGAGACAGAGCACAGAGAGAGCTGGAGGAGCAAACCCGGAGAGGAGTCGGTAGAAGACAAAGACCACCAACCTGCCTGCGGTGAGTGAGTGAAAGGCCCTCGGAGTTCATTTCATCGCAGGAGATTCCAATGATTCTGAAAGCTTTGGTTTCAACAGCGTGAAGCTGAGCCAGGTGTGAGGCAGCCGCACCGGCCCAGAGGGGGGGAACAGTATTCCATTGAGCTGCGGATGAAAGCCTTGTATGTGGTGAGGAGCTCAGGTGTGCCAAGGAAGGACTTCGCACGATGGAGGATGCCCAGTCGGCGACTGGCTTTGGAGGCCAGCTTGGAAATGTGGTTTATCCAAGAAAGATCATGGCAGATAGTGAGACCCAAAAGCTTGAGCGACAGAACTTCTTGGAGAGGATTGTTGAGAAAGTAGACTGGAGGGTTGTCCAGTCAGTCTTTTCGGAGAGACTTGGTAAGAGTAGATTTGTCAGGATTGAAAGACATGTTCCACTTGTTTGCCCAGTCTGTGATTTTGTCCAGGTCTGCAGAGAGTGAGGAGGCTGCAGACTGCCGATCTGAGGGCAGAGGAATGGAGCGGCAGAGAGTGGAGTCATCAGCAAAGAGATAGAGAGGATTTTCCAGAGTCGGAGAGATCATTGATGAAGACCAGAAAAAGCACAGGGCCCAGAACACTGCCTTGGGGAACTCCAGCCAGAACAGGAAGGGGAGATGAGAGAAATCCATTCAGGGCCACACGTTGACTACGACGAGAGAGGAAGTCCGCAAGCCATGCGTGGAGATTTCCATGGATACCATAGGAGGAGAGTTTGGTGAGCAGAGCTGGGTGCCAGACCGTATCGAAGACACGTGATATGTCGAGGGAGACAGCTCTGATTTCCTGTTTGGCATTGAGTACCTCCATCCATCCTCCACTTTATTTATTTGATCAATTTCTGGCAGAGGGCGCAATCGCTACAGGTTCTTTGGCTGACGATTTTCCATGATCTTTCCTGGGCCCATATATATATATATATATATATATATATAATCTGGCCTCGAGGGCAGGTGGGGTATGGCGTGGGTGGGGAGGGAGGGAATGTTTAAATTCTCTGCATATGTAGGTAATTCCATGACTGCAATCAGCTCTAAACATCATACAAAGTCAGCTCTAAACCAATGCCATGCCATGGAGTACATAGCTCTCCTCTGTGGGTTGGTGCTTGGTGGTGCCAGATCATACCTTGTGTTTCTGGAAACTGTCCCTCTGGAGTTCCACGAGGCCATACTTCCTCAGCTAGAAATCTACCATGCTGCCCTCTCCAAGTCCATGCAGGTTATCTGCTCAACTCCACTCTTGTCACACTATTCTCCCGACTGTGGAATTCCTTCCCCGAGGTTGTCCAGTCATGTTGTTCCATCCACCCCTTTTTCGATGGTGAGCCATCACCATCTCATGATATCCCCTAATCGTATGTGTGATCTCTTCTCTCACTGGTTCTCCTCTCTAGCCGAGTTGTAACTTTTCACATTTATCCTGTTTGTTGGCTTTTCCTGTCTTCTCACGTGTCCTATGTTTACTCATGTCCTCTCTGTTCTTTTGTCACATCCGTATGTCCCAACTTATTATGCTGCCTATCTGGTTGTTATTTGCCTCATCTCCACCCCTTATCTGACAGTTCCCAGTCTGCCGTGAGCTCTTGTAAATACATACATATATATTTATTTATTTTTGTATACAGAATCGAGGCTCGTGTAAGAGCTAACACATTGAACATGAAAACATTCACAGACACATAAAACATACAATGAAGGGAGCGGGAGACAAGGGGTGGGGGTGGGGGTGGGGTGGGTGGGTGGGGGGTGGGGGGGGGGGGGTGTGGGGTTGGTGTGGGGTGGGGGTGGGGAGAGAGAGAGAAGCACACAAGCACAACAACAGTGGAGACCAGGGACGTCGGCAGATCTGTGGAAGGGGGAGGGCTGGGGGAGGAGGGAGGGGTACACGGTATAAAGCAAATGAACACTACTATGAATTTCAGGGAAAGAGGTGGATTTGGGGTCCACATTTTGTGGTTTTAACGAGGGTAGAAAAGGTAAAGGTAATGGTTCTGGATGGGGGGGGGGGGGGGGGAGATAAGAGATGGTGGTGAACAGCTGTTTTAAAGACCTGGAGGGAGGAGTGGGATTGAAGTGAGTGTGGGAGTTTGTTCCAGACGCGGGAGAAACGAGGAATGAAGGAGTGAAGGTGAGCAGAGAGCCTAGACTTTGGCAGTTTAACCATAAGAGGGTTGCTGGCAGATCTTGTGCGACCTGAAGGAATATTGGGGGGGACAGAGCCCAGAGAGAGCTGGGGGAGCAAGGCCGGAGAGGAGTCGGTAGAAGACAGAAAGACCACCAACCTGCCTGCGGTGAGCGAGAGGCCCTCAGAATCAGCTTCATCGCGGGAGATTCCAATGATTCTGAACGCTTTGGTTTCAACCGCGTGAAGCCGAGCCGTCCATGTAGCGACTGCTATTGATGTGTCCCAGCGGAGTGTTTCTACGCATGTCCACACACTATGACAGCTTCTTTCACTGGCAATGTATTTAGCTCCCAAAAACGTCTGTTTGTGTTTTTGAACTCCAACCCCTGCCCTGTGCATTCACCCAATCATCTGCCGGTGGAAAGGTAATCATCGATTTACTTGTTTGAAAAAACCCATTGGCATGGTTATGTATGCCGTTCCAACACATGTGAAGATGAGTGGGGAAGAGAGGGGGGATGGGAGAGAGGGATGGCGGTTTGGGGATTGGGTGGAGTGAGAAGGGAAGCAGCGGAGGGGAGAGGGAGAGGACTGGGGGACTGGGGGAGAGGGAGCGGACTAGGGCTAGGGGAGAGGGAGGAACTGGGGGAGAGGGAGGGGACTGGGGGAGAGGGAGGGGACTGGGGGAGAGGGAAGGGACTGGGGGAGAGGGAGGAACTGGGGGAGAGGGAGGAACTGGGGGAGAGGGAGGAACTGGGGGAGAGGGAGGGGACTGGGGGAGAGGAAGGGGACTGGGGGAGAGGGAGGGGACTGAGGGGTGAGGGGAGTGCTCGGGAAGTGAGGGGTGTGCTCGGGAAGTGAGGGGGGTGTACTCGGGAAGTGAGGGGTGTACTCGGGAAGTGAGGGGTGTACTCGGGAAGTGAGGGGTGTACTCGGGAAGTGAGGGGTGTACTCGGGAAGTGAGGGGTGTACTCGGGAAGTGAGGGGTGGAGATTGGGGGAGGGGAGGATCTGGGATAAATTAATATTATTATTAAATTATAATTATTAAAATTTATATTAGATAAATTAGATGAATATTATGGATGCGTTGATGGAGTCGTTGGCTTTTGTAAGCAATTTTATTGTCAGAATTGCTTGTGGTTTCTATTGTCATCAGCAATATTGATTTTTGCTTTGATTTATCTATTTATTCATTTTATATTTGAAGTACCATTTTTAGGAAAAACCTCTCTTGAATGAATGATCGTTTTAAGGCCATTTTCCCCGCTAGAGCGGGGGTTAGCCTTGCAGGCCCCATGACAATCATGGTTCCCTGTTTGAGGCAATGTTTTTATGGCCGGATGCCCTTCCTGACGCCAACCCTTGGTCGCCTCTTACGATGCGCAGGGATACGGTGTACCTATTCTAAATCGGGGTACACACCAGGATCATTCATCCCAGCAAGCTGGTACTCAATTTGCCGACCTCGGAAGGATGACAGGCTGAGTCAACCCCCCTGGCGTTAATTCAGCGATCGACCGGGATTCGAACCCAGGATCCTCGGATCCCAAGCCGGCACCCTAACCGCTAAGCCAACACCAGGCTATAGGAAAAAACCTCTCTTCTTGGAGTCATATTTAAAATGTTAGTGTTGAGGGAAAAAAAAAAAGTATAAAACACAAATATAGCATTAAATGAAAGGTTGATTTGCGGCACGAGCCTTTCAAACTTTGTCTTCCTTTGTGAGATGTTTCAGCTTCCACTTGTGTGATGATTGTTTCCATCAGATCATATTGGCTCGATGATGCTAGCATCCAAAGTTCACATCCCTTGTACTTGTTGATGCGGATATTTATCAATTGCTATGTAATTTGTGTAAAAACACAATGTTTCCATTGTCATTTTCCTGCACATAAATACGTGCAAGTTACTCCATGTGTATTTGGAAAGGGGAAGGGAAGGGGAGTGGTGTGTAGTTTGCAAGATTTCAGGCCTAGTTATTGAGATTGTTTCCTGTTAAAAAATTTTTTTTATGTGACAAATGTATTGTGGATGAGTGGCATGGACAATTTGATGAAATGGACAATTTGCTGTATCAATGGAATTTTGTTTTCTTGGCGAGGGGGGGGCGTATTTTGCAAGTATCGTGGTCCGCATGACGTCTTCTTGTTTTTTTATTTTTTTTTATTTGTATACAAGGTCGAGGCTCGTGTAAGAGCTAACATTGATCACAAAAAAGACAAACTGACTCATAAAACATAACATATGATAAAGGGAGCGGGAGACAAGATGGAGATCTGTGGGAGGGAGAGGGCTTGGGGGGAGGAGGCATGGGAAGGGGGGGGGGGGGAGGGGGGATGTGAGTGATGTGATGTGTGAGATTGTGATACCATCAAGTGATGTGTGAGATTTTGATGCGATTCATCTGGGAATTGGTGTTTAAGCATCATAATGTTTAGCCCCTCCACCCCACTCCCTCATCAGTTATCCATAACAAGCACATTTAACAGCTCGTGTCTTAACTTTGGTGACTTTAACCTGACCCTGACTTGACCCTGACTTGACCCTGACTTGACCCTGACTTGACCCTGACTTTAACCTGACCCTGACTTGACCCTGACTTGACCCTGACCCTTGCCTTTGTGTGAGACCTAAAATGACGGTTGCAGTTGCTTTGTTTTGGTGAATTGTCACCCCTCCCAACTCCAACCATTTTTTTGTGTTTTTTAGACAAAGGAATAATAGTTTTGGTAAAAACCTGCAACAGAATGCATTAGTGGAGCAGACATCAATGAATTTGACCCAACCGTACTTGAGCAGGTGTCAGTTCAGCAACCTAGGAAACGAGGTGAGGCTGATGTTTCTGGCATTACCCTTTGTTGGAGCAATGCCTGAAAGGTCATTTCATTCCAGGCTTATTTCCCATGGCAGAAAACTCGTAACTTAACTCGTGTTTGAGAAAATCTTTGACCATTGTACAAACTTGTGTTGAATCTTCATTCCAAATTGTGTGTCAAGATGAACAATGGCAGCTCGTTTATTGCACCCGTTGAACTGTTCAATGGGTTGGGTTTTTAATCTTTCGATGTTTCTTTTGTTTAATTTCTCTTTTTGAAATAAACTTGCCATTGTTTTCGTTTTGTCGTCTTGCCAGTGCATATCGCTAAAGCTGTGCTAGCAGGCAGCTGTTGTTTGTTGGAACTGCAGCTGCTGAGGCTACTTTGCTCTCGACTTCAGTACAATTGTGTTGACACCCGTTTGTGTGTTTTTTTTTTTTTTTTTTTTTTGCAATTAATTATATATAATGCAAATGGATACTTTGGTTTGAAACGAACTACCAGCCCCACCTTTATACTTATTTTGATGTTTTGTGCAGTGTCCAGAGCTCATTGAGGAGCTTGCACATACTGTCTATGGTTTAACATGCAAGACTAGAATGACACTTGGTGGAGTGAATACCTCTGCCATGCTGAACGGTTTACGTTTTGTATCTCATTGATAGGCCAGACCTGCATCCCGACATGAACCAAAGTCTATTCGGCTTTTTCTTGTCACCTCCTCAACTCGTCCTCCAAGTTTCGTCCAAATCCATCTATACTTTGTGAAATATCGTGCTGTATATTGTTTTTGGCCCTGGTGTTGGCCAAAAAGCCTGGTGTTGGCTTAGCGGTTAGGGTGCCGGCTTGGGATCCTAGGATCCTGGGTTCGAATCCCGGTCGATTGCTGAATTAACATCAGGGGGGCTGACTCAGCCTGTCATCCTTCCGAGGTCGGCAAATTCACTGGTATAGTAGCTTTTTAGTTTTAGTAGCGTACGAGTTCACTGGTAATTCCCTGTGTGTCGCAAGAGGCGAGTAACAGCGTTGGTGGCAGGAAGGGCATCCGGCCATAAAACATTGCTTCCAAAAGGGGACCACGGTGCCCAAAAAAGGCCAACCCCTGCTCTGCGGGTAAACATGGCCTCGAAAGGTGGTCTCATATTGTTTTTGGCCCGATCTCTAAAGGATGAAAAATCACTTAAAATTAAACTTCTCGTATGTGGATATTCACCAAATTCTAATCAATTCATCCTTTTACCCACCCACTATGTCCACCAAGTTTCGTGTGAATCGGTCAATAACGTTTTTTAAATGTCGTGCTCATCGACAAAGGCGGAAACATAACCTCCGTCCACCTTCGTTGGCAGAGGTAACTAGTGCATTAGGAGGGTTCATTGTACTGTTTGCATTTTCAATAAGCATGGGGGACAGGATTGGGGAAACTATGGCCAAATCAATGCAGTATATATGGAACCTCGGATAACAGAATTTGTGAGCGAAGTGCTTCGATGGGAACACCAAATGGGTCAAGATCACTTTAATACAGAGACTGCCAAATGCCTGATTGCAATAATTGTTTGAATGTATTTGTCATTGTGAATTTAAATATTATTGCACACAAAGCATGTTGCTTTCTATTGTAATGTACGTAACTTTTTCAGTCTGGAGAAATCTTCCCCATATCTTCCCCATATGAGTGGCCATTTTCAAGCAATATATGGGTATGCTGACCTTGTGTATGCTAAGCTATTGGACAAGAGTGCATCAGTGTTTTCACTACCGACAACATTCCCATCCTGCGCATGCGCAAGATTGGTCGTCACGTCTCTTCAAAGCTGTCCCCGCGCGCACGCTTTCGAAGTTAAGTAATTTTTCACAATTGTGTTTTTGTCGAATCTGTATCTTTCCTTCGGTGTATGTACCTATTGCGGTGACTTTAATAGGTTTCTCGGTGTTGGTTTTTCATACCTGTGTACAGAATCGTCGTTTTTTTCGTATCGTGTATTCTGAGGCCTAGTGTAGTGCTAGTAGGCTACTGTGTCAGCCCTTGGCTTGAGGCTTTTTTTTTTGTCTCAGCGGTTCTTCGATCGCGCTGCAAATTACTTTCGGTCTCTGTTTTTCACGGTCTTTTCACCCCATACTTCCTTGTTTTAAAATCTCAAAAAAAAAACCCAAAAAAATATTTTCCTTCCCTGTTCTTATCCGTTTGTTCGTTCTTATTTGTTCGTTCGTTCTTCGACCACGTTGTTCGTGATCACGTGATCACGTTAAAAAATGTTTCATCTGTCCCCTGAAGAACTTTATTTTGTCATATTCTATAACACCTTTTTCTTCTTCTTCTATAAAATAATGCTTTCGACTTGCTCACCAAATCTATTCATTCCAAAAAAAAATTCCATCTCTTACAGTGCATCTTTCATTCATTCCCTAAACTCTCCAGAACTCCACCCATCCTTCAGCGTCCTCAAATGTATTTTTGACTCGAATGTCTCAAGAAACTCATTTTGCAATCAATGTTCGTTTCCCATTAATCGTACACTTTTCAAAATCCAATCTCACCCCTTCCCTCCAAATCTTCCCCATCACCCATCTCTTTCAAATCTTCCCCCTTGCCCCTCCCCCCCAAATCTTCCCCATCACCCATCCCTTTCAAATCTCCCCCCCCCTGCCCCTTCCCTCCTAAACTCCCCCCACTCCCCTCCCCTCCGAGACTCTCCCTCACTCCTCCCCTCCTAGACTCCCCTCTCACCCCTCCTCCTCAAAGCGTCCTCCCCGCTTCTTCCCCCTTCCAACTTTCACCTTCTTCTCCCTCAACCTTCTGCCTCACTCTTCCCCCTCCTCAAATAACACCTCACTGCGCCTCACCCAATCACCATCAAACCTTTTGTCTGCCCCATTCTTCCCTTTCTCCAAGCTATTCTGTAATCTCTGACACCTTCAACAGCTCTCCCTACCTCTTCCTCCTCTTCCACATCTTACCCTACCGCTCCCCCCCCTGTTCTGTATCCGATGCTCCCCTTTCCTCTTCCTTAACAGTATGGACCTCAAACATCCGGGGCCTTCGCTCAAACTTAACTGATCTCTCCATACAGGTTGCTTCTGACAAACCAGACGTGATCTGCTTAACAGAAACTTTCCTCCTTCATGATGTCTCTGATTCCTTGGTATCTTTCCCAGGTTACTCCCTCCTCCGGTATGATAGACCTGAGCCTCGTCCTGGAGGTGGGGTTGCTATCTTTATAAAAAACTCTCTTCCTCACTCGCCCTGCACTGCCCTCTCTCCACCTCACCTCCAGGAATACCTTTGGCTATGGCTTCCCCTTCGCTCCCACCTTTTGTTCATATGTGTGTTGTACCGTCCACCAAACAGTGATGACGCTATCTACATCTCGCTGTCTGATAATATGGACCAACTTCTATTTACCCATCCCAACTCTCTCTTCCTCATATGTGGTGATTTCAACTGTCACCATGCCAGTTGGCTGGGGGTGGGTACCTCTCTCACCAGCCATGGCTCTTCAGCAAAGGACTTCTGTGACTCACTGGGACTGACACAATCTGTCAATTTCCCAACCTGGATCTCAGTCAACGGAGCATCTTCTCTTCTGGACTTGGTTATGACTAACTTCCCTGAAAATGTCTGCTGCTCTTCTTCTGCTCCAATCGGCTCTTCTGATCATGTGCTTGTTAAAGTGGACATCTCTCTGACCATTCTCAGAGAGCCTCCTCAGCGTCGACGAGTCTGGCATTTCACTCAGGCCAACTGGCACGGTCTTCAAGCAGCCATCAATCATCTGGACTGGTCTCCCATCTCTACTGCCTCTGACATCAACTCATCCTGGGAATTCTTCCAAAGTAAATTGCTCTCTCTCATGCACAGATTTATCCCATCTCGTCTTCAGTTGTCATACCCTTCCTCCCGTCCATGGTACACGGAATCTTGTGGTGAGGCTATTGCCCAGAAACAACTTGCTTTCGTCTCCTGGAAAGCAAATCCAACGGAAGGAAATCTCATTTCCTTTCACAAAGCCCGAAACAAGTGTGTCCACCCTCAGGAGAGCCAGGAAACAATATCTCTCCGTTCTCAGGACCGAACTCTCTTATCTGTCTCCCTCTTCCAAATCCTGGTGGCGTCTGGTCAAATCTGTTTCTGGTGTTTGTTCCCCCTCCATCCCCTCCCTCACCTCAAATGGCCACACGGCTGACTCCGCACGTGAAAAAGCTGAATGCCTCAACTCTGTGTCTGCCTCTAAATCATGTGTCCCAAACCCATCCCTCTCTGTACCCACCGTACCCAGTCGTACCCAGCTGCTCCTGGAATCTGTGGCTTTTCCTCCTGACAAGGTGGAAAAGTTTCTGTCAACCCTCGACTCTGATTCTGCAACTGGACCTGACGGCATCAGCCCACGGGTCCTAAAATCATGTTCTTCCGCTCTTTCACTCCCTCTCTCTGTTCTCTTCACCCTCTCTTTTGCTCAAGGTCATCTTCCATCTCCTTGGAAATCTGCCAACATCACCGCTTTGCACAAAAAAGGTGCAAAAACAGATCCCAGCAACTACAGACCAATCAGCCTTCTCCCAATTATCAGCAAAGTCATGGAATCCATCATTGCTTCAGATATGAAATCTTTCCTCTTCTCCAATGGCTTGATCTCTGATCATCAATTTGGTTTCAGACCTGGACACTCCACTCTGGACATGCTGCTTCTGCTTTCTCAACAATGGATGGAGGTCCTCAATGCCAAACAGGAAATTAGAGCAGTCTCCCTTGACATATCACGTGCCTTCGATACGGTCTGGCACCCCGCTCTGCTCACCAAACTCTCCTCTTTTGGTATCCATGGAAATCTCCACGCATGGCTGGCAGACTTCCTCTCTAGTCGTTGTCAACGTGTGGCCCTGAATGGGTTTCTCTCATCTCCTCTTCCTGTTCAGGCTGGAGTTCCCCAAGGCAGTGTTCTGGGCCCTGTGCTTTTTCTGGTCTTCATCAATGATCTCTCTGACTCTCTTGAAAATCCTCTCTATCTCTTTGCTGACGACTCTACTCTCTGTCGCTCCATTCTTCATCCCTCAGATCGGCAGTCTGCAGCCTCCTCACTCTCTGCAGACCTTGACAAAATCACAGACTGGGCAAACAAGTGGAACATGTCTTTCAATCCTGACAAATCTCACACTCTTACGATGTCTCTCCGAAAAGACCGACTGGACCACCCTCCCATCCACTTTCTGAATAATCCTCTCCAAGAAGTTCTGTCACTCAAGCTTTTGGGTCTCACTATCTGCCATGATCTTTCCTGGGAAAACCACATTTCAAATCTGGCCTCCAAAGCCAGTCGCCGACTGGGCATCCTGCGTCGTGCGAAGTCCTTCCTTGGCACACCTGAGCTCCTCACCACATACAAGGCTTTCATCCGCAGCTCATTGGAATACTGCTCTCCCCTCTGGGCTGGTGCTCCTGCCTCACACCTAGCTCGCCTTCACGCTGTTGAAACCAAAGCATTCAGAATCATTGGAATCTCCCGCGATGAAGCCAACTCCAAGGGCCTCTCACTCACTCACCGCAGGCAGGTTGGTGGTCTTTCCGTCTTCTACCGACTCCTCTCTGGCCTTGCCCCCCCCCCAGCTCTCTCTGGGCTCTGTCCCGCAAATATTCCTACAGGTCGCACAAGATATGCCTGCAACCCTCTTATGGTTAAACTGCCAAAATCAAGACTTTTTGCTCACCTTCACTCCTTCATTCCTCTTTTCTTCACGCCTCTGGAACAAACTCCCTCACTTTCTTCAATCCCACTCCACCCTCCAAGTCTTTAAAACAGCTGTTCACCACCATCTCTTATCTTCCCCCATCCAAAACCTTGATCTTTTCTACCCCCGCTAATTTCACCCCAATTCCCCTTTTTTGAAATACCAACTTCTGTCCAGGAAGTCCTTGGTGTCCTTGTGTTTTATACTTCTCCCCCCCCCCCCCCCCCCTTCCCATGCCTCCTCCCCCCGGGCCCTCTCTCTTCCACACATCTCCCTGCTCTCGGATGTTGTGTTTGTGTGCTTCCCCTTCTCTCCCCATCTTGTCTTCCGCTCCCTCTTTTTGGGTATTTTGTTTGTCTGGTTGATTTGTTTGTGAAGTAAATGTTAGCTCTTTCACGAGCCTCGATTCAGTATGCAAAACAAAAAAAAGCAAAAAAAAAAAAAGCCTGTTAATTCAGGATGGAAAGCCTTGCCTTGAGATTAATGGAAATGACATAAACCAACTTTGTTTGAGATGCCTGCATTTAGGGTGGTATCTTCACGGTAAAGGAGTCAAAAAACATTTTTCCCCTGCCAGCGAGTGGTGGGGGATTTGTGCTCGTTTGAACGTGACCATTTGAAGGTTACAGTTGCAGATTTATTAATAGAACTGCGAAATGGAACATCATAATTTTAACTAGACTTGTTCATGTGCAAAAACGATCAATTACTGTAGAGCCTCTTATGAGCGGCCATTTTAAAGCAATATATGGGTATGCTGACCTTGTGTATGCTAAGCTATTGGACAAGAGTGCATCAGTGTTTTCACTACCGACAACATTCCCATTGGCTATAGTGGGCAGTTTTATGTGCTGCTAGCAGGAGTACCCGGTGTTGCCCGGTCATGTTCTAATCCTGTTGACATTTTGAAGAAATAAATGTGTGTATATATATATATATATATATATATATATATATATATATATATATATATATATATATATATATATATATTTGTTGTTGTTGTTGTTGTTGTTGTTGTTGTTGTTGTTGCCTAAAGCACTCCCCTACGTACACCAATGAGGAAAATATATATTTAACTCGCTGAATGCACCCAGCATTGCCCGGGTTTTTTTTTGAATGAATTTAATCTTCTGTACAATAGTGTACATAGATCTGACGTGAGCCCAGTATCAGTTAGTGCTCAACGATTTCTTGTTCTTTCTTCTGTCGGGCCCTGCGAGAGAGAATTTTCAAAGCATGTGTTGCAATCAGTCAGATATTCCTATGAAGTGCATAAGTTGTACTTCAAGATAATTTTGAAAGAAGATTTATTGCGAAAGGGCCCGGCCCAGCCGATGTGGGCCTCGACCGGCCTCACCACCTAGCCTATAACCTTCCCGGGGCCCGTCCCGACATTTTAAGTTATTTTTGAATGAATTTACTACCACAATTCAGCTTTTACTCTCGGCCATAGACGATTGACTACTATAATTCAGCTTTTACTCGCAGCCATAGACGATTGACTACTATAATTCAGCTCAGCTTTTAATTGCGAAATGGGCCCGGCCCGGCCGAGGTGGGCCTCGACCGGCCTCGCCACCTAGCCTATAACCTTCCCGGGGCCCGTCCCCGACATTTTTTGCTTCAGAGGTTTCCTCCTATCTTTCACCGTTCAGGAGATTAGCGCGTGCAGACAAACAAACAAAAACTTTCTTTTATATATATATTGTTGCGGATCTCTCAAGCCCGTCGACGTACAGAGGGGGGTTAAACTCTTTTCCCCCTCGAGCTTCGAGTCCACGAGGCCGAGCCGCCACTCCCGTAGCGAGCGTGCGGAAGGGTATCTGGTCGATTCCCTAAGTACCTTCAATACACACGCCGCCACGAGAACAGGGACTGGACCTCGCACGAATCACGCTAGTTGGATACGCCGGGCGGTTTGCGTGTCATGTGACTCGTGCCGTTACTTCTTATTGAACCCGATTGAGCGGTCTTATTCGTACAGTGCGAAGCCAATGGTGGAAAATGACGGGAACGACCAAATGGAAGGAAGAATACAGGTTTATTATTATGTACAAATGATCAAGGCAAAGAGACACAGAGCAGATACTTAATCGGTCTTAACTTATTCCCGGACAAGGGCCCACTCACTCACGCGGGGAAAAGAAGGAAGGAAAAGTACGCGCTCCAAATGCATCCTTGGCACCGTTCGAACCGGTCAGCTCGCCGGGCGTGTCCCTCGGATGTTCGCGGCACGTGTGCAGGGAGCTCGTTGGCGTCTGTGGCCCCGGGAGGAACCGTCCTCGCAAGCGCTGTTATCAGGCCGCAGAGCGCAGGGCACAGGGAGAGTTCGTGCTATTTCTCGATCACACCTCTCTATGACAGAACGAGCTTAGTATGGAAGAGGTCGTTCGGGAGCAGCGGGCAAGAGCGAGACCGTTCACAGAGAGAGTTCGTTCACACCGAGAGCCCTAGCAATATCGACACACCAAGCACACTGTCCTCCTCGTTCACTGGGGCACTCTGCCTGGGACTCTGGGGCACTCGTGCGGGGGCCCCGGGGCAGGGTCTTATAGCCCCGCCCCAGAGTCTTACCCAAATGTTCCAAGCCCCTCCTCTGGCTGCCGTTGTTGGCCACTCCCCCTGAGCGTTCATTGGCTGACTGCCACTTACCGGCCACTCCCCTGCAGTTCCTCCTTCGGGCCTGTCAGACTTGTTCTAGGCCCTAGCACATGGCATTCTAGCCCAATTGAGGCCTACACCTACTGGCCTGCTCAACGCATACTAACACAGGAAAGGAGACTATGCTTACATTTAATAAGAAATAACTAAACTAAAGCGAGGCTACATCTTGTGATGCAACTAACTAAGAGGGGGGGGGGGGGGGGGGTTATCTTTATTCCCACAACCGCAACAATATAGATAGATGTTGGTGAAGTTGTCGTGACATGTAAAGGGAAAGCCTGTGTTTGAATGGGTGTAGTTTGTCCACAGCTGACATCATTCACATGGTTCCAACACATGTAGAGAACAAATCTCCCTTGTGTGGATTTGGTGTGATGTGCCATCTGTAGTGGGATATGAACATGAATCATTCATTGAATAACCTCTGCAGGTGTCAAAGATGGACGGTTGCAAGTTTAAGCGGTAACTTCCCACTTTTGAATCCACAAAGGTTTATCTCGGTAATCTGAAGGTCCTCCACCAACGGTCCTATCGAGACTGTTGCTTTCTCTGTTCACAGTATTCACATGTAAGTACTTTTAGCCTCAATAAACGTATTTTCAAAATCGACATGTACAAATTATTTTGTACATGGGCGGCCTCCACCCCATCTCCCCTTTCCCGACACAGTCACTACTAACATATTAAACGTTGCATGCCCGTGGCCAAACCAACAAGCATAAAAACGCAATTGGACCAATCTACTTATTACCTAGGCACGATTGGGAATGGCAATCAAGATTGAGAAGTGAGAAAAGAGGAGTTGGGAGAAAAGGTTAGTCAGTAAGAGTTAGAAAAGATGTATGGAGCTTATGGGTTGGAAGGGGGATGGCGCTCCAAAAAGCTACTATATTGGTGTTTAATGCACATATGACCCTTTTTATTGGTGTTTAATGCATATATGCCCCTTTTGCTGGTGTTTAATACATACATATATGACCCCTTTTATTGGTGTTTAATGCATATATGACCCCTTTTGTTGGTGTTTAATGCATATGACCCCTTTTATTGGTGTTTAATGCATATATAACCCCTTTTATTGGTGTTTAATGCATACATGACCCCTTTTGTTGGTGTTTAATGCATATATAATCCCTTTTGTTGGTGTTTATTACATACATATATGACCCCTTTTATTGGTGTTTAATGCATAAGACCCCTTTTATTGGTGTTTAATGCATATATGACCCCTTTTGTTCGTGTTTAATACATACATATATGACCCCTTTTATTGGTGTTTAATGCATATATGACCCCTTTTGTTGGTGTTTAATGCATATATAATCCCTTTTATTGGTGTTTATTACATACATATATGACCCCTTTTATTGGTGTTTAATGCATATGACCCCTTTTATTGGTGTTTAATGCATATGACCCCTTTTATTGGTGTTTAATGCATATGACCC